>NC_142009.1:183834603-184177103 GCF_049901735.1 Notechis scutatus
GTATATTTTTTGTTTACTTCTTGCTGCCTTTGCTTTTCAGATATCTTGCCCAATACACTCTTCACACACACACACACACACTCACTTACACACACACACACACACTTATATTAAACTATACTTCAGCATTTCATTAGTTATGCCATCAGTATCTGCAGCTTTTTCATTTTTTAATATTGCCACATATATGTTGTCCTCATCTTTTTTTTCTTTGAAACAGACATTGATCAGCATTTGTTTCAATTCCATTCTTCAAATTATCACTATCATTCCTATTTGAAATCTCTAATATGTGCCTTCCAATATTCCATCATTTCAGTTTCAATGCAAATCATTTCCTCACTTTTATTTCTTTGTGTCAAGTAAAATACACACAAACTATAAAACTGAGTACACATTTAAGGGAGACAAAACACACATAAATAACCTTGAAAAGCACCGTCTCGGTGCTTATAACCATGACAACATACGTAATGTTTGAAGAATAAAACTTGATGTAGAACAGGTAATTAGCTCTACAGGATATAAGACCAGATAAGTAAAAAAAAATGGCAATAGTTTTAAGTCCCAAAAACTGAAGAAAAACAAATACTTTTTGAATTTGATAGTATAAGATTTGTTTAGAAATTTATTTCTATTTATGTCATTGGGCTCTAGTGCTTCACTTCTCTCCAGAATACTCTCATAATAATAATATGAATACAAGATACTCAGTTCAAAGCAAACACATTCTTTTAGCCATTTGTAATCTACCCGATGCAGTAGATCATGCTGCCAATAGATGTGTGTTCTGCTTATAAAAGGAGACTTGATTGGACAGATTGGAGAGTGGAAAAATGATTCAAACAAATCTTTGGATTCTGGAAGTATGTTAGTCTAAGTAATAAATTAAAAATAAATTTATGTGGACAAAACTTGTTAATTTGGAAATGAAATGTTCTGGAAAACTCTAGAACATTCTGTTTCTTCTCCAAGCGATGCCAAAAACTTTCAGACTGGGCCATTCCAAAGAGCTATAGTTCTCCAAATCAGATGTGATTCAAAGTGTCTCTCTGGAATGGCATGGTCTAGAGAAGGTTTGGCATAGCCTACATGGCAGGGGTGGGATTCAAATTTCTTAACAATGGGTTCTGTGGGCGTGGCCTAATTTGTGGGTGTGGCTTGGTGGTCATGTGACTGGGGTGAAAGTGGCTTGCTGACTGGGCATGGCTAGGTGGTCATGTGACTGGGGGGGGCATGGCCAGGTGGCCATGTGACTGGCAAACCAAATGTAAATGGTCCTCGCTTAATGACCAGTTGCTTAGGTCCTTGCTTAATGGCCAGTTGCTTTGCAAGTGTTTTTTGCCAGTTTCCAAGGCCTTGGGATCCCTGGAGAGGGCAGAGTGAGGCCTGGGCAGGTGGCCATGTGACTGGCAAACCAAATGTAAGTGGTCCTTGCTTAATGACCAAGTCCTGGCTTAATGGCCAGTTGCTTAGCAAGTGTTGTAATTTACGACTGACTTCCACAGAGCTACTTGGCCCGTTTTTGGTGTTTTGACAGCCACACACACACACACACCCTTCTAACCCTGCTATTCTTTGATTCTGTAAGGATCTCCTGCTGGAGCAGGGGGTTGGACTAGATGACCTCCGAGATCCCTTGCAGGCCAGCCCTAGATTGCTGTGCTGCTTCAAAGTCTTCTGAAGCCAGGGTTTATGTCCTTCCTTCCTCTCCTATTTTTCTCTCTCCCTCCTTCCGTCCTTCCATGTATTTATCTATCCATCCATGTATCTCATTTACTTTCTCCTCTCTCTCTCTCTCTCTCTCTCTCTCTCTCTCTCTCTCTCTTTCTTTCTTTCTTTCCCTCCCTTTCTTTCTGCCCCTTCCTTCCATCCCCCTTCCTTCCTTTCACTTCCTTTCTCTCTCCCTTTTTCTTTCCCTTTTCTCTTTCTTTTCTTTCTTGTATCTTCCTTCTCTCTTTCTCTCTCACTTTCTGTATCCCCCTCTCTTTTTGTCTCCTCTCTCCCTCTTTCTCTCTCTCTCTTTCTGTCCCTTCCTCCTTCCCTCTCTCCTAAAGCTAGGAAGCCCACCTGAAACACACACATACACACACACCCAGGGGTGGGATTCTCCCAGTTTGGCCCTGTTCTATTGTACTCTGCCTATCAGAGAATAAGCCTGCAGGCAGGGACTGTGCTTTTTAATCTTTGTGCAGGGTCTTTAAAAAAATGCATGCAATCAACAGAAACAAATGAGGCAGCTTAGAAACAAGAGGATGCTCAGAGGAATCCCAGTTCTACAGTATCATAGAATAACAACAGCCCAGAAGAAAGGCAATAGCAGGAAGGAAGGAAGGAAGGAAGGAAGGAAGGAAGGAAGGAAGGAAGGAAGAAGGAAGGAAGGAAGGAAGGAAGGAAGGAAGGAAGGGCGTAGGACTTAGAGGGAGGGAGGGTAGGAAAGAAAGAATTCAGAAATGAATTAGAAAGAAAGAAAGAAAGAAAGAGAAAGAAAGAAAGAAAGAAAGAAAGAAAGAAAGAAAGAAAGAAAGAAAGAAAGAAAGAAAGAAAGAAAGAAGAAACCACTCTACTGAGGGCTGCAGAATCATGCAGCCTTTAACGTTTCAGATTGGTGACCCTTCCTAGACCCAACTGGTGCTTCTTATTGTATCTACAGTACATGAGTTTCAGTCCCAAAATGCTCCTTCTCCCCAGGAGCCCAACCTTCAATTCTGTATGAATACTTCTGCACCCTTTCACTCTTTGTTCCTCAACATCCTTCTTACATTGGATCACAAGCTATTGAACCAGATTGGGGGGCGGCAGCAGGGTGGGATTCAAATTTTTAACAACCGGTTCTGTGGGCGTGGCTTAGTTGGTGGTCATGGCTTGGTGGTCATGTTATTGGATGGGCATGGCCAACTCAATATCACTCACATCGAGGCATGCATCTCCTCACCTGGCCTCTCATGACTGTGGGGATGCTGCAACAGTCGTAAGTGTGAAAAATGGTCATAAGTCACTTTTTTTCAGTGCCATTGTCACTTTGAATGGTCACTCCACACAAGCAAAGTACCAGCAAAGGAAGGGAAAAAACTCCAGAGAAGTTCCTGAGACAGGAAGTCTAATCCCGCCAAGAATGTAATAAGGGTTAACGGAGAGGCAGTTTCTGTAAGCAACACCAGAATGTTTCCTTCCTGCCTTCCTTACAGGATTAGGCCAGTAATTTCTTCTAACAACCAGTTCTCCAAACTGCTTAGAATGTTAACAACTGGTTCTAGCGAATAGGTGCAACCTGGTAGAATCCCACCCCTGGGCAGCAGCCACCCAGGGCTGGGATTCTCTCTTTCTCTCTCTTTCTTTCTCTTTCCTTCTCTCTCCCCTCTCTTTCTCTCTCTCTTCTCTCTCTCTCTCTCTCTCTTTTCTTCCCTCTCTCTTTCTCTCTCTCCCCTCCCTCTCTCCCTCTCTCTTTCTTTTTCTTTCTGTCCCTTCCTTCCATCCCCTTTCTTCCTTTTACTTCCTTTCTCTCTCCCTTTTTCTTTCTTTCTCTTTCTCTTTCTTTCTCTCTCCTTCCTCTTTCTTGCCCTTCCTTCCTTCCTCCCTTCCTTCCTTCTCTCTCTCCACCCCTCTCTCTCTCACACCTGCCCACCCCCCCCCCCCCACACACACATGAGCAGGCAGCGGGAGAATAAGAAAGCAAGCAGCCCCTCCCTTTCAGAGATCCTCCACTGTCACTTGCTTCTCCTGGGCGGCGGAGGTGCTCCCGGGGCTGCTCGCTTCAGACAGGGGGTAATCACGCTTAAAGCGGTCCCGTTGCAAAGTCCCGTCATGCCTGCCTGCCATTTTAAAGCCTGCCACTTTAAGAGAGAGGGGACCTTGCAAAGGGGCTTTGAACACCCCACACCCCAGCCATCCCTGCTCACCTGGGAGATGCTTTCAGTGGGCTGAGGCAGGGAGTAATCATGCTTAAAGCAGTCCCATTGCAAAGTCCCATCATGCCTGCCTGCCATTTTAAAGCCTGCCGCTTAAGCGTGAGGGCACCTTGCAACGGGGCTTTGAGCACCCCCCACCCCAGCCGTCAAGGCTTCACTGGGAGATGCTTTCAGAGGGCTGAGGCAGGGGTACTCATACTTAAAGTGGCAGGCAGAATTTAAAGCAGCATGCATGCTTTAAGCATGATTACCCCCTGCCTCAGCCCTCCAAAAGCATCTCTGAGTGGAACGAAAACGGCTGGGGTGGGGGTGCTCAAAGCCCCGTTGCAGTTGCACATCACCCCCTCCTCCCCACTTTCTTCCTTTTCCCGCCACCCACTGCTGACTGGAGCTCGCAGGATCACAGTTCATCCCAGACCAGGTGTGTGTGTGTGTGTGTGTGTGTGTGTGTGTGTGTGTTTGCGATGGCTGCGGTGGGGAGGGAGGGTGCTCATGGCCCTGCTGCTTTAAGCGTGCAGCAACAGCTGCATGCTTTAAAGCATGCTGCTTTAAAGCGTGAGCACCCTCCCAGCCCTCCGAAAGCATCTCCATGGGCGGCAGAGGCAGCGGACCTGGCTGCCTCACGTTTTGCCCCTGGGAGAAGCAGGCAGAGGCAGCGGAGACACTGTGGTGACGACGCTGCTTATGGGCGGCAGCCAGATCCACCACCCAACTGGTCTGCCACATGGTAGGGAAAGCTGGGAGAGCGCCGCGTGGCAGCTTAGCTAACCAACTGATCCTGGGGACATTGGGGAAGCAACTAGGTAGGCCCCAGCCAGCGGCACTGGCGGGATGGGGCTGCGCCGGCAGGGAAGCCAGCCAGCCGAGCCCAGGGACGTTGGGAGAGCAGCTAGGTAGGCTGGGTGAGGCCAGGGGAGCCCCAGGGACAGTGGGGAAAGGGCTAGCATGACTTGCAGGCTTACCTGTGAGCAGGCAGATCAGGAGAGGCTCGTGTCGGCTCCGGGCTGCTTCTCTCACCTGCTCTTGCTGGGAGAGCCGCTCCCAGCAGAGCAAAAACCTTGCAAGTCCCCCTCCCTTCAGAAACGGCTCCTGGGCAGCAGAGAGAAACAGGATTCAACTGATTCCTGAAGGGAGGGGACTTGTAAGCTTTTTGTTCTGTTGCAGCGAAAGGCAGGCAACAATGGCTGGCCTGGCGGGCAAAAGCAGGCTGCAGGCATGTTGCACAATAACAAAAACCAGTTCCAAGAGCGGAAGAGCGGGTGGAGAGGGGCAGGGCCAGCCAGGGGGCCATTTTACCGGTTCTCTGAACAAACGGGAACGTTAACAACCGGTTCTATAGAACTGGTGCAAACTGGTAGAATCCCACCCCTGCTCCATGGGGGATAGAATTCTCTGGAACATTCACTTCCCGAATCAGTTGAGTTTTGCCTATCTCTAGTCAAAATGCATAATGAAAAACGTAGTCTGCATTTTAAATGGATAATTTTAATGAAAAATATAGATTTCATTTTAAGTGAAATGTAAAGCTTTCAAAAGATGAGTGGATAGCAGTTACTTTACTGTACATGTGTCTAGTTCTGGGTATCACTGTTTAAAATGGATTCCAGACTATAACAAGTCTACTGGAAGAGGGGGGAAATTACTGAGATTCCTAAATACATAAGCTTTACTGTGGAGACAACTGGTAAAACATAAAAGATGGCATTGATTTGTGAGTTTATATGCAGTGGGAATTTGAAAGATCATAAAATTGCTTTCCAATAAAAGGCTCCAAGTAATACTTTAAGGATTTTTTTATGGTAAGAAAAAAGACAGGGAAAAAGAATGAGAAATAATGAATAAGAAAGGACAATTGGGCATTAAAGCTTTATCTGGAAGTGTTTCATATAGATAACCCTACTTAGCTGTTCATTGATTTTGTTAGTTTGTAGTGGGTTTGCCAGCAGGGAACATTTGATGCTTTTCTACAGAACCTGGAGGCTAGACAAATGTTATGTATTTGTTCTCTATTATGGAGATTTGATCTGAAGAGATCTCCCTCCTACATCAGAAGAAACTGCATACAACACAAGCAAGGAACTAAATCAAGCCTGAAAGCCCAGTCAAAAACCATTATTTTCCCACCTCCTCAGTCAAGTCTGGGAGGTGAAGAAGAAACTTATCTGGCAATTTCACCCTTTAATATTTTAAGGATAGCATTAGTAGATTAGACATCTATTTGTCTGCTATAAACACAATGCAGCTGCTCTGCCATCAGAGGACACAGGCCGGATGAGAAGGGAAAAAGAAGGCATAGCCTGTGGAATCTGGGTTGATATTTTATGACTTTACTCTTTGAAGATGGGGATAGTAAATTCATTTTGGAGAGCTTTGTTTAAAAAAAATAGTTAACTGAACCTCACTACAGAAAAATCACAGTCAAGGAAAAAAACATTTAGGAATTCCTGAAGGTTTTCGTAATAAGGTAAAATTGCATAAAATTCAATAAACTGAAATAACAATGAAATAATAAAAAAATGTTTTGAGATTAAAACAAAAGCAGCCAGGTCTATGAATATGAACTTCAATATTTTGTTCAAAGTATAAATGACAACAAAGCAAAGATAGTAACTTGAGTACTAATAGTGGAAAACACATCCATAAGAAGATAATGGGCGTTGGTTCTTACCTGATACGCCCCTTCTCGGCGAGCCGCGAGGAGCATCCAGAGACTGGGATGTGCTTCTGAGTCCTCTTCTTGCAGGCTGAGCTTTAGATGAGGAAACGCTCCGCCCCCTCACGTGGTATCGCGCAGCGTCTCCCCAGTTTTTTGCGATAACGAGAAGAGAGGTTATTAATTCTTTCTAATCTACTATTGGCTCCTTGGCTGAAGCAAGAGTCCCCACCAGACGGAGAAATTAGGGTGGGGCTGGATGCTCCTCACGGCTCGCCGAGAAGGGGCGTATCAGGTAAGAACCAACGCCCATTCTCCCTCGAGCCGCTCGGAGCATCCAGAGACTGGGACATACCAAAGCTGGGCTGTCCTACGGGTGGGACTCCGTCTGGCCCGAAGGCCCCTCCGGATCACTGATGACCCTCTGTAAGACCCGTCGGCCAAAAGAGGCCTCCGCTGAGGCGTACGTATCTATTTTATAATGTCTGATAAACGGGGACGGAGAGGTCCAGGTGGCTGCCCGACAAATGTCAGCGATGGGGGCTTGCGTGGCCCAGGCCGCCGAGGTGGCTGCACTTCTGGTGGAATGGGCGGTTATTCCACCCGGAGCGGGCAGGGAATGGGAAAGGTAGCACCTCGCAATAGTGGCCCTGATCCAGCGACTGATGGTGGAAGGAGAAACCTTAAGCCCCAGTGACCTGGGTTGAAAGGATAGGAAGAGGGATTCCGACTTTCTCATGGATTGAGTGCGCTTAATATATATACACAAGGCCCTTCTAACATCTAGGGAGTGCCAGAGGACCTCCCTGCCCCTGGAGGGCCTAGGGCAAAAATTTGGTAGAACCAGTTCCTGTGACCTATGGGAGGGAGAGTTGACTTTGGGTAGGAAGGTGGGGTCGGGACGAAGGACCACTCGGTCTGCATGGAACACGCATAGATCGCTCCTGACTGACAGAGCTGCTAATTCCGAAACTCGACGAGCAGAAGTAATAGCTACTAGAAAAACTACCTTAAAGGTGAGAAACTGAAGGGATGAATCCCTCAAAGGCTCGAACGGGGGACGACTAAGAGAAACGAGGACCTTGTTGAGGTCCCATGTGGGGAACCTGTGAACAGTGGGAGGGCACAGGTTGGTGGCGCCCTAAGGAAAGATCTAATTCGGGGTGATGAGAAAGGGAACCGTAGTTATCACAGGAGACCACGGTTGAGAGGGCAGAAACTTGCCGTCTCAGGGTGTTAGGTGCGAGCCCTTGCGAAGGCCTTCCTGAAGAAAATCTAGGATCTGAGCCACAGAGGGAGAGAGGGGATCAACCTGAGACCCGCTACACCACTTGCAGAACCCCTTCCAAGTGGCATCATAAATTGCAAGTGGAAGGTCGCCTGGCGGCCAAAATAGTGTCGATGACTTGACTCGAGAGATTCTCACTAGTCAGACGGATCCGCTCAACCTCCAGACGGCTAACTGGAGCCATTGAGGCTCCGGATGCAGAAGGGGCCCTGAGAGAGGGAGACCCTGTCCGGGGGATCCTCCATGGGGCGCTACCGATAAATTGCGGAGATCCGCAAACCACGGTCGCCTGGGCCAATAGGGAGCCACCAGGAGAAGGTCTGCCCTCTCCTGAAGAAGTTTCTGTATTACTCTGGGAACTAACAGGAGCGGAGGGAAGGCATATAGGAGCCCTGGGGGCCATGGACAGTGCAGAGCGTTGTGGTTCTCCGACCGGTGAGACGGATACCGGGAGAAGAACCGAGGAAGCTGAGTGTTGGACGGGGAGGCGAAGAGGTCTACCACCGGAAGGCCGAATATTCTGGACGCTTCCTCGAATAGGGATGGATGGAGACGCCATTCTGCCTGGTCCACCGTGGCCCTGCTCAGCCAGTCCGCCTGAGTATTGTCTACTCCGGAGATGTGTTCTGCTTTTAGTGATAGAAGGTTGGATTCTGCCCAGCGGCAAAGGCGCTCGGCTTCCCTCATTAGCTGAATGGACTGGGTGCCCCCTTGCCTGTTGATATGGGCCTTGGCCGTGACGTTGTCCGTGAGAACGAGAACGTGATGTTTGCGGATCTGAGGAAAACTGCGCAGGGCCAGATGGACAGCGTGAAGCTCTAGCCAATTGATGCTGCACCTCTGCTCGGTCGGCGACCATCTGCCCTGTGCCGAGAGCGAGTCGAGATGAGCGCCCCAACCGGACAGGCTTGCGTCCGTGGTGACGGTGAGTCGTTGAGGTTCCACGAAGAGGTGGCCTCTGTTGATGGCGGGATTGGTCCACCAGAGAAGAGACGTGAGGACCCTTGGAGGGACCCTGACTCTGGCCTTCGAGTTGCTTCTTCCGGATCGTTGGAACGGGAGCAGGAACCACTGGAGGGATCTGCTGTGTAGACGGGCCCAGGGAACAATAGAGATGCATGACACCATTTTGCCCAACAATTTAGAGAGGTCCAGCAAGGCCACCCTCCTTGAACGCCTGACCTGTGTGACTAGGGCTTGAATGCTAAGGAACCTCTCCGGGGAGAGGAAAACTCTTTGAGAAACCGAATCAATTATGGCACCCAAGTGGTTGATTCGGGTGGAAGGGGTAAGTTGGCTCTTTTGCCAATTGACTAGAAACCCGTGTGCCCGTAAGACGGAGAGGGTGACCCTGGTATCCCTGACTGCCTGGGATTTGGACGGGGATAGAATAAGAATATCGTCCAAGTAGCAGTGGAGGCGGACGGGAACGCTCCTGAGATGAGCCGCCAGGGCCGCCAGGACCTTGGTGAAGGTCCGGGGGCCGAGGCCAGTCCAAAGGGTAGGGCCACGTATTGATAATGAAGGCTATTGTGACAGAACCTGAGGAATTTGTAATGGGAGGGCCTGATTGGTATATGGAGGTATGCCTCCGAAAGATCTATGGAAGATAACCAGTCTCCCCGCCTGGTGCCTAAAAGAATTGATTGCAAGGTGTGCATTTTGAATTTACGCTGGATAAGGTGACGGTTGAGCCGTTTCAAGTCCAGGATGGCTCTCCAACCCCCAGAGTGTTTGGGTACCACAAAGAGATGGGAGTAAAATCCCTTTCCTCTCTGATCCGGAGGGACAGGTTGAATGGCCTGGATGTCAAGAAGATGATGGATGGCAGCATCCATTAGTGCACATTTGGAGGGATCCCTTGAGGAGGGGGATGGGAAGAAACAATCAGGGGAGCGGACCTGAACTCCAGGGCGAGACCAAACCTGATTGTGTCCCTGACCCATGCATCGGAAGTGGATATGTCCCATTGGGCGGCGAAGTGGCTGAGGCGGCCGCCAATGGGAGGGGAGGAAGAGGCTCTACCTTCTGCGGTAGGGCCTTCCTCCCGATCCCCAAAAGGGTCTCTTGTAGCCGCCACCGCGTCTGGTTCTGTTGCCCGGGTCCGTGCGATCCTGGGATCGGAAGGAGGGGGTCTAGGGTATCTGGGCGGGAAGGGGGTTGATAGAAGGGCGGGAAAGCTCCTCCGAAAGGGCTGAGAGCCCCTGGCCTCCGATCTTCGAAAAAGGGAGGGCAGATACTTTCTCTTACTGCGGCCCTCGACCAGTAGAGGTTCCAAAGCTGGGCCAAACAGTTTATCTCCCGTAATGGGAGCAGTGGCCAGCTTGACCTTATTCTTTACGTCCGCCTGCCAGTGTTTGAGCCATAGCATGCGGCGAGCCGTGACGTGCGACGTGATGGCCCTGGAAGAAAATTTTACCGACTGGTAAGTGGCGTCAGCCGAGAACTCGGCTGCAGCCACTAACCGCTATATCCTGGTGAGCTCTCAGATTGGAAGCAGGGATGTGGTCCTTGAGCTGACGTAGCCAGCGGATAGAGGACCTCGTGAAAAATGAGGCGGCCGTAGCTGATTTAATGGCCCAGGCGTCAGATAGGTGAGCCCTGCGCAGTGCCAGCTCCGCCCGCCTGTCCTCAGGTTTCAGGGCCTCTAGGGCCTCACTAGGGGTAGAGGAGGAGGCTAGACCCACAATGGGGTCATCAACCTCCGGAATATTGAGAAGGTTAGACAGAGCCGAATCGAGATTAAAGAATCTCTTGTCTTGGCTAGAGGGAGTGGGAGGGGTCCCTGAGGAGGTAAGTTGCTTCGCTACCAGATCCACGAAGATGGGAGGGGATGGGATGACCTCAGCTTCCACCACTGGTTGGGTGAAAATGGAGTCTTCCGGGCCCTCTGGGACAGGGGGGTTCTGCAGGGGACTGGGGAAGAAGGCCAGAGACATTCTTGGCCTTAAGGAGGAGGGACTTGAACATATGCGGTTTGAACAGCCCCCAAAGGTGGGTTGGTCGGGGGAAGGGCCCTCGTCCTCCGACATCTCCCCTCCATGATGTCAGCCTCTAAGAGGGGTTCACTGTAGCGGGAAGATCCCATCCGGGAATCCTCTTCCTCTTCCCTGAAATCCCCAAAGTCCCCTTCCTCCTCCACCTGGGCCCCAATCGGAGGAGGGCTGTCCCTCTGAGAGAGTACCTGATCAACTGGGGGAGCCGGTTGTGGAAGGGATCTGATTGATAACGAGTCGTGCTCGGAGGCTCGCGGAGAGAAGCCTGATCTGGTCATGTGTTGTAGTCCCTCTGCTATGCCCTGGCGGATGGCTGATTCCATCCAGGCCCTGATGTGAGGTGGAACCTCGGAGGTAGAGGGTTCATCGTGGCGCAGACCAGCGGCTGTGGGTGTAAAGGTGGCCTCGGGGGTCCGTCTAGTCGGAGGTCCGAGGGTCGGAAGACCTTGAAGCGAACTGCGCCTAGGTAGGGAAGAGGGGTCTGAGGGGAGAGGTTGAGCAGAGGTAGAAGGGGTTGGAGGAGGAGGAATTGACGGCTCCGAGCGGGACTCCCTTGAACGCCGGTCAAACTCTTTTTCCAACGCCTTGTGGCGCCTTAAGGCGTCACGTTGGGCGGCCTTGGAAGGTTCCTTGTCCTGTCTAGAGCCCTTAGGTTCCTTGTCCTGCCTGCGCAAGTAGTGGGACTTTGCCTTAGCCTTCAAAGAAGGACGTTTAGAGGGATTGTCGTCTGCCATGTTAGATAACAAATACTAGCAAAGGCGGTTGACTCGCCCAGAGCAGGCCTGGATGAGGCCGGGTGAAGGTGAAGCTGGCCCTCTCCCCCTTTTGGAATTTTTTAAGTACAGAGATAACAGTAAGGTACCTAAGAAATATAGTATGTACAGAAAAATAGATACTCTAATTTGTAATTCTTCTTTTCCTTTTGATTGTTTTTTTTTTTTTTAATATTTATTAGGTTATTTGTGCCAAATGTATATACAGGTTATTCGTATATATTTATATATCTACGAAAAAATATTATTATACAAAACAAAATATATATATATATATATATATATATATATATATATATATATATATATATATATATATATATATATATGGATCTTTGGTTATTCGGGTTTTCTCCGCGTAAGATTCAAAGTATTCAAGGGCTTGCACTGGCACTAAGCCGAAAGCACCAACCTGAAGATGGCGAGTGGGACCTCGCCGAAACGTTGCCTAGATACTTTGAATCTTACGCGGGAGAAAACCGAATAACCAAAGATCCACATGCAAATACCGCGAGAACCTCAGAAAACAAATATATATATATATATATATATATATATATATATATATATATATATATATATATATATATATATATATATATTTTAAACAATAACCGTAACAGGGAGGACTTCGTATATCTCTGTACAGGCCGGATCAGTCAAATAAACGCCTGAGGCCTATGGTAGAAGAAAGGGCCTCTGGCAGCAGGCCTCCAGACAAGAAAAATAAAACCGGAGGGGGGCTGCAACCGCCCGAAACGGGCTGCGGGAGGCCAACAAGTAATAAAAGAGCGGGCCAGGTGGAAGAGATGGGCAGCTAAGCTTTAACCCAAGGCCTGGAGCTCCAATTCACCGCAGCTAAAGTATTTGAAAATGGCGCCCGAACACGATGCGGAGCCAAAATGGCGGCCGCAAGCTGAACCGTCGGGACGCCTTCGGACGGAAAAGGAGGGCTTTGCTGGTCAGCTCAGCTCCTAGGGCCCTAGGGGCGATGACCCTCCCGATCGGCGTTTAGGGTGGGGGGGGAATCCAGCAATAAAGGAAATGCGTGCCACGAGGCAACGCGGAGGCAGCGACGCGATCTGATAAGGGTGGTGGGGGGGGTCGCGCTATCGCGCTGCAAGCCCGCAGCTTCGCCCCAGGGACGGGGAAATTTTTCCCTTAAGTCCAGACCCTTTGCGCAGGAGGAGGAAGGAAAGGCAAACCTTATGAAGACGAGAGTTGGAATAGGCAAGAAATAGGCAAGAAATGTGCGATCAGCCAAGGAGCTCTCTGAAAACACAGCCTGACTCTTCGAGGCTGAGCAAAAGACTGGGGAGACGCTGCGCGATACCACGTGAGGGGGCGGAGCGTTTCCTCATCTAAAGCTCAGCCTGCAAGAAGAGGACTCAGAAGCACATCCCAGTCTCTGGATGCTCCGAGCGGCTCGAGGGAGAATTCACTTGTTCAAAGTCTGAGCCCTTGAATTTGCTTACCATCAATACAGGGGTAGGATTCTACTGGTTCAGGTGAACTCCTTGCTCGGAAGATCAGCTGTCTCTGAACACCTCAGCTGTTTTCTTCATAGGGACTTCTGTACAAGGCAAGTATTAGAGTGTTTGAAATGCAGAGCATGTGCACGGAGCACACGTTTAGTGCGAAGTGCGCGATCACCAAACTGGTTGTTATACTGGTGGAATCCCACCCCTGCATCAATAGTATATAGCCTGATCTTGTTCTAATGAAAGCAGTGGTAGACTTAATGTCCTTCTCTTGACCAATTATAAGGATAGAAACACTGTTCAACAGGGCACTTAACAAATCTCCCTTCAAGATATGCTGGAGGCTTGGTCTGCAAGCAAAGGGACATAAAAGCCTTCATAATTGGGGCACTAGTAATATTAACCGGAGGCTTCTGGGAGAGGCTTCTGTCATTTTTATAGTGCTGAAACCAAACATCCATCATCTCTAATATTTTATCTGTTCCAAAAGCTAAGTTCAAAGTGGATAGCAAATACCGTGTTTCTCACATAATAAGGCCGGGCCTTATTTTTTTTTGACCCCCGAAAAAACGGCTAGGACGTCTTTTCGGGGGGTGACTTAATTCTCCCCACTTGCATCCTCGGATGGGTGGGCGGGCGGCAACAGCTTGGATATTCGGGAGACCTTCGGGTTCGGGCGACCGTTGCTTTCCCTTCTCCCGGACCCTCCGCTAATCCTACCAGGGCCGCGCCAGAGCCGTAAGGGCTGGGCAAAGCTGGGAAAGTGAGCCGCGGTGTGTGCGTGCCTCCTCCTGCCCCTCGTTCCCAAATCTCGCCCGGGCTGGCGGGCGCTAACCTCGCCTCGTTCTCCCCCGCGTCCGGGCTATGGGTGGTGGCTGTTTCCCGCCTGCGAGCGGCTCAGACCCGCTGCCCGCCTGGCCTTTCTTTGAGGTGGAAGAGCTCGCTGGGCTGAAGGGAGTGGCGCGTCAGAGGCGCGCAGCGTAGGAGGTTGGGGAGGAACGGAAGAGGCCCCGGAGATTAGCCTCCCCACGTGGTGGGCTGCCCTCTCGGGCAGGGAGGCTTTGTAAAATAATTCGCTTTACCTTCGAAAGCAAAGGGAAGACGGGAGCGCCTGAAGCCAAGTGTCTCCTCAGGGCTCCGGTTGCAGGGAGGAGCCCTGACTGGCCGCACGTGGCTGCGCCAAACGCCGCGCAGCAAGGGAGAAGGGGCAGCAAGGGAGAAGGGAGAAGCAACGGTGGAAGGTCTCCCGATATGAAGTGCCCCACCAACGCAGGCAGCACCATATCCGGGCATGCAACAAAAGTACTTACTAACGGCAAGCCCCCGCTCTCCCCCCATTTCGCATGTTTAATATGGGGCTTAATTTGGGGGGAGGGGCTTAATTTGATTTTATGCCAATAAAACATGGTGGGGCTTCCTATTGGTGAAGGCCGTATTGTTGGAGAAACACGGTACATTCGGAGGTTACGTGACAAAAGTTTGGGTCGGGGATTCCCAGCTGTGCAATAAAAAAAACACATAAAGTTTGGCAAAAGTGCTTTTCTTGAAGGCTTTCTAATTGCTTATAGTACTCCAACAGTGCTAGGTATTGAAACCTTATTTCCATCACTAGATAAACAGCAGGGATTCTATGCAAGAGAACTGAATCTGAAAAAGAAGTAATTTTGCTCACAATAGTCAATAGCATGGCGCTTTTGGATCTCCTACTTATTTGATGGGAATTTTGAGCCTGATATTTCAAACTCTCAAGTTAATGTATTGTATGTGATCAAATCTTACCTTACAGAAATGCCACTGGGGTAAAAGCCAGGAAAATCTTGGAGTGCTCAGCTGCTCAGAAATTAAATAAATATTAATAACATTATTATTGGAAAAATGATGATGTAAAACTGTTGCAGGAATCTTTATAAAAATGATTCATTTGTTTTCAAAGGGTCATATATTTTTCTATGTCTGAGACATTGGGGAAATTAAAAACATGGCATTTCCTAATCATCTAACTGTTGGGAATATAATAATAGTAATATCTATTATTATTACTTTATTTTAAAAAGCAAAAAAGAAAAGCTAGAACTATTTAGGCTCCAGCACTGGAGACCCTTTTATCCTGATAGGGCTTGCCTCATTTTAAACAACTCTCCAAACAATTCATTACAACACACCAAATCAAGAGGTTTGGATTATTGGATTGAATAGGAAGACTACAGTATTGTAGTTTTCTAGCATTTGTATGCATAATCATCCATGACTACTTATGATGATTAAAAATGACTCACCCTCCCTTGTCTCCACTCTACCCCATAGATAGATGTTATATTGCTCACTTCCAGAAACAAGATTTTTATGGCTCTTTAAAGACTGACAAATTTATTATCATGTATGCTTTGTCACTAAGGAGGAATTCAATCTATTTCTGCAGATAATAAATGCATTACAGTAGTCTTTAATGTGTTGCAAAGTTTTTCATTGTTTTGCTACAATCCTTTGGAAAATTCTTTTGTTTCTTTCTCTTTTTTTCATTCTGACAGAGGAACACAAGTTGAGAACCTGGAGCTGCGTGATATAAAACACTGTTAACATTTGTTTCAAATGATCTTGTTTAATGTATTAGGGAAATCATTAAAAACAGACCTGGAGAATAATCAGATTTTACTGTATTTAATTTTTATTCTATTTAAATGTACATGCAAATAAAATAAAATCTAGATTTTTATCTTGGAAAATCCCTGAGTTTTTGGACTAAACTATAACATAAGAACCAAAACATAAGTCCAGCCTTAGCCTATAAAAATGTGCATCTTTTAGGATTTCATAAAGCCTTCTTAAGGGGCTGGGAACAAATAATTATATTTTGATTCCTCACAAAATTATAGGCTGAATCTGGAAGGGGTAGTTAGAAAAAGTTTAGGAGACAGGAGGAAGAGATGTAGTCAGGGCATTAGTCAGTTAAGATATATCTCAGCCCACAGAAGGAATGAGGGTAGAGAAAATGTCTCAGAAGATATCCTTTGTAAGTTCTCTGGAAACTAAAAGCAAGGGAAGGAGAGAAGTACTTGCAGGCTTGCAAGACTGTGTTATTATAATCTTACAATCGTTTTCATGATCAGTAGTATTCTGCAATATCATACAACAATAATGGCAGTACTCACAGTTTGGGTTTTTCTATCTGGACTATGTTAAAAGACTGACAGATTCCCTCTAAAGCAGTGTGAGATAGTGCAAATGGGTCATGGGGAGGATATACAAAAGTTGCTACACAGGTCAAGGATGGTGTGTGTGGATGTGTGGGGATATTTGAAAGGTGCAAGTCAGAAAGGTTGTGCATGGATGTGATACAGGTTGAACGGGGGTCTGGAGGTGTATGGGTGGGTGAATGGGTGCCAAGGGGCACGAGGGGGCACACAAGCATTCAAGGGAGATTCGGAGAATGTGTGCAGAGGTGTTAGGTGAGAAAATATTTCTGAAATGATGACCCAGTGGATCATGGGCTGTCTAGTTACTACTATTATTATAAAAAACCATGGCAGCCTTTTCTTGAGCTTAATATCAGGTTTCTCCATGGACATTATGGTTTACTTTGGAAACAATGTTTTGCTATTGTCTTTTTCTAAGATTTTAGGTAAGTTCACAGTCCAGCATACAGCTCTAAGATTTTGGAGTGGTCTTCCTTCCAAGGAGCACATAGGCTCCATCCTACTTAATTTTTAAGGTAAGCTACCCATTATATGATACTGATAATACACAAAGGGAAGGGGGAAAAAAAGACACATGCTGATTTTAAAAGGACATACCTGCTCTACTGCAGAACTGTAGGAGCCTAGCAGCTTCAACATGCAAATCTACATGGGAGAGAATTTCTCTCCCACCTGAGTTTCAACAAAGATACTCTTCCATGACTACATTAGGAGAAGGGAGCGAGGAAGAGAGAGACAGATCCATGCAATTGTACACATATTTTTACGGGAGCATAAGTTGTATTAGAGTCCAGCTTTTTCAGTGATCTATAAGAAAAGAAATAAGATGTAATTGTAAAATTAGAAAATCAGGATAAATTCCTCTGTGAACCTGATTTGGATAACCCCTTAAGCAAGTAGTTAACTTTAAACATAGTAGCAATTCATTTTTAATGCAATAAAGAAGACTATTCACAAAATTCATTGCTGGTGTTTTATTAAATTACGTTTTAACAAGATCTATTTTGTGGGGGTATCCAAATCTATGTGTGAATAATTAAACGATGCAATGGGGACAATCTGTTCCACATTACTTGTTGTTGCTTTTTTAAACTCAATATTTTATAGGATCTTATATTTGCTTAATTAAAAGCCAAATTATTATAAATACCATCTGCTACATTACCTGCAACCATTTTAACTACCCAGCATTCATCCATTTGTATTCTATATGTAAATGCAGCAAGCTTTTTTAATACAAAAACTCTGTCAAATATGAGATTCTCACTATAATGACACCCAACTGTAATTATATCTACTTTGATACAAACTGATACCTGGCAACATTTAGCAGTGTAAATTTATTTTATATTTGCTGGAATTATATGAATGCACAACATAACGATTTTCTTTCAGATGATACGTAATTATGAAAACACAGTAAATCAATGGGCTTGAGAAGTCTGTGAACAATGAAAATCAACAGTCAAAAATATTGTGATGATGAAATAAAATTATGGGGAAGCATACTGGACTGGAATGCATCTTCTTATAAGGAAGAAGCTCTTAGAACAGGGGTGTCAAACTCATGTTGTCACGGTGGTGTCACGTGACATATCAGGACTTTTTTTTCCCCCTTCACTAAAGTGGGTGTGGGTGTGACCAACACGTGACGCATTCGGCTCACAGGCTGGGATTTTGACAGCCCTGTCTTAAGAGTCTTAAGCCAAAACTAGATGGGACAATATCTCTCACAAGCACACACAGCTGCTGCTGCTGCTCCATTTTTCTCTCATTGCCTTCTTCTCATCCTCCCTGCAAGCTTCTATCTGCCACCATTTCCTGAATCCACAGCTGACTTTTGCCTCATGACAGCCTAGCCATGTAGCCATAGGAAACAGAAAGGCTACTGCCGCTCCACTGGCATCCAGGAGACTACCATTGCTACCAAAACTCTTCTTCTCAGCTCAGCCACTTCAGAGTGATGGACCAGGAGACACACTGAAGGTTGATTAATTAGATAACATGCTTGGAAGAGATTTCAGGGAAAGTGAGGCTTAAATTTAATCTTTCCAGGTGCTCTGCAGGTGAGTAGATTGGCTCTTCATTCTCTCCAGACAGGGGGGAGGATTTAAGATCATCCACAAGTGTTCCAGACAGTTGCTCCTCACAAGGTGACTGCAAGACAGCTGTCTCCAGTGAATTTAGACAAATGAGGACTACTTTTGTCATATTTGGAATATCAATTTATAGTCTCTTTTCCATAGCAACTGTAACCAAGGGAGTCCCACTGTTTCATGCCCACTACTGTACAGAGAAGCAGAAGTACAGTCTGCTGCCCTCCTACTCAGCTTCATAAAATAGTACCCAAATACAAAACACACACACACCCCACTAGATATATATGGAGGAGTGAAGCAGTTCTGTGGCTATATATGATTGAAAAAAATGAGAAACAAAATACCTAGGTAGAATTGAAAAAAACAAAAAAACACAAGGGACCAGATGTTTCCCACTGATTTATATAGTAACAGCTTTCTCTCAAATAACATGCATGGGATTATTCTTAAAAGATGGAACAAAGAAAAAAGATTTTACAGGAACTGGGCACCTGTGTTCCCTCCATATGTTGAGGAACTACAATTGCCAGCCTTCTTTACTATTGGCCATGCTGGCTGAGATTTTGGGGGTGCTGTTCAGCAGCATCTGGAGAGATACAGATTCCCCATGTAATGTATTTCAGGAATCTCAATCACAAAAATGGGGGTGACAAGTGCCTTTGGGCAATTTAAACTGAGCAATGGGCAGAATAAAATGAAATGGAAAGATAACCTTTCCCCATTTGTCTGACATAAGTATGTTCTTTTTTCTGCATGTTTCCATTTCTTTGTCTCACCCCTACCCCCAGATCAAGATAATACTCCCCTCCTCATCTTTTCCGATTCCTTCTAAAGGCAGTCTGTTTTTGTGCCTTTGAATTGGTAGCTGCAAGGACTTGCCCTGTAGTGTTCTTGGGAAGGTTTTTGATAGTGATTAGCCTTGCCTCCTCCCTAGGACTGAAAAAAAATATCTGGACCAAGATCACCCAGCTGGCTTTCATGCCTAAAAGAGGACTAGAACTCACAGTCTCCTGGTTTCAAGTCTTGTGCCCTAACCATTGCACCAAACTGATTCCCTTTTCCAATAGATTAGTTGAATGGTTGATGGAGGGGGGGTGAGGAGAGAGAGGGAGGAGAGGGAAGAGGGGGAGGGAGGGGAGGGGGGGGGGGGGGGGGAGGAGAGGGAGGAGAGAGAGGGAGAGGGAGAGAGAGAGAGAGAGAGAGAGAGAGACTCTGAAAGTAAACAAGTCTATTGATGCATATAATTGAAAGGTCTCTACTCTCTCACTTCTGCAGCTACAGAATTCCTTTCCTAGTAGTCGCTACACTCAAGGAAGCCCTGACTTCAGTTCCTCTCCTCCTGAACGTTGTTTTGAAAAGCTTTTCAAAGCTTATTTCCATCTCTGATGGAGATAAGGCAGAGTGCTTTCAAATCAATTGTGAGTCCTGGTGACTAGGAGTGGTCCTTGCAGTTTTACTGGCAATATTTTGGGGACGTGGTTTACCTTTGCCTCCTTCCTAGGACTGGGAGAGAGGGACTGGTCCAAAGGCTATAGCTGGCTTATGGAAAGGCTGTAGCATGCTTAATACATGGTTTCCCAGTTACTAAGCCAGTGCCTTAACCAGTAGCTTTTGTATTTAGAGGCAGTCCTTCACCCATGACTATTTGGAATTACAAGAGCACTGAATGAATTGTGGTTATGACCAGTCCCCTTGAGTTCTGCCCATCCCAGCACTCCCATGTCACATGAACTAGGCACTTGGCAACCATTTTACACTTACAACTGGTTGCAGTGCCCCACAATCACATGATTGGCATTTGCAACCTTCTCTGCTGGCTCCCCCAGAAGCCTTTTACACTTACCTGGTTGCAGTGCCCCACAATCACTGATTGGTTTCTGGCTCCCAGAAGTCATGGTTCTATTGTTTCTCATATTCTTTTATTTTTCTTATATGTACCCATTTCATGTATTCACAACTATGTATACACTTATACTTATTATCTTGTAAACAATTGGCAAATCAAATAAATAAATAAATAAATAAATAAATAAAGAAGGATTAGAGACTAAAACATATGAAGAACGGTTACAGGAACTGGGCTTGGCTAGTCTAGTAAAGAGAAGGACCAAGGGAGACATGATAGCAGTCTTCCAATATTTGAGGGGCTGCCACAGGCAGGAAGGGGTCAAGCTATTTTCTAAAGCTCCTGAAGGCCAGACAAGGAATAATGGATGGAAACTGTACAAGGAGAGATTTAACCTGGAAATAAGGAGAAACTTTCTGACAGTGAGAACAATCAACCAATGGAACAGCTTGCCCTCGGAAGTTGTGGGAGTGCCATCAGTTGAGACTTTCAAGAGGAGATTGGACTGCCATTTGTCAGAAATGGTGTAGGGTTTCCCGCTTTGGGGGGGGGTTGGACTAGATGACCTATAAGGTCCCTTCCAACTCTGATTATCTATCTATCCTAAGGAAGATCGCAAGTTATGGGTGGTATGTCTCTCCTGCCCAGGCACTCTTCCCCAGCCCCTTTGTATTTGCAGACTGCTAAAGCATCCCTGAACACGCTCCCTGGCCCTTGCCTACCCCTTTGCTTCCTTTCCCATCTAGCAGCAGCCAATTATCTGCCTTTGGGCCTGGGACTTGCAACTTCCTACTGGCTTCCCCAATGACTTCAGGGATTCAATTAATGACAGCAATCAGAACTGCAGAGATTGCCATCATTAAGCAACATGGTCGACCTTTACAACCATATCACTTTGCAACAGAAATTTCAGTCCCAATTGCTGTTGTAAGCCTAGAATTATCTGCTATATTCTTTACACACACACACACAGGGGGGGGAGGGAGAGAGAGATTTAACAAAAATCAATTTTCCGGGTCTTAAAGATATGCAGCAGTTGCATCGTGCTACCCAAATGTGGAAAACTACTAAATAGCATCTAAGAGAGATAAACTCAGAACTTTTTACATCCACCTAGTTATTGATCGTTTAACAAGTCGATAATAATTTTGGAGAAATTTTGTGAGTATATCTGAGAGTGTCCTACAGCTAAACTTGTCCCTTGCATACATTAAAGTCCCTTTCTTGAGGGATTTCTGAGTTCCGGCTCCAGGCAGGAACATTCACACATTGACTGCCCAAATCCATGCACAAACTAAAACTGCAATTCGGAAAGACAAACTTTTTGTTGCCATCTGGTGGTTGATTAGTCAGCAATCTTTAGGAGAAACCCAGAAAAAATATTAATTGGATGGAGTGCCCCAAGCACAAAAGTCAGTGGTGGGATTCAAAATTTTTTTACTACCAGTTCTGTGGGCGTGGCTTGGTGAGCATGGCAGGGAAAGGATACTGTAAAATCTCCAGTTAGAGGTGGTATTTGCCGGTTCTCCAAACTACTCAAAATTTCTGCTACCGGTTCTCCAGAACTGGTCAGAACCTGATGAATACCACCTCTGCACAAGTCCCACGCCGACACACTTCTTTTGTTTGGCAACTGAGGTTGACTTTTCCTGTGGTTGGTGATGCTCACATTTCAGGGAAATTTGCCAAGGAAAGATGCCCGTTATTCAGGGGTGGGATATGACAGGGCTAACTACCGGTTCAGGATTTACGAGCTTCCCTGCAGGCTGCGAGCCGCACGCCTGTAAATCGTCATCAGCAGCTGCCTGCAGAGAAGCAGCCTTTGAAACAGCCCTCTTTTCTTGCTTTTCTAACTGCAGCTGTGCCTCGTTCAGCAGCTGAAGTTGAAAAATCAGGAAATAAAGATCAGGTAAGAGCCCGGGTCGGTGGGTGGGCAAAAACATCAGCAGACATAGAACCGGTTCTATGTCTGCCTGCTCTTCAGAGCTACCGGTTCTACAGAGGTGGACAGAACTGGTAGAAACCCATCCCTGCCGTTATTGCCATTACAGTGTAATGTGGAGGTGGATGTATGGACAGCACAGTGGTGGAACTGCTGGATGGTCGGCGAGGTTCTGGCTGTGATCTCTGGCTAGGTCCACCCACCCGCCCTTGTGCTATGCTTTCCCTAAATAACTAACCCAAGCTGCCCAGGTGAGTTCCGCGCTGCCCAGCTGTATTAACTGGAGCTTCCTGAGTCGATTAGCTGCCTGTTTGAAGCTGTGTTTCAGCCTCAAAGTGGTGCATGCGAGTGAAGCAAGTGTGCGCTTGTGTGTACACTCATGACCAGCGAATCCCTTATCAACGAAAGTGCAGCCCACCTTTGGGACAGCAGCATCGAATGCCCATTTCTGAATGTATGTTAGGGGCAGGCTGTGGGGACAAAGCAGTTTCAGGCCTGGCAGGGATGGAAAGTATGAGAAAGAAGTAGTGTGGATGAGTCATTAGTTGCAATAGCATGTGAGAATGACCTTGGGAGATAGGAGGGAGAGCCACAGGCTGGACTACCAGCATGTAAAAGATGTCTCAGTCTACAGAAGGGAGAGAGGGCATGGGAAATGTCTCAGAAGGGCCCCTCCCTAGTTTTCCATAGACTAAAAGGAAATGAGGGGAGAAATACTTTCAGTCTTTTACAACAGGGGTCCCCAACCACGGTCCGCGGACCGGCACCGTCCGCGGAACAAGTCCTACCGGGCCGCTGGTTGCTGGCGCCACCATCTTTTGATGAAAAAGTGCTTCCGGTGAGCTTTTCCGGGTAGAAAGCTCACCGGGCACTTTTCATCAAAAAGATGGCGGCGCCCAGCTGATGCCGTACCGGGCCGCGGCGCCAGCTGATGCCGGTACCGGGCGCGGCGCCCAGCTGATGCGGTACCAGGCGCGGCGCCCAGCTGATGCCAGTACCGGGCCGCGGCATAAAAAAGGTTGGGGATCACTGTTTTACAAGACTGTTAATGCAATCTTACAATAAAAATAGAGCTAGGTGTGCTTCTTGTCTGGACTACCTCACAGGGGAAGTCATTCATTGCCTGAAGTGACTTAAAATAGAAGCAAAATAAGGAAGTGCAAAGGAGATAGACAGTAGAATGCAGATACACTCTTCTTCTAACTCAGTCATGACTGGATCTTCAAAAAAAATTAAATTCTCCTTTGTGCTCTTTTACTCAATATATTCCAATGTTCACAGGTTTTATAGATGAGGGCAATCTACATGAACATTTTAGTGGACTTAGGTATAATTGGAAAAATATTTTGTTAATGTGTCCAAGTAATACATTTTACATCCTTTTCTTCCTTTTAATTTAATGTTACTTTGGCAAAAAGAGACCTGAAGGCAGGACATTTATCATTGCTTTCTCTCCGGAAGCATACCTATATAACACAAACAAACCCATTGCACTGTGCTCAGTAAGAGTAAACAACATGATACAAAACAGAGAAAGGGAGTTGAAAGTAATTACCAAAAGAAATTGAAAGCATGAAATAGTAAAAACAAAAGGAAACAGAAAAATTTAGTTTACACCAACACCAGTAATTAACTCCATACATTTCTTTCCATGAAAAGCATCCTTCCTTTTATCACATCCACACGCTATTTCATTTACGTTTGCTCTTTCATTTAGTTTATTAAAATGCTCGATCATAGACAAAACAAACAGAATATGTGTGTGTGTGTGTGTGTGTGTGTGTGTGTATGTATGTATGTATGTATGTATGTATGTATGTATGTATGTATGTATGAAAGTTAGCACCCACCCCTCTCCTAGAAGAATGAAATGTTTTGAGAAATATTAAAAAGGCAGAATATTATATTTCCCTGGATGAGAAACAGAGAAACATGCTCTTGGAAAGTAGCCCCCCACCTTCCTTAATAGCCCACAGCAGGTGTCAGCACTTAAGAGATAAAGAGATAGGTAGCTAGGCAAAAATCCCCTGAAGCAAGATCTGAACAAAGGTAGGATTAGCCCTCATACACAATAAGAATTGCCCAACAAGCCCCTTCATTGCATCAGCCAAACTTCAACCAAGCTTAGCTCCTAGGATATGTACATGGCCCCATGGGAATCTGACAATCGAATACATGTTCTTACACAGGAACAGGAAGTTCAAGTGCAAAGCCCAAGCGAAGGTATAAAACTCTTAACTCCATGTGGTCAGCTACCCAGAATCACACGTGATTGGTGGTTCTGCTTCATCAATAAATGGACCCTCTTTCCAATCAGCCTCCATGTTTCCAGTGTCTTTCTCCCGGATTGGAACTGAACCAGATGGATATTTCTCGCAACGATAGATAGATAGATAGATAGATAGATAGATAGATAGATAGATAGATAGATAGATAGATAGATAAACATCTTTCCAATAAAAACCTATTAATGCCTGAACTAAATTCACCTGAGAAAATTATTAGATCCAAAAGCTTCTGTCATAGTGGGGATTTCCGGTTTGTCGGCTTTGGCGGTAGGGATTCGCGAAGCTGCGCGATCCCTGCCGCGCTAGCCGTTTTGGGGCTCCGATCCGAAAGGGTGCGGAGCAAGGCTGCCCTGCAGGGGCAGCTGAAGGTAGGGGATCCGGGAAAGGGTTTGGGGGTGCTGCAGACCCCTCCTAGCCGGCAGAACCTCCCTTTACCAAGGCGGTGCAGCGGCGGTCCGTAATGGCCGCCACAAAGAAGCCGGCAGCTGGGCAAGTATGTGCTGGAGGAAGAGGAGAAAGTTTTTAAAAGTGAAAGTCTTCTTGAGTCGACCCAGGACTCTAAGATATATTTAATTTAATTCCTGAAAATGATGGCTTTTGGGTGATTCTTTCCACAAGAGAAAATAAGCGGCAATTCTGAGGTGCTGAAAGGAAAGTTTACTCTCCCCCGATGGAATTAATAAATGGATATTGAGAAACCTGTTTTTTTCAGGTAAAACTAGCTTTTTGGGATAAGTCGGAAGGAGAGGACAAAAATATATTTATCTGGTTGGACTTTGTTGGAGGAGATGCCTTAAGGATTTGAAAACAGAAATAAAATCTTAATAAGGCTTCAAAATACAGATTTGAATTTTCTTTTTTTTCTTTGTCTGATACTACCCTGGAAGAGAAAGGGGGAATTTTGGCTTGGCTTGGATTGATTGAGGATTGTGGACTTTGGGATTGTCTTATTTTTCTTTTGGAATATTTTGGTTGGTGTGAGAAGAAAGAGGGAAAAAAGAAAAGAAAAGATCTACAATGGCTTTTTCCTTTGAGGAACTGAGGATGAATATGAGCAAACAAAAGCAGCCTGTAAAGATGGTATGGAAAAAGCTTTTCTTTTTTTAGAAATGGCGTTGGTTAACTATGAACAGACAATACAGATGGAAGCTGAAGAACAACAAGAAGAAGATGAAGACGCCATCTTCAATGAATCCCAGAATTCATTTAAGAAAGAAGGAAGGAAGAAAGCGAGGAAAATGAAGGACTTAAGATCTAAAAAACATTTGGGAAAGAGAAAAATATGATGCAAAATAAATACAATGATAGCAAACAAGAGAAAAAGGGAATACAACAGAGAAGGGATGCCGGCAAGACAGAGGTTAGAAGAAGGGGGTAGGAAGATTTGGTGGGGGAAGAAAGAAAGGGGAAAGGCGGAGAAAAGCCACAAAGTTTTAAAATTAGATGGGAAAAGAGGAATCTTTTTAGGGATAATGGGTAAAGCATAAATTTTCTTAAAAAAGATTCTGCAAGGTACACAAGATGGTATTGTAACATTTGTATTGTAAATAGAAAATTAGAATGGCTTAAGAGTTAATAAGAAATTAAAATGTTGAAATGTTTAATAATGATTGATTTTTAAAATGTAATAAAATATTGAAGGGAAAGGCAATGAGAATGCTATAAGATTTATTATTTAGTTTTATTATTTAACTGCGTATTTAGGAGGATATTATGTATTTAAACATTTTTGATTTTTACTCTGTTTTTATTGTTACTAAAAGTAAAAATTAGTAGATAGAATGTACCAAGCAGAATCAAATTGGGTATTAGGTGTTTTTAAATGTTAATCTAATTAATTTAGGGAGAGGATAGAAAGGCATCATGCTCTGATTAGTGATTTCAGGAGAAATTCTTTTTTTTCCATTATAAGGAATGAGATAGAGGGATAATAAAGGATGGGCAAAAGATACAAATATAATGATTTAAATTAAGATGGATTGAATAAGATAGAATTATGAAGAGTGAAATGTGTGGAGAAGTTTATATAGAAGATACAGAATGGTAAATAAAATAGGTAATGATCTGTAAGATGAGCATGAATATAATTAAAGCCCATATAAAGAGAGGTACCTGGGGCCAAGTTACTTTACTAAAAGATTTTTTATATGTATGTTTGTGTTTGTTTATGTCTTTGAGAGTATTGGTGAAACCTTGTAGAAACATAATAGAAAGAGAGTGATGATAATCAAGTCAGAAAGAAATAGATGAAATAATATAGAAATGTATTGTATAAGATAAGGTTTTATCTGACTTGTTAAATCTATAATGGAAAAAGGTTCAAATATGTAATGGTTGATGATGATTTGTTTGTTTTTGAAATTAATAAAACTTGCTTAAAAAAAAAAAAAGCTTGTCATAGTGATCATACAAAATTTTACTGCAATCATAGAGATTTCCTTATCTTATTTAGTAATAGTAATATGTTTTTGCAATATGAGAACAGCCTGAATTATAAATTAGAGAGGTTTAACATGTGTTCTTTAACCTTCTCGTCTGTCTCTTCTGAACATTTTAGCAACTCAATCCAGTCATGACCTTCTCAGTCTTCATCTTCCTTTCATTTTCCTTTGTGCATTTCTTTTGTCATTCGATCTTCATTCATTTTCTCCAAAAGACCAAAGAAGCCACCTGAACTTACTTCATTACTGGTCACTGTCTTTTATATTCAAAGTACATTCATACAGGATCCAATAACTGGTTGCAGGAAAACAATCAAGCTCAAGAACACCAAGCATTCAACCGATCAACTCTGAACTACCTATATTATCTACTATTGGATGCCTTTTAGCACACCTTTTTCTTAAATGCCTCCTCCCACTGCACTCAGATTATTTATATTTCTTCTGACATAATTAATTTTCACTTCTATTTAACAAAGTGGGAAGAAACACACTTTGAAAACACATCCATTTTTGCTTCTTTCAACAACAGGTCATTCCAGTCCATCATTAGAAACTTTTCAGTGACAGCACCCTTGTTAAAAAACACTCATCTCAGGGAAGAGTCAACATTCAAAAGTGTCAAATATTTAAACCAGATAAAAACAAGACAAGACCTGCATGCCCAATGCTATCCTTGCCCAGAATGAGAGCTTTTCCAAGCTGGCATGCATCCTTTTTCAGTATAGAATTTATTTCTCAGGAAAATTCAACACACTGCAACCCTTTTATTGCCTCCCTCCCCAACTACAACATTCTTGATTCTGCCGTGGCAGCCACAGTTGCTATGAAAATAGAAAAGAGTTCAACAGGCAGATGCACATATGAATTTCTAGCCCTAAACAGGGAACAGCTGCTAAAGCAGCTTAGCAGCTTTCAGGGTGAGGCTGTATTTGGCACACTCCTTTGATCTCCTAGTTCATATGTACATCACTCATGAAACAAATTCTTGTCTTCCTTGCAGTGTCTTGTTGGGTTGCTTATCGGCTTCTGCTGCTGCCATAACAACATCAAGAAAAATGCCTGTAGAGAGGTGCACAGAAGCGCTCCAAAATAAAACTATGGAGCACAGTACCAAGGACTGATAAAGAAATGTAGCTCATAAGTACACCTGCTTCTTCCCCACATCTCTTACGTTTTTTCTTGAAACAATCATGGCAACTGGAACATTGGTGGGATTCCAATTTTTTTTACTACCAACTCTTTGGGCATGGCTTGGTGGGCGTGGCAGGGGAAGGATGCTGTAAAATCTCCAGTCAGAGGTGGGATTTGCTGGTTCTCCGAACTGTTCAAAATTTCCGCTACCGGTTCTCCAGAACTGGTCAGAAACTGCTGAATACCACCTCTGAACTGGAGGCACAGCACTCAGTGAATTGGTGAAGGTTGATTTGGGTATGAAGGAAAAGCAGATGAGAGCTTAGCATGAGTAGGAGGGATAAAGAGACAATCTGAAAACCTGGAGACCAAAACAGGAAGGAGAGAAGGACCAAGAAGAGATGGATTGGATTGGATTGGATTGACTGGGTGTGTATGTACATGAATGCATGCATAAAGAAGTGAGAAACAGAGAGGTCACTATAACTAACATTCATCACCATCTCACTCTTCTCTGTCATGTAAGTTCATCAGCAGCCCATCATTCCATGCATTATCATGACAAATCATTTACATTTGGGTGAATGCATCCCTTACAATAGTCCTCAACTTTCAACCATTTGTTCAGTGATCATTCGAAGTTGCAATGATGCTGAAAAAAGGGACACAACCAGTGTCCTCACACTTACAACCATCACCGCATTCCCATGGTCACATGATCGAAATTCGGATGCTTGGCAATTGGCATGTAATTATGATGGTTGCAGCATCTGAAAGTTATGTGATTGCTATTTGCGATCTTCCCAGCCGTCTTCCAGCAAGCAAAGTCAATGGGGAAAGCCAAATTGGCTTAACAACCACAATTTCCTTAACAATTGCAGTGATTTGCTTAACTGTCATGGCAAAAAAGGTCGGATAATTGGGTGCAGATCACTTAACAGCTGCCTTGCTTAGCCATAGAGATTCTGTTCCCAATCATGGTCGCAAATCAAGGACTATCTGCAGGGGTGGGTTTTTACTGGTTCTGTCCACCTCTTTAGAACTGGTAGCTCCGAAGAGCAGCAGACATAGAACCGGTTCTATGTCTGCTGATGTTTTTGCCCACCCACTTACCCGGGCTCTTACCTGATCTTTACTTCCTGATTTTTCAACTTCAGCTGCCGAACGAGGCACAGCTGCAGTTAGAAAAGCAAGAAAAGAGGGCTGTTTCAAAGGCTGCTTCTCTGGAGGCAGCTGCTGATGACGATTTACAGGCGTGTGGCTTGCAGCCTGCAGGGAAGCTCGTAAATCCCGAACCGATAGTTAACCCTGTCGTATTCCATCCCTGACTATCTGTATTAAAGTAAATGAAACCTTTAACTTAAGACCTGTTAATTCTCCAAACTTGTAAGTAAATGATTTGAACTGATTTTTTTTTGGGGGGGGGCTGGGGCTACTATTTATAGTTCGTGTATATGTGGTTTTTTTTAAATATTTGCACAATAAACATTTTCCTGGGGAGCTCTGAATAAAAAAGCCCAACCCAGAAATTTCCACACAAGACAGGAAATAATTGTTCATCCTCCAGCTGCTTCAATATTGCGGTTTGTGCTTTAATTTCTCCTCTCCTACAGAAGTTATTTTGGTAGCTGTCTGATCCTGAATTTCCACTGTTTGTATCTTATTGCTAGACCCGTTTATCCAGTTTGTTCCTTTGCTTCTTTGGGAAGTAGAAAAGGAGGAAGCAAGGAGAAGACTTCAGTACATCCTGGCAGTATTCACATCTTAGTCTCAAGCAAACCAGCCTCTCTGGAGCCTTCCCTGTCTTCCCAGCCAAGGTGTTCTTAGACTTTGCAGGCAGGACTTCTACCTTCAGCCCAACTCTAGGAAAACAGAAAGGACGATGCTTTGAATTTCTCCACTGGTAATATCAAATTACAGAAGTTTTAAAAAAAACACCTGTGCCCACGTATCTAGCATGTTGTGAAAATTTTATGAGAAATTCCTAAACAAAATCAAACTTTGCAAAATGTATACAGGTAGTCCTTGACTTAACAACAGTTCATTTAAAATTAAAAGTTACAACGGCACTGTAAAAAATGATTTTTGAGTGTCTGCCACAGAGAGGACAGGGTCAAGCTATTTTCTAAAGCACCCAAAGGCCAGACAAGGAATAATGGATGGAAACTGAACAAGAAGAGATTTAACCTGGAAACAAGGAGAAACTTTCTGACAGGGAGAACAATCAACCAATGGAACAGCTTCCCCTCGGAAGTTGTGGGAGCGCCATCAGTTGAGATTTTCAAGAGGGGATTGGACTCCCATCTGTCCGGAATGGTGTAGGCCCTCCCGCTTGGGCGGGGGGTTGGACTAGATCAGGGATCCCCAACCTTTTTGACGCCGCGGCCCGGTACGGCATCAACTGGGCGCCGCCATCTTTTTGACGAAAAGTGCTTCCGTGACCTCACCGGAAGCACTTTTTGTCAAAAAGATGGCGGCGCTAGCGCTTCTGGTGAGCTTTTTCGGCAGAAATGGCTTTCTACCCGAAAAGCTCACTGAAAGCATGAGCGCCGCCATCTTTTTGATGAAAAGTGCTTCCGGTGAGCTTTCCCGGAAAAGCTCACCGAAGCACTTTTTACAAAAAGATGGCGGCGCCCAGCAACCAGCGGCCCGGTAAGAGTTGTTCCGCTGGACGGTATCGGTCCGCGGACCGGCGGTTGGGGACCCTGACTAGATGACCTACAAGGTCTCTTCCAACTCTGATTATCTGTTATGTTAACCCATATCAACCATCAGAGCCAGTCAATGATATTTGTGATACATTTTTAAGTGTTCAATTGACTGAGTTTCATGTTTAATGAATAAAAATTTATGATGATGATGATAATGATGATGATGGCGGCATCATAAGTCTACTTTCACAGCATTCACTAGCCTTTCTTGCCAGTCCCGAGTGGACATTTACGGCACTGAATGTACATCTTCAATGGAATTCATGCTCTTTCTAGCACAAATGTTCAGTAGATTTCCTCAGCCCCTCTCCTCCTAGAAAGAGAAATATGCTGGACTTTTAAACATTGCACTTGGGAACAGGCTGAGAAACGAAATGGTGTTTTGTTCCACCCATCAGCAGTTTAAGAATTAACTGACTGGAATCTCCAGGGATCTGGAGGTAAAATTCATGACTGAGAAAAGGGGAAATTTATGTCAGGAAAACAATTGTCTTTGAAAGGATGGGTAAAATAAAAATTAGCTAAAAATATTGCATAGCATTATTCATTTTGATTCTGTACACTTTAGCCTAATAGTTTTTCCCCCTTATATTTTCACTGTACAAGCTTTGCAACTGCATTTTTATGCAATTTAGAATCTCTGTTATAATTACATCAAGATTAAGAACAAGCCAGCATCAACTTTTATTTTATTTTCTATTTTTTTCTACAGGAAAAAAAGATATTTTAAGTCACTAATTGTGATTACCTGCTTTATATTTTAAGCTCCTTTGGCACATTATGTTTTTTTAAAAATCCTTTGAATGTTTGGCATCTGATTACATAGAGTAAAAGGGATTTTTACATTCTATCTTTTCCTTTTAAAAACATTTGATTCTCTTAGTTATATAGTCATAGTGGTTCAACAGTATAGAGCCAGATTTGTTTAATAGGATTGATTTCCTTTACATCATGTTAAAAACATTTTTTTTTGCCAGTGAAGAAAACAGCATATGGGATCCCTATTTCTTTTCCCTGCAATTAAGAGGGAAGATGCCAGGTGAGGATCTTCCTAGAAAATACATGCTGGTAGAAATAAGTAACTACCAAGATACTACTCCAAGCAGCAGGATGTTTTAGATCCAGATATCTTCTCGGAAAGGAACTTTGAGATTTCTAGCCTTTTACTCTATCAGGGTTCAAACTTGCCATTGCAATACTAAACAAACATTTGAGTTCCTCAATCCTCTTCTCCCAAAATGGAAATGAAAGGGGGTGGAGGTAGAGGGAGAGACAGTGTTGCTGGATATGATACCATCTCCCCTCCATCTGATTCTAGAGGAGGAATCTTCAAGAATTGATAATTTGAGGACTTCTTGTCTAATCTGTCCTTTCAGCAGAAAAGTATACTCTTGAGTTTATATCAGATTTAATCATAGTTTATATTTTCAACAACAGAACATGATATTCTCACTTCCTTCCTGTAGCCTTAAATAAGTTTTGAATTTCAAAGACATAACTTTACAAGGCCCTGCCCTGTTTCTTTCAAGGTACTGAAAGGTACCTATTTGCTTTTTTTTTTTTTTTTTTTTGTGGATCAAGCCGGTGATTTTGTGGATCAAGCCGGTGATTTTGCAAAAGCAAAATCACCGGCTTGATCCACAAAAACACACTGAGACATAATGGAGACCTAGAAGATGAACAGACCTATGGAACAGCTGTCCTGCCCTACATAAGAGGTACTACAGACAAAATCAGTAAGATACTACACAGGCATCACATCAAGACTGCCTTTAAAACAGACAGAAAAATAGCAGCCATCCTTAGAAACCCCAAAGATAAAATTGACCTGGAAAACCAAGGCATATAATATTGAAGTCCCTTGTGCATCATGCCCGGCCACATACATTGGACAAACCAATAGAAGAATAAGTACCCACCTGGATGAACACAAAAATGCAGTCAAAAAGCTGGAACACACTTCCTCACTAGTCCAACACATGAAAGCAACAGGTCATAGCATTGACTTCAATGGCACCAAAACCCTAGTCACTATAGAAAACCCCAGCCACAGAATTATCAGAGAAGCCATAGAGATTGAAAAAAGACCTGAAAGCATGAATAGAAGAGATGATTCCACCAGACTGTCAATTATTTGGAAGCCTGCACTCACAAACAAAAAAATCTCCACACCACTAGCCAGGCAAACACCTGGGCACAAACAGATCCCCCCTGATACCTCCAGCTCAAACACACCCCAAACAGGCACCCAGATGAAACCTAGCTTCCTAACAAATGATAGCCGTCCATTTACTCGGAGCCAAGCCACACTAAAAGCCTCCAATACAGGAACACAATGTTGCCAGCCAACCAAGACAAAAAAAAGCCACAAAACAGACAGAAGATATTAGAAACACCAATCAAGCAGAACAAAGCAAACTCCAAGACCAATAAACACAGACCAAGACTCCCAACCAATCAGGATGAAGAAAAAACCATTCTGGCACAGCAGTAGGCTAGCCCCAAATTTAAAACTGAAACCACTGTAAAAGTCTGACTCACAGATGAACACAATGCAGAAGCCTGATGATGGCAGATGAGATTCTGTCGAAACGTTGCTACAACTTTAAAAGCACAACTATAATGACGTGGGAAAATACCCGAAAAAAGCTGAATAACATACATATACATATACATATACATATACATATACATATACATATACATACATACATACATACATACATGTGTGTGTGTGTGTGTGTGTGTGTGTATTCTGAGGTTCTCGCGGGTATTTGTATGTGGATCTTTGGTTATTCGGGTTTTCTCCCACGTAAGATTGGAAGTATCTAGGCAACGTTTTGATGAAGTCTCATTCATCATCTTCAGGCTTGTGTCTTCAGCTCTGTGCTTCTCAGAGTGATGTGAGCTTGCAGCTGCTTCTTCCTTTTCACTGCTAGTGGGGGTGTGACTTGATTAGGTGGGGGCTTGGCTGTGTTTTGATTGGGTGGGGCTGTGTTCTCATTGGTTGGGGGTTTGGCTGTGTTCTGATTGGTTGGGGGGGTTGGCTGTGTTCTGATTGGCTGGAGGTGTGTTCTGTTCAGGTGGGGGCTTGGTTGTGCTCAGGTTAGTCTTAGTTGCTGGGGGATTTGAGCTGGTGAGCTGTGATCTTGCTGTTTGGCTTCGAGTTCGTGGTTGTGCTGCATCTTCATGGTGGGGGTCAGTTCGCTTCATGTATGGCTCAGAGGGGTTTGAAGTGGGTAGTGATGCAGCTGCAGTGCGGCTTCTGGTCCGTGGTCGTGTCTCATCTTCTGTGTGGGTGTGAGTCTACTTTTTACGTGGAAGTGTGGTGGTGGCATCTTGTGTGGCCCTCGTGGGTGTGGGTCTGGTGTCATTCTTGTTAGGTACTCGTCTGTTCATGAGGGCGGGTTTTCAAATGGCTGGTAGGCGGGAGGTGTCATCTCGTTTATTCATGCTGTGTGGGCATTTTTCTATCTCTATGGCTTCTCTGATTAACAGAGATCCGGATGCGGTTTCGACGGAAAGCGTTCATGGAACCTCCGAATAATGTCTGGGGCATGAACTGTGGAAGCATCCATCCACAAAAAAATTTCCGAGCCATCCACTCTCCTCCCGACGAGGTACTGGAAGTGTCCCTTTAGCCAGCGAGAATCAGTAATGCTGACCAACGTGTCATCAACATCAGCCTCCTCACTGGGTGTTGATTGAGAAACCGCACCAGCGGGAGAACAAAGAGCACACTCTGGGGAGTCAGGAACCAGGAGGGAACGATGGAAGACAGGATGAATGCGCATGGAGCGCGGTAGGGTAAGTCGATACACCACGGGATTGATGACCGCCTCAATAGGGAATGGACCGATGAAACGGTGGTCCAACTTCTTAATTGGGCGATCGACCCGAAGGTGTCTTGTGGATAACCACACCTTGTCACCCACAGCAAGCAGAGGCGTCGCCCGACGAGAACGATCTGCAAACCGTTTGTAGTTTTCCTTCGCCCATTCTAATTGTTGTGCCACTAATCGGTGAACCGACTGCAATTCCTCGAGAAACTCTTGTGTTTCTGGAACCGGGGAGCCCATCATTGTCAACGGAAAGAATCGTGGATGATAGCCCACATTCGCATAAAATGGCGTTACTCGAGTGGAGGTATGCTAAGAGTTATTAAAGGCAAATTCTGCCAAAGGGAGGTATTTCGCCCAATCGTTCTGTCGATGGTTGACAAAACATCTCAAATACTGAGTGAGAATGCCAATAACTTTCTCAGTCCCGCCATCAGTTTCCGGATGGTGCGCTGACGCCAAACACACCTGTACTTGTAATGCCATCATTAAACGTTTCCAGAACTGAGCAGTAAACTGGACACCGCGATCCGAAACCACTCTGTCCGGCAGACCATGTAGGCGGAAGACATGCTGTAAAAATAACTGGGCCATAGTGCGGGCTGATGGTAGTTTCCGACAAGGGATAAAATGAGCCATCTTAGTAAGCATATCGACCACCACGAGCACCGTCATGTAACCCAACGAGGAGGGCAAGTGCATTAGAAAGTCCATGGAGATTGCTCCCCATGGTCTGCCGGAGTCGTCAGTGGTTGAAGGAGTCCAGGAGGCGCACCTGACGCTGTTTTCGCTTGTCGACATTGTATACAAGAAGCGACGTAGGAAAAAACATCATGTCGAACTCGAGGCCACCAAAAAGTCCGGGTGACCAAGTGCAGAGTTTTGTAAAAACCAAAATTACCAGCAGTGGGGTTGTCATGACATTGCGTCATGATGAGGGCTCTAAGCGTCCTGGTGGGTACATACAATAAACCCCGATGTCTTAGCAAGCCCTCCTCCAAAGTCCATGGGGAATCAGGTCCAACTTCCCCCCTTCTTTGTTGCGACCATGCATCCAATCGCTGCGCCTCCCGTATTCGAGCCCTCAAATCCACCGGACCCTGAATCACGGCCAAAGATTCCGGTGGCAACACCGTTCATGGAGGAAGAGGATCCTCGGGACCAATATATTCGGGTTTTCTAGACAATGCGTCTTCTCTCCGATTCTGTCCACTAGGAAGATAGGTGACTGAAAAGTTGAACCTCGTGAAAAACAACGACCACTGGATCTGCCGTTGGTTCAACTTCTTGGCAGTAGACAAATGTTCCAAGTTACGGTGATCCATCCGAACCTCTACCTTGTGCCGAGCCTCCTCTAGGTGTTGTCGCCAGATCTCAAATGCAGCCTTGATAGCCAGCAACTCTTTTTCCCAGATAGTATAATTGCGCTCAGAAGTTGTGAGCTTCCTTGAATAATATGCACATGGGAAAAGAGGTGCGCCATCCCTTGAAGATTGCAACAGCACTACCCCAATAGCTACATTAGAGGCATCTGTCTCGACCACAAATGGACGATTCGGATCAGGATGCCTCAATATCGGTTCAGCCACAAAGGCTTTCTTTAGAGTCTCAAAAGCCTGTTGCTGCGGGGCCCCCCACTGGAACGGGACCTTCTTGCGAAGGAGCTGAGTGATGGGATCCATCAGTTTGGCAAAGTCTGGGATGAAGGTCCTATAGTAATTTGCGAACCCCAGGAGACGTTGCACGTCCTTTACTCGACGAGGGGGTTCCCAACTACACAAGGCCTCGACTTTCTTCGGGTCCATGGTAATGCCCTCGGGAGAGATGATATGCCCCAAAAACTCTATAGAAGTCTGGAAAAAGAGACACTTCTCCAGTTTTGCATAGAGTTTATGCTCCCGAAGACATTGAAGTACCTGACGGACTTGATGAAGGTGGCTATCCCTGGACCGAGAGTAGATCAAAATGTTGTCCAGGTACACCACCACGAACCGATCCAGCATGTCCCGTAAAATGTCGTTCATTAAGTGCTGGAAAACCGCGGGAGCGTTGGTCAACCCAAACGGCATTACGGTGTATTCAAAATGTACGTATCGGGTGCCAAACGCCGTCTTCCACTCGTCCCCCTTGCACATCCGCACCAGGTTGTAGGCCCCTCGAAGATCGAGCTTGGTGAACATAGTGGCCTCCCGCAACCGCTCCATCAACTCTGCAATGAGCGGCAAGGGATAACTGTTTCTTACTGTGATGGCGTTCAACCGGCGGTAGTCACAGCACAAACGTAACTCCCCCGTCTTCTTTTTTACAAAAAGAACGGGAGCAGAAAGAGGAGACGAGGATGGTCTGATAAATCCCCGGGCCAAGTTCTTATCCAGAAACTCTTGAAGAGCAGCCAATTTGGGCTCAGACATGGAATATAATCGACCCTTTGGCAGTGGGGCATCAGGTAAGAGGTCCACAGGACAGTCGTAGGCTCGATGCGGTGGTAACTGATCCGCCTCCTTCTCGCTGAAAACGTTGGAGAAATCCGATAGCTCCGGTGGTATGGAAACAGCGGGGGCGGCGATGTCCTGGCCAGTGCAGATATGTCTCAGATGATCCACGCACTGAAGACTTGGGAACGAAATGGCATTCTGCGCCCAAGCCACCAAAGGATCGTGCAATCGTAGCCAGGACACGCCGAGAACCAAAGGGAGATGAAGGTCCGAGGTGATATAGAAACTTATCGCCTCCTCGTGATCCCCAATAACCATACGCAACGGCTGGGTGGTGAAACGAATGGGCCCAGACCGAAGCTCATGCCCATCCACGGTTTCCACCTTGATGGGTGGATCCACAGCAACCAATGGTACCTCAAAGTGCATTGTAAAGGCCCAGTCCATAAAACTAGTAGTAGCCCGAGTCCACCAACACCACCGCTGGAATCCCCTCCTTCCGGGACTATAAGAAAACTTGGGTGTCCAACAATAAATGCCGAGGGGGGCCAGGGTTCACCTCAGCAACTTGGGGTGGTGGTGTGAGACGTGCCCGACCTAGGGTTTCCCCGAGGTCAGGCCTACCCCATTTCCCGACGAGCCAGGAGTAGATTCAGGAACTGGTCTTCGTGTCCCTCTTCGTTTGCAGGAATTGGCAAAATGTCCCAGTCCCCCACAATAAAGGCATAAGCCTTCCTGAAACCTTCACGCGCGTTCTTGCGCCGTCAACCGAGGGCGGAGTGCACCCAACTGCATCGGCTCCTCAGTCCTGGTCATAGTTTTATAAATTTCCAATGGCGCGGTTTGCAAACGTGAATGAGACGGTGATTCCACAACTGGCCGTCTGCTCCTGCGCTGTTGTAAACGGGCTTCAATACGCAAGCACTGAACCACTAGCGCATCCAAGGTTAAAGCCCGGTCCACATGCACTAACTCGTCTTTGATGTTATCTGCCAAGCCCTCCTGAACAGCATCCATGTGGGCTGACTCATTCCAAGTAGAGTCCATGCAGAGCAGACGAAACTCTGCAATATATTCTTGCAGAGGACGTTTCCCCTGACAAATGTCCCGCAAACGTCTAGCCACGGTTTGAGTCTTAATAGGGTTTTCAAACATTACCCGCAATTGCTGCTGGAAACCCTGAAAATCATTCAACAAAGGGCTATCTTGTGTCAGCAAAGGAGTAGCCCATTTGGCAGCCTGTCCAGATAAGAGGCTAATAATAAACCCCACCTTAGCCCGGTCATTAGGAAAGTCTTCAGGCCGCAATGTAATAAATAATTGGCACTGTCCCATAAATGCCGTAAACATATCAGTCTGTCCCGAGAATTTATCCAGCATAGATACCGGGCTTTTCCTAAAGGGAGGGGCTGGATGAGCAGCAGGAGTTTGCAAATGTGAAACATGGTTTACCAACTGTGTTACCTGGTTTTGGAGGACCTGGTTATTTTGTAGCAGTTGGTCTATCTGTTGCTGTTGCTGCTCCACCAAACACTGTAATTGAGTTTGGTCCATCTTGGTATGAAGATGGTTTGTCAGGCCAGAAGCAAAAATGTTATGTCTCACCTGTATCCACAGGTGAGCAATCAAAATACTAAAGTTCCAAAAATATAAGCAACCAAAAACAAATTCCAACAAAGATAACAGCTGAGGTTTTTCCAGTCCTCAGCAGTAGTTCTGAAATCTGTTTGGCAATCCTAAGTGCCTATAAATCACAATGCCTCAGATAATCTTCACAGTACTTTCGCTCTAACAAGACACTTTGCTTCTGGCAAATTTCTCAAGCCAATCCGTTTCCTTTTATCCCCTAAGGGGGCGTGTTAGTCTCATTAATTAATCATTGGCTTGACGCCACTTTCCCAATTGAGATTGACGTCTCAATCTCCGTCTATTTCTCACATCAAGCCAGGAGCCCTCAAAGTCCTCCTCCTCGCCTGAAACCTCTCGCACGTTTTCCTGATTAACTGCCACCGGCTGCTGCGTAATCAGAGAGGGAGACTCGGGGGAGGTAGAAGACTCCAACACCTCCAATAAATTAGGTTCGTCTCTCATAGCTAAGTCCACTTCCTCATCCTGGCTACCCTCAAAATCACTCAACAATGCAGGCTCAAATCTCACTGCCAGATCCTCTTCACTAGAGCTCACATCTGCCAACGGACCAGATTCAAATCCCGGAGTCACAACACATACATATACATATATACTACATAGTCAAAAAGGCATTAAGAGTTGTTAACCTAATCCTACGTAGCTTCTTCTCTGGTAATATCACACTACTAACTAGAGCATACAAAACATTTGCTAGACCTATACTTGGGTACAGCTCATCAGTCTGGAACCCATATCATGTATCTGATATTAACACAATTGAAAAAGTCCAGAAGTATTTCACAAGAAGAGTTCTCCACTCCTCTACTCATTGCTGAATACTTCATGCCACCAGACTTGAAACTCTAGACCTAGAAAACCTAGAACTACGCTGCCTCCAGTCCGATCTAAATATAGTATATAAAATCATACATTGCAATGTCCTACCTGGAAATGAATACTTCAGCTTCAGTCATAACAATACAAGAGCACACAACATATACAAACTCAAGGTTAACCGCACCAAACTTGATTGCAGGAAATACGACTTCAGCAGCAGAGTGGTCAATGTCTGGAATACTCTACCTGACTCTGTGGTTTCTTCCCCAAACTCCAAAAACTTTAACCTTAGGCTGTCTACTATTGACCTCACCCCCTTCCTAAGAGGCCTGTAGGGGGCGTGCATAAGTGCACCAACATGCCTACCGTCCCTGTCCTATTGTTTCTTTTATTTTTCTTATAAGTATCTATCACATGTATTCAAAACTATATTTATTCTTATACCTGTATCTTGTAAGTGATTGACAAATCAAATAAATACTAAAATACTAGTATGCAAATTTCTAGCCAGCATCATTCCCTACAAAATATTTCAGCTTCAATGATGTACATGTGTCCTGAATTGGAAGGGGGGGGGGGCAGTGGGAGGAATGTTTATTATCCATAGGCAAAAAACTCATGTTCTAAGAGGGGTGAATTCATTTATTTTATAGGAAAAAGAGCTAACAATATTTATAAATCCTTTATCTTTACTAAACAGGAATGTAAACACAATTGTAAGACTGTTCTGGCCAAGTCTGATATCCACTCCATCCCCAAGAAGAATGTGGTTTATGAGAAAAATCTACATCTGTAGGAGAATTCTGAAGCCTGGAGAAGCTATTGCACAATTAGTACTTGTACAAACAGGATAAACACTGGGAGTTTGTTATTAACAAATAAGAATACCTTAAAGACATGTAGATGCTTGAAATTCTTACCCAGAGATTTTCTGAAAGAATGCAAGTAGTAGAGAATTTCTTTTTTAATTATAAAATGATAAATATTTTGGCAGTGCTTCAAAGTTGACTAAAAAATATTTTGTTGAGTGAATATGCTGAGTGAATATGAAAACCTTATACGAAAAAGGGATATTACTGTGTTGCAATTTATAAGCAACTTTATTTTATTCAACAAGATCAGTGAAATCTAGCCAAACTCTGTACGTAAGCCAAGTAGCACGAATAGAATTGAAAATGGTTTAAAGTAGGTCAATTACTGTAGTATTTGAACCTGGATTTCGTGATGAAATCTAATTAAGATGAAGCAAAGAAACCATATTTTATAGCCATTGTTTTTTGTGGGTATGAAAGGGTTTGTATGGGTTTGAAAGCTAAGCAGCGCCTAGTTAGGTATGAAAGGGTATGCATGGGTTTGAAAGCTAAACAGAGCCTAGTTAGTAATTAGACCACTATGAATTATCAGGGATATTGGTGGGATTAGAAAATTTAAAAAACAGTGGCAAACCATTCCTGCATTACTGCTAAGAAAATGATGATTATGAAATCAGTACAAATTGAGCTTAACTTGAAAGATATTTCATCTTTAGTTTACCTTGCTTTAGGCGTCTCAGGTCAACTACAACCAGAAATAATAGATAGGTTAAAGTGGAGCTCTGCTTCCAGCATCCAGATCTGGGGATGAGGGCCTAAGGCAGGGTTGTCAAACTCACATCGTCACAAGGGCGTCATGTGATGTATTGGTACTTCCCCCCCCTTCGCTAAATGGGCATGGGTGTGGCCAGTGAGTGATGCACGCAGGCTGGGTGTCCAACAGCTCTGGTTTAGGGCACCTGCCTGTTGAGGGAGATGAGTATGAAATGCGCCATAAAGGTGATTAGGCAAAGCAAACAAAAAACAAAAAACACCTATCTGCAACATGTCAAATCCTGACATAGCTATTATGAATAATTATTTTTATTTTTGAATTTGTAACCCCAGTCTTTCATTTATTTGATGTTAGGAAATCATTGGGTCAGTGGTTTTTTCATAGGAAGCACCAGGTAGGATTAGGAGTATCTGGAGAGTATGCACGTATAAGCAAACTCATTCTCCATGGCTACCAGGGAATAAGACAATGGAAGGAATATTTCATCAATTGTTCTGTGTCTTACCAATTGGAAAACATGAGCAGTTGAACTGCCTGAATTGAGAGCTTAATACTGGCTACATTCCCTTGACAAGATTAAGGAAGAAACCTTAATAAATATGTCCTTTCAATTTTAATCCCACTACATAACTTTCTTTTCCAAAGAGGCTGTAATTGCAGCAACCAGAAGCAGCATTCAGAAATGGGATAGATCCCAGCTCCCGACCCTATCCTCAAACTAATGATTGACAAGCATGCTAAATCCTGTCTGGAGAATAAGAGGGAAAACATTCCTGGATCACTTAGAACAGCTAAAGAGGCTTTAAGCTCTCATCTGTGGATTGGAGATAAGGTAAAGGCAACATCATGGACACTGCATAAAAAGAGTTATGAGAACATGTTGGGGCCACAGCTGGGGGTTGTATGAGCCATTCTCAAATTTTATTTAACTTAATTTACACAGGCAGCTATGAATATTATTTTGAATTCCTTTGATCTAGATGTTATTCCAAGCAAACCCAAGTGCACAATCAAATTTAAACGCTACATAGCACAAGCCTGGAATAGATATAAGGTCAGGGATGGCTAAACGTTTTGGCACAGTGCCCAAAGCACACATGCGCACACATTCCCAAAATGCAATGTGCACGTCCCCTGTGCATGCACCCCATCCCCGTGCATGCACCCCGCCCCCACGCATGTACGCAGAGACCTGAAGACCAGGTGGCTGATGGGAGGCGCACGCACATGCACGGCGGAGCTGACTGGGGCAACGGCTCGTGTGCTCACAGAGAGGGCTCTGCGTGCCACCTCTGGTATGCAAGCCATAGATTCACCATCACAGATATAGGTGAAGCAAACCATTTCCTTGCATTAGTTATGGAATTTTCACCTCAGTCTCTAGGATGTCAAGGTGGAAGAGCACCTGATGACTCCTTATTTTATTTGAATAGTTTTGGATGATTAATTCAGTCAACCAATGAGTGCCACATCCTAATGATTTGAACATGGGTTTCTTCTACAACAGTCCAACTTAATCATTCTACTTTTATTCAAAAAAGGCATTAATTTCCCAAATAGTTATTGAAGCTAATAATTGGATCCAACATATATAAATGTATGGAACACTAGGTGTGCATATTTGCATATGAAGGTTTGCCTTTATAAATATTACGTCCTTATCATGGTTCTGCATTAAGAACCATGTTCCTGACAAGATGGGCATCTTTCCCAGCTTAATGCCTTTCCACGTGCATTGAGAATATTCCCATAATTCAGGCAATGGTGGTCCCCTGCTCTATGGGGATTATACAAATTGCAGTCAATCAATACTGCTGGAAAAACCCCAGCAGTGGAAGGAGATTGAAAAAGAGGGTTAGTAAACTAAATTATTATTATGGAGAATTTATTGAAAAAGGTAATCTGTGCCTCCCAACTTCAGGACGTGCTGAAGGACTTAAGATTTGCTACTATTACTACCACGGCAACCAAATCTGGGCTGCAAAAAAACACACCAATTTATCTTGAGTTAAAATTGCTGCTCTCTCTCAATCCTCCAGATTTTTGCAGCCAATCATGGCAGCAATTATTATTATGGTTCATCACACAGCCAGCCAGCCGTTTATACTGGATTGGCATTTTTATCCGTCTATCAAGTCCTTCCCAAAGACCTGAGATAGATTTTAATAGTGGTAAAAGTATAGTGGTTGTAGGATGTAAGTTGTTCCCAGTAAAACTGCCTTTTGAAATTGAGTGACGGTGATTTTGTCAATACCGACGGTATTCATATGGTGCTCCAGATGTTCTGGAATTGCACCGCAGGTGCCGATTACTACTGGTACTATCTTTGCTTTTCTTTTCCCCCAGTCGTTCTCCTTCTCTTTGCAGGTCTTGGCATTTTGTGATTTCCCCACTTCTTGTTCTTCTCTTCTGCTGTCTCCAGGTACCGCATAGTTGTTGTTGTTGTTATTATTCCTCTTCTCGCGCGCCAACGAAATGGAAGCTCCTCTGCCGGGTTCCCACCCTGGAGGGGCAGCAGAGAGGCGCATCACGTGGGGCGGAGGAGCCCGGCCTCTCTGTGGGCAGCGGCCGGGCGAGAGAGTCTCCCTTGCTGCTGCCGCCGCCGCCACGCCTAGCAGAGACCCAGATTGGGAGGAGCGCCCGTGGGGGGCGGGGGGGAAAACGGCGCGGGTGGCGGAGGCGGCCGGAGTGAGCGGGGGAGATGGAGGCGCTGTGAGCGCGGCCCGGGCTGCTTAACGGGCGGGGGTTGGCGGAGGCAGGAGAGGGGTGGGGGAATCCATCAGGGCAGCGCCGAGCCGCTTTCCCCGCAAGCAGCCGCAGCCTCGGCCGCCTCTCCTCTCTTCTCCCAGGATGTCGCGCTCGGTGCTGCAGCCCAGCCAGCAGAAGCTGGCCGAGAAGCTGACCATCCTCAACGACCGCGGCGTCGGCATGCTGACTCGCCTCTACAACATTAAGAAGGTGCGCGGGCCCGTCTGTGGGGAGGGAGGGCGAAGCCGTGCGGGGACAAGCGGGCCTGGGGCTCAGCAGCGGCCGGAGGGGAGCGAGCCTCGCTACCTTATACCGCCAGCTGTGGGAATTTCCGGCCTGGCTTTGGGAAGGTGCGAGCCGTAGGCCGCGCGCAAGGAGCATTTCCCGGCAGCTTGGAGGGGCGAGGGAGGAAAAGAGGCGGCCGTAGCACCGGGGGCGAAGTCTCTCTCTCTCTCTCTCTCTCCCCGCTCCCCACCTACCGGGCCTTTCTTCCCCAACCCCATGGCTGCTTCTTACTCAGCAAGGCCTGCAAGGTGTGGGGACTGATTTTGCTCCGGGGCGGAGGCCCGGAATGCAAAAGGAAACCGACCCGGGTTTTTATTAAATTCCCATTTCCTTTACGCAAAGAGTGAGTGGAGAGGAAGAGAAAGAAAGGGAGGGTACAAACCGGAATTGGGCCGGATGCATCTTTCTGGGTTTATCCCATTTGCCCTATGGAAGTAGTGATAAAAGATACGTTGGAGAGAGGGAATGTTTTCGCCACTCTTTTCCGAAATCCTGTGAAGTGGCTAGTATTTCGTGTGTGTTTGTATGTATGTATGCATGCATGTTTGCGTGTACGCCTACGTTTCTGTATGGGGAGAGATCTCAAACTGGATATGTAATACCTGCACTTTTCTCCTCGGTCTCGTACTCTTGTTGCCCAAATTGTAATAAAAGTATTACGTTCATTGCTGGTTGCCCCGTGTCGTTATTGTTTGACGTAAAATGCTCATTGGAAAGATGGCAGATTCGCTGCTTAGTAAACATTTTTATGTTAGGATTTACTAACAGCTCCCCCCACCCACCTATTGCTAGCCAGAGGGGAAAGCACTGTGGGCTGATCATAAAGGAAGAGAAGTGAGATTCTTGACAGACCTTGCTTTAAATATTGATTTGCTGATATTTGACTACCAACTTGCAGCATTAACATGCTACAAAATTCAATATGTAATTCTGTTCGTTCTGATGGTGTGTTCTGAGAGTTTCCTGCTAAGACTTATTAAAATGTAATTGGAAAATAAGTGGTTTTTGCTTTGCTTTGAATGATGATATTAGATCATCATTATGTGAACAGACACTAAAATATATGTGTAAAAGTACTGGGGCATCTTAGCTATAAAAATTGCTATGTGATATAACACTGATATAAAAGCTTTTGCTTTCAATAAGAAAGTACTTAGAATTGTGGTCGTTGTTAGATGGATTTCCCCCCATGTCGTACTGTGACAACTTTATAGATGTTCCATTATGTTATTCCTGTAAATGTTTGTATTGTCAGAGCCCTTGAATTCTCTGATAACTTAGTTAAAAGACTTCTAGTTTTTAAAAGTGGGATTGGGAATAAAAAAGCTTAAATGATGTCCTGATGGCTAATTTCTGATTATCACTTAATACTACAGGTAGTCCTCCACTTCTGACCACAATTGAGCTCAAAATTTCCCCTGCAAAGGAAGACAGTTACGTGATAGCTCCATTTTGCGACCTTTCTTGCCACGCTATTAAGAAAATCCCTGCAATTGTGGTTGTGAATGGTGGTCATAAGTGAATCTGGCTTCCCCCTTGACTTTACTTGTCAGAAGATGTATCCACCATAAATATAAATATATGCCAGTTACCAAGTGAATTTTAATCACCTGACTACGGGGATGTCACAATGGTGTGAAAAACAGCCATATGTCACTTTTTCAGTGCCATGGTCACTAAATAAATGATTGTAAGTTGAGGGCTACCTGTATTAGCATTTAAAATGGGTGCTAACATTGCTGGATCATAATACCATTTTAAATGCTAATATCAGGAGTACAGCTCTACATTTCAAAGGATATATTTCTAGGAAAGCACTGGAAAGATTGATACCTCATTATATTGTTAACCATAGCCATTGAAATATAACAGTCAAATTGAACATACAGATCAAGCACCTTTCTTCATTAAAATTTATCCATTGACCATAAGAGATTCTCTTTATAAATGTCTGTCTACATAAGACAAATCAGAAGAATATGTGTTTCATTTTACGAAGGATCATAAAAATGTGCTAATGAGTCTTCATTAGGTAGGAAATACTGCCAATTTGTACTTGTTATGGTAACTTCATAGATCACGTATCATAAGAGTAGCTTCTAAAAATCCGGCCTCAAAAAGGCCTTTTAAAAAAAACTACTGGTTTCTTACCATCCCCCCCTCCCCAAATCTGAGAAAGGTTAGTAATCATGGTAAACTTATCCATGGAACGGCTTTCAAATATTAAAAGTTCCTTAGTTATCAAAATAGTGATTTGGTTGAATATTATAGCATCTCCAAGTTCACAAAATATACATGGAGGCAGTCCCTAGGTTAAAAAGATATTCTATTCATAACACTCAAATGTGTATGTAAGTCAGAACTTGTACTTACAAATGGGCAGCCTACTACTAAAATGGCTAGTGGCATTGTCCTTCCTTGAGCCAACAAAATGCTAAAGCCATGTAATGCTTTCTGGAACTGCTAAAAACAGGCTGTATATTAAAAACGTGCAGCTTCAGCGGCTCCTTGAAAGCATTGTGCGGCTTCAGCAGTTCAGCAGCTAGAGGAAGGAGTACACTGTCCACCATTTTTAGTATTTATTTTATTTTTCTTATATGTATCCATGTATTCATAACTATGTTTTTACTTATACCTATTATCTTGTAAGCAATTGACAAACAAAATAAAATAAAATAAAATAATAGGCAACCCATGCATATCTAGATCTCAAGTCACCTGATAACGTGGATTACCTATATAGCTCTTAAATACTGCTTGAACTGAAAGTGAAAGTTTGACAGTCTGCTTTTTTTCCTTGAAGGAATAGCATCCTATGTAGTTACATCACTCCCAAGAATTTCAAAACTTAAGTGAATATCTTCCAATTCCACCTCAATTACCTTTGATTAATAACTTCACATAGGCATCCGTTACAAACCATAGCAAAAATATGTATATTATTCAAATGAAGTAATTATATAAACAGCCACAGAAGGATGTCTGATGGTAGTACATAAGTGATATCATGACATCTTTTGCTCCTCTCTGCTGTCACCCCTAAAACTTCAAAGCAGTTCAACTAAAATTATAAAATCCAATTCTCCACTATTACGATGTTTGCATTCAGATTAACAGAACCATGGTGTACTCAAATCCAGTTTTCTGGATTTGTACAACACACATTTGTAAATTGCAGTATCAGGTTCCCATTACTCAAATAGCCTCAAACTAGCCAACCATACTTTAGTTGAGACAGTTGTATTCATCAGCTGTTGAATAAAAAAATAATAGACATTATAAACAGCTGGGCTTGGTACATTCACCTGCCAATTTTCCCTTGCAGAAATGCTAATTGCAATTTTGTATCTAGATTTTATACAGTGCTCATCACTATGGTAACTGTAGAACTACTGATTAAAGCCGTTGTTCCTCATTGGTTTGGGGTGATATGATCTGGTAGAGCAGAATGGATGAGATTCTAAACAGTGCAGGCTGCTATTTTTCATTTGTTGCAAATCCTTTATTCAGGAAAATATCTGCATATGAAAGGAGTCTTGTAGTTTTCCAGGGATCTTTTTTTCATATATCATCTTTTGCCATGACAGTCTTCTTCCATTTATCAGGAATAAACAAGTGTTCAAGTGTATCCTATCTAATTTATTTTTACTTTGCTATAATCAGTGAGAGAAGTAACCAGGAAACCATCTATGGATTGATTGATTAATGATGCTTCCAAACTGGAATCCCTGTGATCCCTATTTAACTTTTATAATAAAGCCGAAATCTAAAACCAGGTTTTGTTCTGGGCTTCTGGCTTTTTAGGAGGGTAAAAGTCAGATTTGAGTTTTGGTGTAAAACAAGAGTCTTGTTTAGAGTTTCTACCAGACTAGAGGAGGAAAGTAAAAGCACTAGCATGTTTGTTAGATCACAACAAACCACAATTCTTGCTTCTAATGATATTCAAGTTGATTTTTTGTTTCATTAAGATTACAAAAGTTTTTCAGGCAATATGTGGTATTGTGGTTAGATGAATTGGCAGAAAAGCAGAAGTTAAGGCTATCAGTGGTAACAGTTGGTGCATCCCCACTGAAGTTAAGCATTTTGAAACCAAATTATTTTTTGCTGGAAAGTGTAACTTCTCTGATTAAATTTGGAAAATGGCTAGAATAGTATTTCCATGATTAATATATGCATCCTTTTTCTCCCTCTTCTCTTTTTTTGATACAAGTCACTAGAACTAGGTTAACTCAAAAAGCAGCTGAAATCCTCAGGTTTTTGTTTTTTATCTAGTGCCTACTTTATACTTGTCTATTTTCTGGGGCAATATGAGTGTTGAAGAAGCAACCTTTCTTTTCTGATAGCCTTCTGTTAAAAGCAGAACAATATTTGTAGTTAAAAAATGAATAACTATTCAGAAACTTTTTGTCAATGGTAGGAAACAGGATGTGACCAATAGTCAGATTGTTCCCCCAAATTGTCTTCTGAGACCAAGTGGTGACAATGGATAGAGCCAGTTTCTATATTTCCTGATTTCTCAGTCACAACTGTTAAGTGCCTTTGGCGAGCATCTCTTTCTGAGCACTCAGGAACCAGGCAAAACTGCTTCTACTTGCCCTTCATTTAGGAAAAAGAAAAGACATACAAATGTTTAAAAGTTTATTGGTGTCTTGAAACAACAGCTAAGAGTGGGAAGGGGCAATAAATGTTGGTGATTGAGATTAAGATCAGGATCCTCCACTTCTGATTTAGAATATTTGAATTAATTATTGGAGTTAATTATTGGAAAGAACTTTAGTAATTCAGTACTATGTGTTTTCTTGTTTGGTAGAAGAGGAAAGTTGTTCCTATTTTTGCATTAACTTTATCTGAAAGACGAGCAGTGCTATGGTTGCATTTAGATTATTATCTCAGGCCTCATACATCATAGTTTATGAAACTATAGGTGTATATTTTTCATTCTCATCTCTGAGATCTTGAGAACGGTTGTAACTTGCATGAAGCCGAAATTCTCAAGAATGTCTGAACCAGAGCAATCATGCTTTCCTGATATATTAATTGGTACTGAATTTCCTGCTTCTAAATAATATTCCAGGCATAGAGCAGGTGAAATATGATTCTGTAGATTCACAGCTTATAGTTTAGGTTTTAAATAACCTGCATAATAATAAATTATAAATGTGGTTTGTTTTTTTGTATCAGTATATTACTATTATGGCTTAGTATTGTGGGTAAACCTGATCATAGGTATGTTAGAAATGTTTTAAAAGTCTGGTTTAGGATACATACAGTGTAAATGAGATCAACTTTTGTCCCATGCAATCCATAATTTTAAGTACTTTTATTTCAGCAATTTTGCGAACTGTTGCTGAGTTATAACAATCAGATGGGAAACAGAATTATTAGTGGGACTTATTTTGCAACTGATATTATCTAGTCTATAAGTGAATTAAAATATGAAGTTGGTAGTACATAGTACATTTTTAGAACCCAGGTAGAATCTGAATATGTGTATATACATTAAATAATTTGAAAAATGTAGATATAGATTTTTTTTAGCATTATCATTCTCCATGTTCACCTGTCTCAATGCAGTATTAATCTTGGATCCAGCAATGCCATAAATGTTGCTTCTACCTGGAAGGAATCTTTTCTTCAAGCCATTTCTTTAATGTAAATTTGTTTATTTCTGAAAGTTTTGTTATAGGAGCTAAAAGTTAGTAGATACTTTGGTTAATGGATTTCTCAGAGACCTTAGTTGCACCTGATTTGGACACCTTAGGGTTTCGCTCTAAAATATAATCCCATAATGGGTTGTGCTGACCCATGATTTAATGAGCTGTCATTTTGCATATATTCAATTAGAATCCATACTTTGTGAACCAAACCTGAGAGACAAAACCAAACAAAGCATATTATAGCTTAGCCTTAGTGCAATGTGTAATTGGTCTAGTGATTAAAGAACCAAGTTAGAAACTGGGAGACCTTGATTTTTAGTCCTGTCTTAGACCTGAAAGTCTGATTTTGGTCCAGTCGCACATACTCAGTTCAACTCAACTCAATTCAGAGTTCTTAAGGACAAAACGGGGAGGAAGGATTATTAGGAAGAATGAGTATTGGGTATATTCACTGCCTTGAGTTATTTATAAAAATATTAAAAGTGGAATAAAATAAATATAGAAATAAATGCATAACTTGATCAACATGCAAAAATATCTCCTGATATCTCCTCACTTGCTGAAAGCTACAGTATTCAATAAAGGTTTAGGAAAAGTTGGTGAATAATAGGCATGGACTGATGTTGCAGTTTTCTCTGAAATATGTTAAGCTCAGTTGCCTTTTAGATTCAAAACAGTGTCTGAAGGTTTAAAAGTTATATTTGCAAAAGAGCTGTTTGTACCAGCCTGTATGCTTGGGATGCAGATAGTGTGAAATCTTTATTAGGAGGCACTTCTGTGGTTTTGATATTCCAGCATTTCTTGCCTGATTGTATGAACTAAAGAAATACAGCAATTGTTAATCCTACAGAATGAAACACACTGGCTTCAGAACAGTAATGATTCAGACTTTGCTAGAAAATACAATTTTTCCTTTGTAATAAAGATAATTTTAAAATGCTATTTCCTGAGTTAATTAAAATGCTTCTTTGTATGATATATAAACAATGTTTTAATGGAACAACATGAGATATCTTAGATCTAAGCCCTTAGATATCTTATGGGCCTTGTTTTCTAAATGATAAGCTTTTTCTACAAATAGTTTTTGTCGTTAGCCTACCAAGGGATGCTTAAGATGTGACTGGTAGCTGAATAAGTCAAGCTTCTTGGTTCTGATTTTTTTAAACCATAGCAGAACCACAAGCCTTACTACAAACATATTTTTAAACTGTACTGAATTTCAGAAGTGGTTTGCACAATTCACTTAACCATTGTCTTGCTTAGTAATAGAAATTTTGGACTTGGTTGTGGTTGTAAGTTGAGAACTACCTGTAGTTGATTTTAAAACAAGTAGCATTTATCTTCTGTATATGAAACAGGCATATTGACTACCTCTTTAGAGACAATCTCACCTGATATTAAATACCTTCATGAAGTTCTTATGGCAGATTATTTCCAATAAACATTATAAATCTGCTATAATGATTGGGATTCCACACACCCCACACCCACCCCCAGTTCTTGGCTCTTATTTCTATTTCAGGTAGGTAAGATTTTTCACTAAAAGTTCTTCCCAAAAGTTTCTTGCACTATCTATCAATTTATTAATTCCCTTTCCTTGTCCCTCAGAATGGTACTTTGGGATGTGACATGCGACATGTTTGTATTGAAAATTCTGATTTACACCTTTTCAATAACCTCTGTGTAAATGGAGATAGTTAACATGTTGACTGTGAGTAGCAATATTTTGCTTTAACTCTGTTAATACTTTTAGTATGCAGTTCTGAACATGATGTTAATGGGAATTCCAAAAAAACTTTTGTTTATGTGTAATCTTCTCTTTTTTGTTGTTGTTTCGTTACAATGCTTCCCCAGCAAGGACAAGTATGGAAGGTTTGCAAAGCTTTTTCACCTTCCCTCTGCCCGCTTTCAGATCAGCCTCATATTTCCATAATTTCTCTCTCTATTATTCACAACTGTAAATAATAATAACTTGCCATCCTGGCTTTTCACTATACTGTATAGAAATGTGCAGCATGTTACAATTTGCATGAGACAGATTACACAAGAATTTTATGTTGAAGAAAAAATATTGGCGCCAAATTAGAATTACTGCACAAGTTTCTTCAGAATGGTTAATCTGAATTTGCTAAATGTATTCTGGGCATAGTTTACTATGTACCACTTCTCCCAGATTGACTTCATTTTAAACTATAACATTGTACTTTTAAGAAAAGGTTTACCTTTAGCCGTTAAGGATAATAACTGCATTATGCTGAGTGATGGCCAGCTGGGTCATCACAAAATCCCATAAGGACCCATTTAAACATTACTATGTTAACAAATTTGAGATGATTGGAAGTTTAGATAAAATTAAGGTTACCCAAATTAATGTATAATTCTTTAAATTAAAGCAGATTATCAGTACTAATCAAATTGAGAACTCTTCCTACCACCCACCATACTGATATTTATTAGTACATTTCAGAATAGTATGGCTGGATCCCCAGCCCAATTTAAGATTTGATTTCTATGATAGAAATAATTCTGTGGGGCTTGTGGTGTGTTTGTAGGTCAGAACATAATGTGGCTGCAGGTGCAAAACTTGTGCCTAAAGGTAACCTTGATAAACAGATAGGCATACTTCATTAGGACTTTTGCTTTTATTTATCTTTAAATGCACACTAGTGTTGATTGTTCAAATTGTAGACAGACCGATGCCAACATTAAGCTGCTTGTTCCTTTAATTCAGATGAGACATAAAAATGTAATAAGCCCATGATTGTTTTTGTTTTTTGCTAGTTGTTTAGCTTCACTAATTCTGGGTGGCGATTAAAAATAAACCTACTTCACCCTCTGATAGAAGGAAAATATCAATTTCTTTTAAGATTGCTTTTTCTCTTCACTACTGTCCTGCATTAACAGCTTTGAAATATCCATACACTTTTTTTCCAGTAGGTGAACATTTCTGTACTGTATCTCATTACATTGTCCAGCTGTGACAATCCTCATTCATTTTTTTTCACTTCACTATGAAGCCAAAGAGATATTTCTATTTCTTGATTGCAGATTATTTATAATAAATGCTTGGTGAAAAGAGTATATCTTTAGTTTCTTGCTTTTATTTTCTTCCATAGGCTTGTGGAGACCCAAAAGCTAAACCTTCATATCTTGTTGATAAAAATCTGGAATCAGCTGTTAAATTCATAGTCAGAAAATTTCCAGCTGTAGAGACACGCAACAATAATGTAAGTAATGAAACATTCTATAAATAATTGAATTTCATAAACGTCTCCTTTAATCAATTCTGTTAATGCAATTGCTAGGGATTTATTGATGTTTCCATAATATTAGTTATGACAGAGGTTGACTTTTTTTGTAATAATTATGTTAGATGACAAAACATCATTAAATAGTTGTAACTTTGTTAATGACATAATAGAAGCATTCTGTATTAAATATTACCATGTTCTAAAACTTTTATATTTGGTTAGGAGATTACCTAATTTAGGATATGACCATACTAAGTAGTTACAATAGTTTTTGAGAATAGAATTTCAGTGGAACCTTTTGGGTGTATTTGGGTTTTTGTGGGTATGTTTGGGATGTTTCAAACTCAGTGGAGAATTAAAAAGTATTTTGAAAGAATTGCAACTAGATGTATTAGCAGATACTTTTCAAGTACTGCACAACCATCGCTCTTTTAAATTAATTGTAGAGGAAAACTGAATGAAATAAATATATTTGTAAGAAAGTTTCACAGGGGTTCCTGCCTCTTAATTAAACTAGTCATTTCATCATAACCTAGGGTAGAAAGTATACCATGGCACTTTCTGAAAATTCTTTTTTATATAACTTTAACTTAAAAGATAAGCAGAAAAAATCTGTAAACAAAAAGGAGAGCAGAAAAAAGTAAACATGCAAAAGAAAAACAGAAAAGGCTTTCCAACTTTTTTCATACAGATACAAATAAAATATATCAAAATCTTGATCTAAGATTGACAATTGTCTACATTATTTTCATAAACCCATATAATTCTAATCATCAAGTCTCCAAAGTGATTTTCAAGTAGAAATAATATCTGTCAGAGTCTTTGCTTTCATCAAAACTGTCAATTTCACCATCTCTGGCAGTTCCATTATGTCATCTTCCATTAATCCATTGACTTTCTGAAAATTCTTGATTCGTTTTGATAGTACAGCATTTTCAAAGATACTGAATGGGGGTAGGGGTAGGATATGTGTTATGTTTTTATATTGTTTTACAGATTTATAAACCACTTTATGGTGATGCTGAAAGGTAGGTTAGATATATAATAAATAAATAAAACAGAATCATCTCCCACAATGATACTATATTTCTAATGGCTCAGTTCTCAATTTCGGTAATTGTGCAAAACTAAAGTATTTCTGTTCTTTTAGTATTGTGAACAGGATGGAATAAAATACCCCCAAATGATGCCTTTTACAGTTCTCTTCCTTACCTTTAGATTTATTTCAATTAATTCAGTGGTGTTATTGCTACATTATCAATTTTTGTTCAATAAAATAAGCCTACGCTGCTTTAAAGATATTTATAATCTTAGTTGAATGCTGATAGAAATGTAGAAAGCTCTCTGTTGGTTAATTTTGTATTCCTTTATAATGGAAAATTGGGAGGAAGATGACCTATCTGTTTTTCTTCTCAGAAGTGAAAAGGGGAGGCAGGTAATGGGCTTGCATGATTTCTGCATGGAACAGTTTGCAGGACTGCTTGAAATTTCCTATTTCTGATGCAGTTATTAAGTTCAGTAATTATATTCTTTTTTATGGTCCCACTTGGCAATATTAATATATGTAAAATGTTATTTCAGATATATTTTATACTTGCTACAAATTGCATCCAGGCAATTATGTTTAGAGAAGAGCTATTGGAAATCAGTAAAGCTTACAAGTTATTTATAGCTAAAGTCCCATTGACTTCTATAGATGTACTTTAAGAATGATGAACTCTGATTCAAATGTTGTACCTTGACAGCATTTCAAATAAGTAGTTTTGCAAGACACAACAATATATGTAACTTTCAAAGGCAATGGTTTTGGCATAATCTGTATGTATACTTTCACAGTGAAAAGCATGAAAGGATTATTAATCACCCAATGGAAAAGTGGGGTTTACATGAACCCAAACTCATAATTTGCCTAAAAGTAAACACTTTTCCTTCAATACTCATTCAGAATATTTTCTCAATTTTTTATGTCCCACTGATACCATTGATGGTCTGGTCTCCATATGACATAGACACAAAGTAATTCACTTGTAGTTGAAGACCATGCTGCTGAAATTTAATAGCAAAATAAGGTGGATTTGGGCTGTGCAACTTTGACCAGGATGGGGATGGGTGGTTAAGATGGGAATGGGAATGGTTTGCATCCTAGATTCCAGCCATGCCTCTTCCATTGGGATCATCATGTGATTGTATGATCTCATGATCTCCTGAGAAGATCAGGAATTTGAATTGTGATCTGATTGCTCAAAGGCTGGTCACTCCTGCACTGAAGATTGATTCCCAAGGCCTGGGAAAATAATAGTTTTCTTCTAAAACATCATTGGGATGGAAACTATATGGATCTTGGAGGCGGGGAATATCATTTCAGGGGACATATTGGTACTATATTAGACAAGCCATGGTTTGTAGGTCTTCCTAGATGTCATTTCTAATTAAGGGGATCCGGAGCACATGAACTCTGCCAAATCTTACCAGATGTGGAGAAACCATGAGAGAGATAGGTTCCTCAGATAAACTGGCCCTATCCATAAGGGTCTTCCTAGGTGATAGCCAATACCACAAATTGTACCCAGAATCTCACGGAACAAGTGTAGCTCATGGAAGCAGTGATATCACATGGGCATACTAAAACACATTCTTAGCTACCTTTGGTCTTGCAACTATGGCTTATGAATGGCTTCAGGTGCACCCTCGAGAGCATTGCATTAGTTCCAACTGTGAGGTGACCACGGCATATATGACCTTCTGGAGAGCTCTTCTTCTAAAAATGGATACAATTGCTACCAAGTGCATTTGAGTAAAGGTCTCCTTGGCTTTCACTGCTGTTTGAGCACAAGCAGTGAGTCTAAGCCAAGAGTCTCCAACCTTGGCCAGTTGAAGACTTGTGGACTCCAACTCCTAGAATTCCTCAACCAGCCATGTTGGCTGAGGACTTCTGGGAGTTGAAGTCCACAAGTCTTAGAGTTACCAGGATTGGAGACTCCTGGTCTAAGCTGTTTCCCAACTTATGCACTGATCTTGAGTGTAGGAATAATTTGAGTTAAGATAGAAAACCCCCAGACTGAGGGAGAGAAAGGCAGAGTTTTAGTTTGGATTTTCCTTTTGTAACAAAAGAAAAAGTTGAATATCAGAACTAAGCTTTTAGATAGGCAGTATGTGTGCATATATTTTTATTTTATATTTTAGTATTCTTCAAAGCTAATTTTAGGGTGGCATTAGACAGGTTCTGCCTGCTTAGTATTGTGCATCAGACACAAATGTTGCAACAAGAACAAAATCACAAGAGTCAGCAAAAGTTGCCAAAACTGGATTTGCATTGCATCTAATGTATTGAGAATAGCAGTTGGGTGTAGTGATTAAGTAAAATTCTTACACTAAAGAAGTTTTAAAATTTGAAACTAATTGGTTTTGCTTTGTTTTTGCTTCCTGTAATTTTTAGAATGAGATTAAACTTTTTTTGTATTACAGGTACATTTAATTATGTGTTAATTAAATACAATGCTATGGTTGGAATAGAACTTATTTCTTTTAAAATTTTTCCCCCAAGTATACAAAAAGCAGTTGTTTAATATTCCTATCTTGAATGCACAAAAATATGTTATAAAGTATAAATTAGACAGAATTTCTGCTCCTTTTTGGAATTCAAATGAAAAAACGATGACAAAAAGGGAATGTTATTGTGGTAGTATTTCTATGAGGCTTGGTCCGCTGTTGAAATAAAATGCTATCTGCTGATCCTTTGGTTGGCACGAAACAATGCCAGCATATCGTGTCTCTGTTGCCTCTGTTCTGAGATCTTATCAAATGAGGGTATCCTGGTTTTTCAGTCTGGCTTTGCTGCTAACCCCTTTCAGCAAGTCTATGGTCAGCAGGGAGAAGGTGTCTTATGGTCTCTAGCTAAAACTTTCTGAACAGATTTGTGTGCCTCTCTTCCCACATACCATTTGGACATCTCTTAAGATCAAAAAATATGAAATAAACATCAGATCAGGATAAACATCAGATCAGGATCCCAGAGAACAGGAAAACAAGACACTATCACAACTGGACAAGCACATATAGTAGATTCTGAAACTGGAATAACTGAAACTGCGAGACTAAATTTTTTTAGACAATCTCTTATTTCAAGAGGAATGAAACTAATCTAGGAAGACTGCAAAATAGACAACAAAAGCACAGTTCAGATATCTTATTTTCTGGATAGTGCATGAGGGAAATTACAGCTGCTATATGTAAACCATACTCTTAATGCTATTTCAGAATATTGTTTAAGTGAATTGGCAACTCTCCAAATAAAATAGCAGAAATGTTTCAGAATAATGTTAAAACAGAATTATACAGATTTACCTCTTTGCTAAATAAAGTAGTGGAGATCTGCTTTTCTCTTCTGTACTTAGTAGCACTAAGAAATCTGATTTATAGATACGATTGAGGGAAAACTACATTCCATTTCTTAGTAGTGAATTCCCCCCCTCCCCATTCTGCAACTTGGTGGTCATCGAATAGTTTTAATTGATACAGTCTACTGTTATATAATCAGAAATGTATTCACTCAGGAATCTCTTGCCCTTTGGCTACTTGTTGGCAATAAATTACTAAAAAAGTAACTGATAGACTTGAAAAAGATTTGAGATTAACAGCAATAGCTCTTAGATCTTAGATTTATACTTAGATTTATATACCACTTCACAGTGCTTTACAGCCCTCTTTAACAATTTACAGAGTCAGCATATTACAATAACAATGGAAAAAATATTAAATTTTTTTATTATAGCAATAAAATGAAAGTATTTTTTCTTTTATATACTAGCATTTTACAGTAATTAACTCTGCAGTAAGAAAAACAATTATTATTGATTTCTGCACAATGCTTAATAATACTTATAAGAAGAATTAAATACATTTTAGGGCTATGCAAAACTTTCCAAATACATGTTTTGTAGTATACGGAGTACATATGAAGGATGGCTGTTCATATTAAGGAAGAAAATCTTTTTAAAAAGATCACTTTTTTCTAACAAAGTTGCTATGCCCAAAGACAAATAGGAACAGACTAAGCAACTGGGCATAATTGGAAAAAAAGGGCAGTTGCTTTAGAAGCAGTGAGTACTGGTATGTGATGTGGTTCCACATGATACAAATACCTTCCAAGAGATTTTCACAATGTAAAAATTATTAAAATATTTTTGTTTACTTTGTAGTGCTTTAACTGAAGTAAATCATAAAGTTAAGCATTCTTGTTATTTAAGAGTAAACTTAAATTACACTTTAACAACAGATTTTATTTCACCGAGATAATCATTACACAATGTTTAAATGTATTGCCTAGGATTGGTTAAGGAACATGATTATGCTGAGTGGTTGGTATATTTTTCATGGTGGATGCTACGATTAAGGCACATAACTACTGCTTGAGTTATATCAATTCAATCTATTAGATTATTAAATGGGACTGGTCCATATCTAAATGATTGTCTCCCATTTATATTTGCTGACTGGAGCATACTTTCTGTAGCTTTCTGCTCCAGTCCTTTGAGAGCAGAATGCCAAAGTGCTTTTAACAGCCACTTCCTTTGCCAGGGTCATGTGACTGCTTACTAAGTAGTTCCCAGCTGTTTTTCCATACATTTGATGCATAACTATTTCACTAGGGAAAACATATGTCTATGGAGGAGCCATTCAAGATTTTAGGGGTGGGGAGCACTGTTTTATTAATGATTAAAGGAGAAAGTCTTCCACAAATTATATAGAGCTCTTTCAAAGAGTTTGGCTCAGCAGTGCTATGTTCTATTTTATAAATAAGAAAGCAACAGAATATATGAAACTGTAGTAAAAAGAATCATGTTTAATCTGAAATTATTAGAGGATCTAATGTTAAATGTAACAGCGAAGCATGGTTCAGATTCTGACTTTTCAAAATACCATCTTATATGAGGTCATTAGGTAGTACAGTAATTACATTTTCAGTAGTATTGTGTAACAATTATAATATTGACAGGAGACTTAGGTTCAAATCCACCCATTACTTCAAAAGTTCAAAGGGTAATTTGTGATTCTTCTCTCAGCATATCCAACTTCAGGAGTGTTGGATATCTCCTGGATAAAAAGATGGATCCTAAATGTGAAAAATAAATATTCAGTAGGTTTATTTACCCAGGAAAAATCCTACGCTACATCTACAGAGTTTTTGGAAAACATGGTATAATATTAAAGATACGTTTGATTTTTATAGTCATGATTTCAGTTGGTTAATTGGATTATAAAGAAATAATAAAAATAAAAGTAAAAAAGACTTAAAAGTTTAAGTTTTTTTAAGACAACTTATATTTTTCCACAATCCAACATTTATTTACATAATACACAAATATATTTTAAAAATCTATTTGCATAACTCAAGCCATGTGAATTATCATAAGTGTAGGCAAGTGTATTGCATTTTGAATATTCTGTTGTTGGTTTCCCACAATTCTAAAGAAACACAAAAATTAAGGTGTGATAGTTCAACAATATAAACTAGCATTTTTCACTTTAGAATCATCCAAATAAAATGTCAGGTGGATTGACATTTCATCAATTAAACAACCCACCATATACTGGCTACAAATTAGTAAATGATTATGCAAAAACAAGTTTTCTCTAATTTCACTGAGAAGCTTTGTTGCAGTTCCTGTTATATGTACTCAGTTTAAATTTTGACTCATAGTAGCTACATGCCTGTGGTAATTACTGTGGCCAACTATTGCACAGACCAGATTTACAGGTTATGCATGAAGTAGACAAGCACCCTCAGGTGTTCATATGTCCTCCAGCATTGTAGAGTCTGACCCAATTTCTTTACAGGGCTATATAATCAAGGCAAAAATCATGGTGATAAGTAACCTGTCTTTCTCCATGTTGCTATTTTGTACTATATATATTCATTCCTAATTAAGAACAATCTTTTATCTCCTCTCTCCCATTTCAAATATAAAGCTTGACTAAGTTGACTGTTTTACAATAGCATGCTTAAGATGTTCTGAGTTGGAGATGTGGTGATGGGAAAAAAATGAGAAATAAATATTTTACTAATATTTTCTTTTCATGTGGGAAGGAAATAGGGCAACCTACAAATACCAGGATTATTACTGGTCCACCCATTCCCCTAGCTCCAAAGTTAAGAAGATTGCTGCCAATAGTGACCAACTATAAAAACACATTGACAAAATGTTTTACTTATGACCTAACCAATTCTTTTCCTTAAGGGTAAAACCCCAAATAATAGTAATCTTCCTTTGGGGTATAAAAAAGGAACTGGTGGAAGTATTGCCAAAATTATCAATAAATATTTAATTGATGGACTGCCAAAACTAATAATAATTTCATTATGGAGATTCTCAATCATCACTTTAGGAATATTTTGATTACTTTCCTTGAATTTTTACTCATTAGATAGACACAACTATAGCAATCAACTGCAAAATGAACATGTTGCTATTTTAGAAATCATTAATCATAAAGTCTAAACATTAAATAGTGTAAGTTAAATTGGCAGAAATTTGCCAAATCCTTCTGCAACTTAAAGACATTGACTGGAATAGATAATAATTCATTTAAAACCTAAAAATATGATCTACTTAAATATTTTCCTCCTTATTTTCATTTTACCAAGTTTTTTCCTGATATAATATAGTTAAGTGTTGATTGCGATATGTTAGGTAGGAGCAAGTTGCTGTCCCTGAAATTTCTCAGAAATTTGCATGGCTTTTAGACTTTTGTCCAACCCCTCAAAAGCAACTTTAATGAAAAATATTAACTCTTATTAAAAGTTGTGGATTTAAGCATTTGGAGACATTGGACTAAATAATCGGCAAGGTCCCGCCAATATCAAAAATATTGATATTTTATAATTTTATGTTAATGGGACTATATTAAGGTTTCTAAAAAGATAGAAAAATATTTTACATAAGATGTATTTCCAAATTATTTTTAGTTGGAATCATCTCCAATACTTTCTGTGAAACACTTAAGTCACACAACAATGGTCATCCATTGGCTAAGAAAAGATGTTTTAAATATCTTCTTAAATTTGAGTCCATTTTAGTAGAGGATTATTTTTAGCACTGGGGAAAACAGAAAAATGTCAACTTATTCCAAACCAAATGATACAGGTTGAACAACATAATAGCTTTACAAAATAAACATTTTAAACATCTATTTTTCCTGCTCTTGAGATACATTGATTCTTAGGCTATATTGATAAGATTGTGCCATTTTAGTTAATCATCTGTTGTGGTTAGCCGGCAGCAGGTGTAGACTGCTGAGGAGAGTGAGGACTCAGATGAGGGACCACTATTACGGAGTGGACTGCTGCCTTCAGAGATTGTGGAGGCTGGCAGTAGCAATGAGGTTCCCTAGGAGCCTGTGCCAAGTGCGCATGTGCACAGGGCTGCTCGTAGGAAAGAGCAGCTGCAGCAGCATGGGCAACTTGGGAGTAAGGCTGCAAGGTAATGCCTCCCCCCCTCAAGAAGATAAAAGCCAGCTGTGAATCACATTCTTTGTAGGAAGCAAAAAGGTTTTGAAACTCCAGCCTCGTGGACATTGCAGTATCTTAAGTTGGTATTTGAAGATTCTTGTGTTGTAAAATATTTCTTATCTGTTATTCTTGGCAGCCTTGCACAGTTTTGGCAAGGCTTGTGCTTATCAAAATTAATTAGTTTGCAGCAGCCTTTTAACTGGGGATTCGTAAGAATCATTAAAAGGTTTCTGTTCCCTTTGGTTCATGTTTGTTTTATTGGAAAAGGGTTTGGGTCAGAACATCATCTCACATTAGATGCTTATACATACTGACTCATCAGATATACTCCAAAGGGATAAAAGAATATCATGAACTTGATTACTAATGTGAGTTAGAAAGGGATGAAGAATATCAACATTAAGAATGATCACATTCAGATGATACGACTGGTTTGTTATGGCTTAGGTATGTAGATATATAATATAATCCATTTGTTGAGCAACCATTCAAAATTATGCTGGTGCAATACAAGGGGGACTTACAATAGTTAGACAAAGTTGTGGCCATTGTAAAATTCTTGTGGTCAGATGATCATGATTGTTGGCCTGCCAGCATTCCCCATTCCCCACTCATGGCACCCATGAATCCTCTACACCAGGAGTGTCAAACTTATGGCCCATGGGCCGGATGCATCATGCGCTGGCCACGCCCACCCCCATTTTAGCGAAGGGAGAAAAAGTCATGATACATCATGTGATGACAATGTAACGCTGAGTTTGACACCCCTGCTCTACACTCTTTTATGTGGGACTGCAGCTTTTTCCTGCTGAACGACGTGCACAATCCTGAAGTTATGATAGTTACCAGACTGACAGAATTGCTGTTGCTAATTGGTACAGTCAAATGATATCACATTTTGTCATCAAATCACTTACTGACAGCAGTCCTAGTTCGAATTGATTTTATATCCTGGGTACTACTTACAGCTTCTTTTTCAGATAATGCAACTTCAGGTTATCCATCCCTGATTTGCTTCTAGATTGTTGTCAGTCTGAATAGGAAAGAAGAAAACCCGTTTTAATGTTCCCTTGTTGACTTTATTTCAGCTGAAAGAAACTGTCATAACCATCTTCAGACAACACAAGTTAAAAGCAAACCATAATTGCCTTGCAACTATGCAGTGAAGAAAATACAGTTTTTAAGTTTGTATAGATATGTAGCTAAGCCACAATTAGCCAAAACCTATGGTACTCTGAATAGTTATACTTCTGTGTTTGAGGAATTGCATTTTAGATGATCTCAATCAAAGTGATATATCCTGAGAATGGAATCAAATATTCCCTTCATATTTCTTTTGTAATCTGTTTAAAACCAAAGTTACCTGTTAGCTCCTTCTGATTATCCTATCTTCTGAATGATATAATGGGTAAATATTTTTTCATGGTTCACTAAAACTGATTCCATTAATATGCATTTGTTATCCTTGTAAACCCTTCAGCCTATCTTATTACATCCATTACTAGTAACTCCTGTCAACGTCAGTTCTTATTTATTCTTTCAAAAATGACTCCTGTTGATAATTTTCAGGCGCAATTTATCTGCATTTAATTAAGGTATTTTAGGAGAAAGTAATAAAGAATTGCTGGAATGTTTATACTATAAAAAGATGAAAAACAATAACATTCTATTAGACTTTTGTGAATGGATTGAAAAACCCTCATATACTGATCTGTCTTAAGACCATCTCTCAAGAAGAACCTATCATTTCTCTCAGAATATTGTTCCTTCCCACCCTCAATTAACATAGCATATTATAGGTACAGTTTCAAATCTATAACACTGTTCATGAAACTCAGTCTGAAGCTTTAAGGAAACAGCTGCCTTTATCATAGCACCCAGAATGTAACGTATGTAGCATCCCAAAAGGTAATATTGCTGAAAAATACTGTGTGAAAGCTTATGTTCACTGAATATTCTTGTTTTCATATTTTGCCCTTCCATATCTTCACCAATGTCTTAACATGCTAGCCTTTTGCTTCTTTTTCATCTTTGTTTCTTTTGTTGCTTGTGTTTCAATGTATATTGTGTTATATTGGCCTGGTTAAAGAACCGTTACCGTATTTTATGTTTGTATCTACATTTTATTTTGCATGCTTAACGTGGCTTTGCCTGGATATTCTTTTTGGTAAGTTCTGAATTTTAAAAGTGTATTGTTTTTCTGTAGTAAACCTGTAAACTCTGTTATCACCAATCTTTCCCATATCAAGAAATCTGTCCTTCTTTTTATCATGCTGATTTGTGCTCATAAATGGTTTTGCTTTGGCTAATTATCTGTATAACCAATACATAACACTTTTAATTTCATATTAAGATCTTCTGTGCCTATGTCACAGTTTCTGTATTAATGGGTACTAATTACCAGTAACCAGGACTAATTAAAGATAATAGTTGAATATGATTTGAATCATTTGCAGCTCTCATGGAAAAAATTGCAGAGAGCCCAGTGGAGTCCTCTTTTTGTGTGTGTGTATAACTTTGCTTATAAAATGTGTGCACACACCTGTGTATCACAGAGCTACTCATTATTTGGAATGAGTGGCTAGCTTGCTTATATACATACATAGTTTGTGCTCTGTACTTAACACTTTGGTTCAGCAAGAGATTTCAAGATAAGAGAAAGATCTGATTTACATGACATGTTAGCCAATCTGACCGATTAACAGATACACACATGGTACCATATCCTCTCCTGATTTGCATTGCTCTTTAACCATAGTCTGTGCATAAGTAGAGAGATAAAAAAATAATAATAATAATTAACCTTTTCAAATTCCAATTCATGCTAGCTTGGAAGAACCATCTGTTCTGGGTTTAGATAATGATTTGGTCTTAAAAACAAAAAGACACACACAATGGTTAAAGTATATACATTTCCTTGAAGTAATCAGGTTAATTTAGATGTCTTGCAAAAAAAACCAAAAACGTTTATTCTATCCACCCTCTTGCTTCCCTAACTGCCAGCCTTATGGTAGATGTTTATATTCACAGGGGAGAACTCCACTGAGCTTATAGCAGAACAGACTGCATCCTGCTATTTATTGATTTTTTTTTGTAAAATTCCTATAAAATACACCTTGATATTAGAGCTAACAGTAAAATTATCAGTAAAAAGAAATTATGGAAAACCTGATTCACATTCTTCTTGCAATATGATTTTTTGATTTCCCAAAACTAAACTATTGCTTATGCTTAAAACTATGTGTATATGTCTAAATATTTTTTCTTTAATTTATAGCAACAGCTAGCTCAGCTGCAGAAAGAGAAATCAGAAATTCTGAAGAATCTGGCTTTATATTACTTCACTTTTGTTGATGTTATGGAATTTAAGGTAAAGATCTAAGTATAGATTACTTAGAGGCTTCTTGAGAGGCTTGTAGCTTGTAGCTAAAAAATCACATTAAGTATAGATTAAATCATTCCCTATGATGTTACTTTGAGTATTATACAGTATATAGCCTATCATAAATTATTTATTACTGTAAAATGTTGTGGTCTAATAAACAATCATACCTTTCTCTTCCTTTTTATTTCAAAGGATCATGTCTGTGAACTATTGAATACTATTGATGTTTGCCAAGTCTTCTTTGATATTGTAAGTCTGAAAAAAATGAATCTTTCAAACAATTAAGGTAGAAACATTACAAGGGAATATCAGGGTTGTATTGTTGCAGTTATTATATCAAGCTGGACCTGTTTCTTAGATTCTTAAAGGATTGAAAATGGGACATGGGGTTCATACATCAAATCACTGTGGTTCATCTTTTTAAATTACTATTAAATAATGCTGGATCCAGAATATCTTGTTCAATGTGGGGTCTTTGAATGTGCAGAGTATCTAATTTTTATGTTTTAAAATTAAGTATTACAAGCTCTAGGAGCTGTTAAAAATTCAGGCAATGATCATTGATGACAAACTGCTGAACTGTGGAGCTTCCTAATGGATTTTGGCAAAACAAAGCCATTGGCTAAATACCGTGTTTCTCATATAATAAGGCCGGGTCTTATTTTTTTTTGAGCCCCGAAAAAATGGCTAGGCCATCTTTTCGGGGGTGACTTAATTCCCCCCCACTTGCATCTTTGGGCGGGCAGTGACGGCTTGGATGTTGACCTCAGCGTTGGTGGGGCACTTCTTATCGGGGTCAACGCAGGCAGCACCATATCCAGGTGTGCAACAAAAGTACTTCCTAACGGCAAGCCCCCCCCCCCACCATTCCCCCATTTCGCATGTTTTAATATAGGCTTTAATTTGGGGGGAGGGGCTTAATTTCATTTCATGCCTATAAAACATGCTGGGACTTCCTATTGGGGGAGGCCGTATTGTTGGAGAAACAGGGTAGGTTTAATAAATTAATATGGTTAATTATCTTTAAAGGTTTTTCTTTTAAATTTCCCCCAACCCCTCCCCCCCAAACTACCACAAAAATAAAAAATCCTACTTCTCTGACTGTTCCATGCAACAGTACACTGATTTGTCAGGAAGAGGATGGAGAATTAGGATATCTGCTGTTGAGAGAACTTTAGATTTTGTCATTAACTACTTTTACATCTGGAACCCAGAAATGTATTTTCAAGACATTTGACAATTATTTTATTCAGTGAGCTCACATAAAATATTTTGGCCGGGACAAGTTAATAAGTCAGGCCAAATCTGAGAGCTCCAAATGATTGGGCCTATGTCAGTCACAGACACTAGGGTAAATGGGCATGGGAAAATGTATGAACAATAAGAAAAATAAGAACTTGAATGTAATATGAGTAATCTGCTGTAAAAAGTGTGCATTGTTTAATCATTGAATTTATATATTTGGTGTTTTTTTTTAAACAGAACTCTCTTTGTATTTTAATTTCAGACCGTAAACTTTGATTTAACAAAGAACTATCTAGACTTAATCATAACTTACACAACATTAATGATATTGCTGTCTCGGATTGAAGAACGGAAAGCCATCATAGGATTGTACAACTATGCTCATGAAATGACACACGGAGCAAGGTATCTGATACACTGGGGGCCTTTGGGTACATCATTCATTTTTCACAAGTATTTTTACACTGAATTCTTCTTTTGTTTGCAGTGATAGAGAGTATCCACGTCTTGGCCAGATGATTGTGGATTATGAGAATCCATTGAAGAAAATGATGGAAGAATTTGTACCACATAGTAAAGTATGTGTGAAATTTTTTGTTTACTAAAATGTATTTTTAAAATTCAGTTAAGGGCTTTATAATGCATCTATCACTATTTTCTTTAATTATTTTAAAATAATTAGATTGTTAATTAGGCTAGTTGCATAAATAGATAAAACTTTTTATTTGTTCCTTGTAAGCAAAATGTGTAAATTGCTGTGCTACTGTGATTTCTTTATGCTTTTTCCTTGACTTCTGAATTTGTAAATATTTTATAGTGAGATAATGATCAGTCATTTATTAAGTCTTGGAATATTTCATAGTCATTATTCAATTCAATATTTTAGCCTTCACTGTCTCTTTTGATATCATATATGCTTACCACATTTTCTCAGTATTCTCAAAAATACAAAAATATATAAATAATTGTATATGATACTTCGGGACAGAATTTTCCTAGACTGTGCTTGCAGTAGTCCCATTAAGGAAGAATTTTACACTCTGCTAAAAATATGACATTCATAATTTTCACTTTCTTACTGAATGCAAGTATGCATGGCAATTGTAACCAATCACAAGCATATGAAGAGGAGTGTTTAAATTAATCAGAGTTAATGGAATGAATCTTGAGGGAATTGTAAGACAAAAGGGAAATAAAACTCACTTTCCCTGCATTCCATAAAGCTCTGTGAAACATTCTCTGATTGCTGTATATTTGGATTGAACTTATAGTAATCAGTTTCCTTCTTTATGAACAAGATCATGTTAGCCAGCAACCAAATGGCTTTTAAAGCTTCTAATATCTGTCACCATTTGTCAGTATTTTAAAAAGCTCACTGCATTTTTTTTAAACAAGCTGGTTTCAAGCAGTAGCTTTGCGAAAAGGAACAATAAAAGGTAATGAAAATAAATAGAAGTGCATTTGTGATGGAGCAGAGGTGTTAAGGCACAGATTTGGGAGTTGTGTGATGCCAAGCCCTGGCTTGGAGTACTGGACAGAGTCAGGTAACCAAAGATGTTGGTGGAGTACAAGAAGGATGATTTAATGTCCTGGAGAGAGCAGAGGATTGAGTAGATGAACTATTTGGTTCTGATTGCCCCAAGTGGTGATGTACCTTAATAGGTCATAGGCAGTGGAAGCAGTTGGGTTCTCTGCTAGATTTAGTTTGTGTCTCAGAGCAGATGCAGTATGAATCGAGAATGGAGGATATTATCATCTGCCCTTTGTAATAGACAAACTATTCTTTGATTGCTATGGAGTTAATTAGTACTACCAATCTTTTGCAGGATGAATGGGTCTATTCATTTGGTCTGCCTCAGATGTCTAATGGATCCATCTGGTTTCCAGAGAATTCTTAAATAATTTACTGAAGCCCTGGAAGACAGTTGTGGAGAGGCCTTGATTATTTACTATGGAGCCTTAGACAGAAATTGTACCTGGGTAGCTTCTGCTTGTCTATTGATCTAGGGGAAATAATGAGTTTACTGAGGAGCTCCAGCAGATGAAGTGGCTGGAGAGATGCATAGTGCAATGCTAATAAAAAAAAAACAAGAGTAAATCTGATCAAGCAGATAAGAACATAGGTCATGGGTAACAAGCTTGTAACATCATGTTGCTGTCACGTGACATTTTGCTATGTTTTTTCCCTTTGCAAAGCGGGTGGGCATGGCCTGTGCATGATGCATCTGGCCCGCGGGCCACCAGTTTGACACCCCTGCCATAGGTTCAAGCCTTCACTGTGGCAGTAAGAGTGGCAAAATGGTACTATGTCTCCACTCTTATTGTATGAATTGCCTCCTAGCCATCCCGTTTATATAGACCACAAAGAAGAATATTTTTGGGGCTGCAGTTAGAATTGAGAAATAAAATCACTCAGATTAGTTGAAAGTCGAAAGTCTGCTACACAAATACTATAGAAGTGACCAGAATTACATCTTGTGTGATATGAGTTGGAGCCAGGAGCTGAAGAAATGGATTAGATTTTCTGTGGCATCAACTTTAGCACCTGGTACCTTGGATTCTTTCCTTTCATGGTTGGTGAAAGCTTCAAGGAAAGTACAGATAGGCAAAGCTGATAGGTTTATTGCACAGACAGGTTTACTACTATATTACAAGTTTTTCAGGTGTACAATGTCACTCTTACATCTCCAGTTGGCTCTTTTTATCTACTTACTACATTTTCAAAAATAATTTAATGCAGTGCAGGTCAAAGATTTAGATTGTTGAGAAGATAGGCCTCCAGTTGCAGAGGAGCCTGGATGAAACAGTGTTTGGATGCTTTTTGGACTGTTTCATACTTGGGTATGGTTTCAAGACCACATTGATCTCCCTTGGTAGCAAGCTGTGGCAAAATTGAGACTGAGGGGAAGTGCAACCCTCACAATTTTGTTGGATTTCTCAATGACCTTCAGCACCATTGCTGTCCCTCTACAGAGTGTCTGAGGTTTGAGATCTTTTTTCCTAAGGGGGCAATGGTAGAAGAAATCAAGGCCTAGGGTGTTCTGTTGTGGATTTGACAGTGTTACAATCTTTCAACTTCTATATAAAGCCACTGGCGAAGTCATCCATAAACAGAAAGTTAAGAATTGTTGGTATGCTGGTTTAGTGAGTACAGAAGATGGCCTTGAGGTACAAAGGAAAGATTCATTGCCACGGCATCAATCAGATAAACAAGTTAAACCCAGACCAAGAAAGTGATTTATGAAAATTACTCAGACAGTTCCTCCCCTGCCCCTTACAGATTCACATTAAGATAAAAGAGGGAGGGAGGGAAGCACATTCAGATTTGCAAGGTTCTGTTACTATACCTGTTCTAATGAAAGTAGCTTTAAGTCTACACTTAAAATCTGTTTTTTAGTCTGGTCTACCTTATGGAGGTGGCATAATATTCTCAGTCAAATATTTTGCCGTCACTCCCCACCCCCACCAATTGGAACATTTCCTAAAGTACTAATCTAGGGCTTGGAATTATTAATGTCTGGATGGCGAAAAGCAGGCTCAGTTCCAAAAAGTTGGAATGACTTTGGGTTCAGAATCCGACTGTATATTCCATCTTTAGCTCTGGATAGGATCAACATTTCTTGTGCTGAACCGTTTCATAACCTCCAGTTCCTCCTAGATTCCCTGGTTTGACTTGAACAAGAGGCAGATGTGTGCCAGTTGCGGCCTTTTCTGAATCAAGATGTCCTCCTCATAGTTAATGTGCCTTGGCTACTTTTTGACTACAGTCAAATGCACTTTACATGCCCTTAAAGATACCTAGGTAGTAGAGGCAGTCCAAAATGCAACAGTTATGGGTGCCACTTGATTGTCCATGCAATGCCTCTTCTTTCAGAGCTGCATGAGTTGGCTGCTAGTGCAATTCAAAGTACATTAAAACTCTTCATGATTCAGCAGTTGAGTGTTTAGAAAACCACACCTTCCCTGTGGTGTATGCTTGTTCAATAAGATTTGGAGGGAAGACTTGTGAACAGACTATTCTCTCATTGCAAGGGCTGTGGGGGTAAGCTGTCTTAGTCCCGTCCCCCCGGAAATCTGATTAGCCCCAACCCATTTGCTATTTTAGAAAGCTAATGTGTATGGCTTTTTAAGAAGGCTACAGAGGCTGGTGTGTTGTGAGTTCCTCCCTTTCACACAGGAGGAATATCTGTTTTCATTGGATTTTGGCTCTTTGAATATGAAGTGATGATGATACATTGAACGTATTTTATTGTTTTTGCCTTGTTACAGAATATGGAAGTGTAAGCCATTTAAAGTGAGATACATTTGGACTGATGCGCAAGCCTTTGTAAAATAGCAATAAGTAATACTGTTTTCTTTCAGCCAGAGATAGAATGTGAATTTACATCACAGCTGTTTTGATGCAGGCTTAGCTTGCCGGTTCTCTGGATGTACAGGCACTTAAAAACAGCAGGGTGTATTTTACATGCTACTTTTAACATGCAACGTTGGAGTCAACGTTCAAGTTCTGCTATGAATTTCGTTAAACATGAGTGACATTAGATGTTTGAGAGTACTGTGATATTCGATTCAAATGGTATTTATTAATTATCAGTTTTTAAAATGTATATATTGATTTATTATTAATTTGTGCTCTAGGCTCTTTCAGATGCCCTAATTTCACTTCAGATGGTCTATCCTCGTCGGAACCTTTCAGCTGATCAGTGGAGAAATGCCCAGCTCTTAAGCCTCATCAGTGCTCCCAGCACAATGCTTAATCCTGCACAGTCAGACACAGTAGGTCACTCTTTGATTGATCTGTGTTATATTTCTGCCTTGAAACCAGAAATCAATTCCTCCTTTGGTTCCTCCTCATGCCATAGGGAAAGGGTAGATCTGATGATGGGTGGGGAGGAATGCAGAACTTTCATCCATGAACCTTAATTATCCTTTGAACTCAGTTTGCTTGCTGAGTTTATATATTATGCCTAAATGTAGGTTAGCATAAATTAATTGATGCATTTGCATAACATATTCTGGCAAACAACCATCCTTATTTAAGTAGTTAAAACTTGTTTCTGCAGCCTCATGTGGAGAATCCAGGGGAGCATGCAGCCATGAGGCTGTATAGTCCCCTGAAAGCTCTCCCTTCTCCTTTTAATTAACTTCAATCTCTTGCCTCCTCTTAACATTTTTAACTTTTATATATACTCTTTTGTATTTTAACATTTTATTGTACAGTTCCTCTTTGAGGGGGTTGGGCAGTAAAGAAATGTGAATAATTGAGACTTCGGGTTTGAGTCTCTTCGGCAACGGACCGAAATCCACAATCGTGCGTGGTTTCAATCCGTGCTCGCCACCGGAGCGCCCCGAGCTGGCTGGTTTCGGGGCTAAGCCACCCCGTAGAGGTGGTGAAGAGGGGGGAGACTGCTAGCAGGGTCGAGGAGAGCCGCATCTCTCCTCCCCAACTGGCCATTACTCCCTTTCCCAAAGGCGGTTGCAGCGGTGGTCAGAAATGGCCACCTCAAAGAAGAACTTGACCGGAAAAGAATGTGCAGGAGGAAGATAAGAAGAGAAAGTTTTGATTGACCGGGTTAAACTGAAAAAGCAACAACGTAAGGCACTCTGGAATTTAAACTATAAAAAATAACATTGTTCCCAAAGAAGATTTTGAAGCAGCGAAGGAGAGAGAGAAGGGAAAGGATTTGGTTTTTTTTTTCTTTCCTTCCTTATACTGACAGCTAAGAGACTTAAGCAAGAAATTGAAAAAAAAAATCCACTTTGACATTAATAGGCATTTAAGCTGAAAATAAAATGTCAAAGGAATAAAAAATATTTCTGGAAACTTAAAAGTTTTTAAAAGCAGGAAAGGAGAAAAAAAGAATAAAAGGGCAGGATCTGGAAAAGTGGAGGAGACTGCCTGGAATTAAGGAATGGAACTGGAACTAAAAGGAATTTACAGTGAAACTCTAACAAGATTCCTAAAAGATACATTCTAACTGAAACTTGGCAACAAAATAATAGAGCCCCAGGAAGAGAAGGTGGAAAAAAGAAGCAAGAAGAAACAACCTTGGAATATTTGGATTACTTGGTGATTTTTGGTTTTTGTATTTAAATGACTAAAGTTAATCGGGTGGTTGTTTAAAAGTGTTTAAAATGGCATCACTCTTAGAGGAACTGAAAATGGAACTTAAAAAACGGAAAGAAGATGCACAAGAAGGGAGAGGTTCTTTTGGCTTCATATTTCAATTTTTAGAAATGGAAATCTGGAACTATGAGAAACAACAAGAAACACTTGAAGAACAAGAAGAATGGGACAAAGAAGAAGCCATCTTTAATGATCAAGTAATTTTATGTGGGGGAATAAAAGGAAAGGGGGAGAAAGTGAAAGGTTTAAAACTAGAAAAAACAACCAAGACAAAGAAGAATAGTTTGAAAGATAAGTATAATATTAGAAAGCAACAGAAGAGGGCATTACAGAAGAGAGAATTAGAAGTAGAGAGACAAGGGGGTAAAAAGGGGAAGGAGAAGAAGAGGGGGAAACAGGAAAGGAAAAGAAGTTATAAAAGACAGAAACAAGATATAGAGGAACAAAGATATAAGGATTGAAACCACAAGCTTGTTTAGAGATAATGGGTGAAAATCTAATTGTAAAAGGGACTCTGCAAAGGTATATAAGATAGTATTGTTATATTACAAATAGAAATACTTTTAGAAAATATGATTAAAATGATGGATAAAATATCCACTGTATGGAATGTGTGGAATGTTTGTTAATAAATAAATGAATTAAAGTGAATGAGAGAATTAAAGTAGGAAAGGATGGGAACATCTTAATTATTATTAATATGGGGGGGAAAGAATTAATTATGGAAAGTTTATAAGTGTTCACAAAGAAGTATGATATTCAATTGAAAAGAAATATTAAAGATGTTAAGATTTTAATGAATATTAATGACAGAATTGAATTGGAATGGAATGAGTGGATGGAATGGAATATATATATATATATATATATATATATATATATATATATATATATATATATATATATATATATATATATATATATATATATATATAGAATATATTGGTTGATCTGGCTGTGTTAAATATTTTAATAAAGAATATAGTGTGTATTTTAAGAATGTACCAAGCAAAATTCGATTGGAAGTTATAACATTGAATATTATAATCTTAAAGGTATAAATTGAAGCTTAAATAAGAGTTGAATGGATAAAATTAAAAGATATAAAGGTGTCATAATTACAGGAGAAAATTTGTTTAATGAGAAAAGATAATATGAAATGTATTGTTATATTACAAATAGAACTAATTTTAGAAAATATGATTAAAATGATGGATAAAATTCTTATTGTAAAATGAAATAAAGTGAATGAGAGAATTAAATTAGGAAAGGATGAGAACATTTTAATTATTATTAATGATTTATAAAATACAAGTGAAGAGAAACATGGTGGGGGGAATTAAATTATTTAAAAAAAATTAATTATGGAAAGTTTATAAGTGTTCCCAAGGAAGTATGATATTCAATTGAAAAGAAATGTTAAAGATGTTAAGATTTTAATGAATATTAATGATAGAATTGAATTGGAATGGAATGTGTAGTGTGTATATATATATACATGTAAGTATAACTTAAAGAAAGTTATAACTAAAACTTAAGAATATATATATATATATATGTATATGTATATGTATATGTATATAGTATGTATGGTGTTCGGCTTGTTGGTGAGTATTTTCCACGTCATTGTAGTTCTTTTAAAGTTGTGCTTCAGCAGAATCTCATCTGCCATCATCAGGCTTCTGTATTGTGTCCGTCTGTATACAGAACCTGATGATGGCAGATGAGATTCTGCTGAAACGTGCTACAACTTTAAAAGAACTACAATGACGGGGAAAATACCCGAACCAAGCCAACACCATACATGTAATACCATAAACTTAAGAAAACATATATATATTATATATATATATATATATATATATATATATATATATATATATATATATATATATATGTATATGTATATGTATATGTATATGTATATGTATATGTATATGTATATGTATATATGTATATATGTATATATGTATATATGTATATATGTATATATGTATATATATATATATGTATATATGTATATATATGTATATGTATATATATGTATATATATGTATATATATGTATATATATGTATATATGTATATATAAATTTTTTAAAGAATATAGTGTATATTCTAAGAATGTACCAAGCAGAATTCGATTGGCAGTTATGTATTATATTGAATGTTATAATTTTAAAGGTATACATTGTAGCTTAAATAAGAGTTGAATGGATAAAATTAAAAGATATAAAGGTGTCATACTCCAATTAGTAACTACAGAGGAAAATTTGTTTAATGAGAAAAAGATAATATGAAATTGAAACAGGACAGACAAAAGTATAAATAAAATGATTTAAATTGAGATGAGATAATTAAAATAAAGTTGAGAAAATTAAAAGAAGGGAAAAATTGTAGAAAATGTAAAACGGTAATAAGATATGGAATAGAACACAAGAATGAGCATGAAATTGAGTTTGTTTCTGTATGAAGAAGTGATAACCCAGGACCATGCTATTTTCAAAAAAAGATGTTTTATTTGTATTATGGTTTTTTTTTTTGTGAAAACCCAAATAAAATTTTCTTTAAAAAAAAGAAAGAAAGGAATATGAATAATTAATTTATTAATTAAAAAGTTTAAAATACTGGCTGAGATAGTGGTATGCTAAATCATGAACTAAGCATTGCTCTTTTAACTTAGATGGAGTGTCTTATATTAACCCAGTTAATATAGTGGTCTGGTATCTGGGAATATTTAGCTGCCCCAAACACTGTAAATTGGTAACATGGGGACTAAATCTAAACAAACAAATTATTATTAATTCCAAGTTGTGTACATTAATTAATTAATTTTCTACATTAGTGGCTTTTTCCCCCTAAGTAAATTAAAAAGCAATCTACTGACCAACTGAAAGATTGTCTATTCTAATATTGAGGCCAGCCAGAAGCATTCTGAAGGCTTACAAATAGAACATTGGAGAGAGAATTCCCTTCTACTGTCTAGTTCAGGACTAATCTGAACCTATCAGATTTCCTATTGACATTAGATTCTGCTATTGACATTAGTAGATATGGGTAACCCTGCCCTCAAATAATTTATCCAGTCCCCTTTTAAAACCATGTAAATTAGTGAGTATCACCAATTTGTTGGCAGTGAATGTCTATGGAGAGTCTCAATCATCCATGTCCTGTTTGCCCCAAAGATGCTTTTCCAAAAGGCAACTATACTTTCTTGGTGCATGTTTTTTTAAAACGTTTTGCTTCTCATCCAAGAACTGAAGAAGAACTGAAGAAGTTTCTTGGATGAGAAGTGAAATTTTTTGGGGGGTGTTTTTTTTTAAAGTCAGGAAAGTCCAATTGTTTTTTTTTTTGTTTGTTTTTTTGGAATATCACCCTTGGGACAGATGGCAGTGAATTTTAACAAATCATTATGGTAAATGAATATTGTTTTTGAATGTCCCTGTTCAAGTTTAGTAGAGGATCTCTGTATTGTATTATTATGAGAGGGGGGGATTTATTCCCTTTACATTTTTACATCATGAATGAATTTTATTTAACCTTATCCTAATGGCAAGCACCCTATTAAGATGAGTTTCTCATACATGCTTCTACCTCAAGTTCTCTTTATTAATTTTATTGCAAGTCAGATTACACTTGGACCATTAAGCATAGAATTGTAATTTCTAGGTTGTGGATGTTAAATTATTAAAGTACAGAATCAAAGTAAATAATAAATCATTAGGCTATAAATAGTGATTGCTTTTTTTTTTTCATTCCACATACCGTACATACTGTGTTTATATATGCAATAAGTATATTTAGTTATGCTTCGTTGCACAGCACTAATCCATTAGAATTATGTCTGCAGCTATCACAGTTGGCAAAATTGTGGTGATTAAGTCATTATATTCTCCCAAGGGGCTTCCATGAGAATCATCACAAAGAAGAGTTAGCTCATCCTTAAATACAGGTTAGAACGTATGTCTCTGAGCTCAAATTAAATAGAAACTATTAAAGGTCTTCACAATTCTAAATCAGGAGAACTTTCAATGTATTTAGATATAATTGTTAGATCATAACAACATGTATGCTTCTATTAAACTCAACACTTTCTTTACTTCACACAGAATTATAGCTACTGTAAACTGTCCTGACATTACATTTTTGATCATGCCAGTCCAGAAGTAAGGAACTGTAAGAGTCATTATATTTAAAGCAAAATACAGATTAAGCCATTTTAGCTTAATCTGAATTAAAAATAAACTTTAAACCATTTTTATAATCCTGAAATATCTGTACATTATATTTTCCTGAAAGACTGCTTTTCTAGTAGATGTTAAATGAAAATGAATCTTATATTAACTGGATTGCTGTTTTCCATTGGTGATTAAAATTTGCTTTTTTAAACAGATGCCATGTGAATATCTCTCTTTGGATACAATGGAAAAGTGGATAATTTGTAAGTTTAAATTTTACTGATGTGCCTACAATTAATGTTCTTTACTGGGATGTCACAGTATCAGTGTGTAAGAAATTGTTGAGAGAATAGAACAATTATGCTATTCTCTGCCCCAATATATTCATAGCTTTAACCATATTTTTTTTAATACAGTGGCATAAAAAATGATGCTAAAGAACATTTTATCTTCAGCTGAAGTTTTAGGCTTTTCAAATCCAGGTGACAATTTTAACTGGTAGCAGTTAATTTTTATTATGATATAAAATGAATGATAGAGAATAACTGAAGTAATAGAAGGAAAAATGGACTCCATAACATTTTAAGCTGATTATACTAGTAAACTAAAACGTGTATTACCATCTCACAACCCAGCCCCAAACTATACATCTTTCATTTCTAATACATATAGAGCAAAACTTGAATTAGTAGATTCTTGGTTTCAAATTTTGGTCATGGCCAATTTAGAAGTTGGACATAGTCATAAAAAATGCTACAGACTATTGCTGAAGAATTGCCCAAGACCAGTAGAGAGTTAAAATTGAAACACACAACAGTCCTTTAATAACACTGGCTGGCACAGTGTGTAGTATGTACATACATGAAGGTTTAGTTCCAAATCCTTTCTCTTTTGTTAGGGTCAAGCAGTGTTAACAGTTGCATGAATTCTTAATTATTCCAATTTTTAACATGTCTTATAGACATGATCCAAAAGAGTTCCATTGCTATTAGTGGGAAGAGAATCAAGAATGTGCTTAAATGTCTTTCCTGGAAATCAATAGTTTAAATATTCTTTTGTATGTCAAAATTGAGGAAACAGAGGGGGATTTTATGGATACCTCTCTGAGAAATGAGTTCAGCTCAAGGACTAACAGGAGAAATCTACAAACAAAAGACCTGTCCCTTGTCATCATCAGTATATCCATGTGAGAGAAAGTAGGGAGCAATGGTGCTTATTGTCCTTGCATTTTCTCTTTGAAATGTCTGGAAACACCTGAACCTCTTAACTAGCTATTATAAGAGGTAGAAGACTTTGCTGGGGAAATGGTCTGGCGGTTTGAGGTTGGCCAGAGGATGGAGGTTTTTAATCCTTACCTGGAACATTTTTGGAATGGCCAATTGAAAAAACATTGTTCTATTCATTGAAATTAATTTTCTGACGCACTAGATATAAAAGCTAGGAAATGGCTTTTCTAATATACGTATTAATGCACAACACCATACAAGTTGTTTGCATTATAGGGATTTGATTTCTACTAGAGATCAAACAAGAATGCCTCTTTTTGAAGAAAATAATTAATGTAAAGATTGGAAAGGTTTTTCACATTATGTTTCAACATAAAATATAATATGAATCTTTCTCCTTTTAAACCAAGGATATTTAAGGGTTTTTTTAAACCATCTGGTATTGCCTTAGGGCTAGACTCTCAAAGTGGATAATGCCATGATAAAAAATTAATTTGATCACATGCTAATGTAGCTTTTATTAACTATAAGTAAAGTGGTTGCTTGTCCATACCCCTTTGCTCCATTAAACAGTGGGAATCACCAGGTACTGTTGAGATTCAGATTAGGGATAGAATGGCTCTAGAATGACTTTTGTATGTTCTGAATAGATATTTACTTATTTACTAATTCAATTTCTTTGGCCACGCATCTTAGTCAATGACTCTGGATGACTTACAATAAAAAATATATAATTAAAAATACTAAAACATTTTAAAACAGTAAAAACACTAAAAGGTAGCCCTTGCTTACAGATTGTAATTGGGACCAGGACCACCATTGCCAAACAGTGTGGTCATATGGCATGATGTCATATGACCATGCCTATTTACAATGTCAGTTGCAACAATCCCAATTGCCGCCTAGTTATGTGATCGCCATTTGTAGTTTTCTGCCAGGTACCCTGTTGATCGCTTGTCAGAAACTGGCCATGAAATTTACAAATGGTAATCACATGACGACCAAAAAATGCTGCAACGCCATAATTGTGAGCCACTTGCCAAGCATCTGCATTGTGATCACATGACCATGGGGGATGCTCATTCCTCTCATTTGGAACTGTTGTAATTTCAAATGATCACTGTATGAGAGGTCATTAAGTGAGGACTGCACCGTGATTATTTTAAACTGTACAGGGATGTTAAAACAATTGTATCTTAAGATCAAGCAGGTTGAAAATGTATTAATTGGATGCAATTAAAAAGTTGGCATGGTCTTTTTTATTTTTTTATTTTTGTGGGTAGAATGTAATGGATTTGTATCTTAATATTCTGCTTCAGTTGTTAGTAATTAATATTTTCATAACTTTGTGATTTTCTTTGCCTTGTTTTAAAGTTGGATTTATTTTGTGCCACGGAATCCTGAATAATGACACAACAGCTTTGACCCTTTGGAAACTCGCTCTTCAAAGCAGCTCTTGCTTGGCACTCTTTCGGGATGAAGTTTTTCATATTCATAAAGCTGCTGAAGATTTGTTTGTAAACATAAGAGGGTATGTTTTTTTAGATTATGCATATTATTTGATGATCAAGGTTTGATAAAATAGGAGAAAATCCAGATAATTCATCATTAAGAGATGGGTAGAAACAGCAGCATTATTCTCCATCTCAGCCCCGTCATTTGTAGTTTTACCATACCCAGATGTTTCATAATGTTGTCCAGTCCTTGTCCAGTCTTGTTAAAATGAACCTAAGGTTGCCTTTAAAGTTATTTTAGAATATAAGTTTAATTAGAGTCCATAATAGGAATATATGTTAGTAGTATTAGCAGATTCTACACTCATGAAATTAGAAGGGAAGATCAAAGTAATTTGCCCTATCCTTTAGGACCAGAGAGAATTACAACTATTAAAGTCTTAGGTACATGTTTTAATATTCGTTAATAGGTTTGATTTTACTTTAAATTTTGAGTATTCATTGAACCTAAAGGTATGTTGAATTACTAGTACGTATTTAATTTGATCATTATTGAAGTATATAAACATTTCATTGATCATATCTAGAAGGGTATTCATCTAGTCTTCCCAGAAGGTTTTTGGGCTATATTTTTAAAGATCATCCTTTTCTTTCTAAGCTGCAAACTCTTTCTGAAATTGAAAAATAAGAGGCAAACATGGTGTCTATTATGCAAGAAGGATTGGATATATCTTGAAGTAATGCCTGGAGATTTGCAGGTTAACGTCCTTAGAAGTGTCAAAAGAGAATTGACTGCTAGGGTAAAATACTCTGATAAAAGGGAAAAAAAACAAAAGTATGAGAATCAAAAAGCAAAGGCCTATAGAAATAGTAGGCACTACTTGGAGCTGTTTAACATCTAAAATTAAATCTTAATTTAAAATGTGCTGCTTCTTGCATGCTTTCTGATTCTGCAAAGAAAAAGATACATAACTCTTCTATTTCTCTTTTTCTGTGTTTATATTGGATTTAAATATATTAAATAAGCCTTTGGACTTCGGGGAAGTTAAGTAAAAGATTTCCACTATATTTACACATTTTATTTATATTTGCAGCTATAACAAACGTATAAATGACATAAGAGAATGCAAAGAAGCTGCTGTATCACATGCGTAAGTGTACTACAAAGTAACAATGTTAGAAAGCTACTAATTATGTATTTGTACTCATCTAAATTTTATAGCTGTATCAATAAAGTTAGATCCCTTTTCACAAAGTGAAGGCCGTTCTGATTTTTTTCCTTTTCCCTTTCTTGCAGCTGCAGAACCACACAATTCAGAAATGTTATTTTTTTGTGGGGGGAGGGGTGTCCTATGTTGTGGAATTTGTTTCAAGAGGGAGAATATTAACATGTGCCTTTTTGGGTGAACACAATTATCCTCTGGCTTCCCTAGCTGGATTGTCGAATCGCAGTGTATGTTTTCTATCATGCAGCTCACTCTATGCTATCTTCCATAGTTGATCTGTTACTGAGTTGTATATTTTTGTTAAAATGCTTTAAGAGCAGAGTTATAAATTAGATGTTATTAAACAACTGTAGATTGCTGTGGTTGTATAAAAAAACATTTAAAAATAGTGTTTAGAAATATCAGTTTTTAACATAAAAATAATTAGACTGCGGAATTATACGAATTATCACTAGACCAGAGATTCCCAAACAACTTGATATTTGTTTCTGAAATGTAATATATTGGTAATGTTAATCATAAAGTTTGTATTTTTTGAACAGAGGTTCAATGCACAGAGAACGGCGCAAGTTTTTACGGTCTGCGCTAAAAGAGCTAGCCACTGTCCTGTCAGATCAGCCAGGACTTTTAGGTCCCAAGGTAAATAAATAATGCTATAGGTAAAGAATTACTAATTATGTTGTTTTGTCATTCTGGATAATTTCATGTGATATGCATACATCCTTCAGAAATGAATCACATTAATAAATGTGTTTCTTTCTTTTCAGGCCCTGTTTGTATTTATGGCACTATCCTTTGCTCGTGATGAAATTATTTGGCTGCTTCGACATGCAGACAACATGCCTAAGAAAAGCACGGATGATTTCATAGATAAGTAAGGCAATAGCTGGAATAACTGTGGAGGGGCATATTTCCTGCAGTTTATGATATGTTTGCCTTTTGATACTGGGTATTACTTCTACACTGTGATCCATAGATGGCTTTTATCTCTTGATAGATTAAATTAATGTTCTCTGTATCAAAGCTCCTGAGGGGTCCTTGTAAAAATGGAATTATATCAAAACATAGTTGTGCATGTTGATTGAAAGTTGTATGTCAAGGTTTATAAAGCAGGAGTTATATGACATAGTGATTTGAATATACACCATACCAATATTACATCGAGAACTGCACCACTGCATTGTATAAAATATTACATTTGGAATGTTTCATTAATTTAAAATACTGATTACTAATAATTTTTAAAAAGTTGAAAAAATGAAAAGAAATAAAATTGAAAACAATATTGTAAAAATTAAATGAAGTTGGACAGGTGCTTTAATTAGTTTTTCCAAAAGCATTTATTTGTCTACAGAAAGTGAATAGACAAGAAAGTAATGCCCTAAGAGAAAAGGTCATGTTAATAAAGATATTTAATAGTTGTTTTGTTGTTTTACCTTAGATAACTAAGGTTGGATCTGAAACATGTTTCCATCAGCAGATCTTTACTGTATTATTGCAAACATGGTGAAATGGCTGCTGACAAGACTTTGATAATAATGTATTAATAATTTTGATTAATTTAATTAAATGTATTAAAATAATAAATGTAATGTATTAAAAAAATAAAGAAGGGATATAAATAAGTTTTAAATAAATAATATAATAAATAATATAATAAATATTAAATAATAAATATTTATATTAATATTAATTAATATTAATATTTAAATATTAAATATAATAAATAATAAGTTCCATGCATACTGTACACTGGGTGAGTCAGTGTGAAGAAAGTTCCAATATCCCTCAACTTAAAGCTCTTAAAAATATTCTGAATATCCTAAAGAGATTTAAAATACTTACATTAATGAATTCACATGCATGGATCATTGCATTGTAAGCCAATCTTTAAAATTACATTAGATCTCAAAACCAATTTGTTCTGTTGTGAAACAAACAAAAACTTCACTGAACACATTATACATAAAGTTAATATTGTGTGTGCGCACACGCGCCTATACTCATTTTGGAGTATAATTTTCATCATTGCATATCGTTTTCTTTTTGCAACGCATACTGTATTTATTCACGAATAAGCCCATCCATGGATAAGTCAACCCTTTGGTATTCTTAACTAAAGTAATGTGGAAATTGTGCCACTCTTTGTCCCTTAGGCTAGGCTGAGGGGACCTCAGGAACAGTTTAAGCTTTCCCCTCTGTCTTTTCTCTGTAGCAGAAATGGGTAACCTTTTGGTTGTCAAGTGCACATTTTAAAAGACTGAATAGTTCCAAATGGGTGGAATAACATCACAAACCCAAATGGGTAGAACCACAGCACACATTTGTTTGTGGGTGGGACCCTTTACTGTTTGAGGTTTATTATACAGTTTTCACATGTTTTATATCTGAAACTGGCAGGAAATAAATCCTAGACAGGGGGTTTCCAAAGGCCACAGGAAAAGGGCCTACATCTCAAGAGACCATAGCATCACTGGTGGCCCTCCCTCTCCTTGGCTCCCTTACATCTTCCTTCCCATCTAGCTGGAAGACAAGTGATGATGCTAGATGATTCATCCCTTCCATTTGTCCCCTCTCTACTTCTTTACAATGTACTTTTTATATTTTTCTTCTTAATTGTATAGGCTTAGCTGGGACAAATGTATAACTTTTTCAGTAATAAAGCATTTGCTGTGAGGTGCAAAAAATCAAGACCATTTATAAGATTGCAGCACAGATGAACTAGTGAAATGTACACTCAAGAACCTAGTCAACTAACAGTCAACACTAAGTTGGTGCTAAGGATCAACGGAATTCAAGGGAGGGCTGGACTTGGATCTTTTGTGCCAACACAAGGGCTCTAAATTGATTGTGCATTTAACTCTGCCTTCCCAGTTTTGCCTGCTGTTCTCCTATATTTGCATGAAAAGAGACTCATGTAATATTTTCATGAAATACCCTGTTTCATTCTCTTTTCTTTACAATTCTGTCTCAGTGAAAACAATATTAAGTTAATGCGAAAAAGCAAAGTCATCCAAGCTTGTTGGTCTTTTCCCACCCACTCAGATTTACTGTTTTTTCCACTTGTCAGCCACCTGTTTTATTCTGTTCCTTCAGGCACATAGCAGAACTGATTTTCTACATGGAAGAGCTTAGAGCACACGTACGAAAATATGGCCCAGTGATGCAAAGATATTATGTTCAATATCTATCAGGTTTTGATGCAGTTGTTTTAAATGAACTTGTACAGGTGAGTGGTGAAGATTTTGCCATTAAATTTGATAAAATTTACAAGAGTTGGATTAAATACTGTTGTGTTTATTTTTTGAAATTCCAAGTCAGTGTAAAAGCCTGTGTTTCCTATTGGTCACCATAAAAAGATGCACTAGTGATAAAAACATTTTATCTGCATTTTGTCTGGAGGGACAAAATATATTTACTTATTAATAAATCACCTTTTCCCAGTGTCCACTAGATGGGGCTCAATGTTTGTCCTTTATCAAAGATTCATTAAGGTGTTCAGAAGGGAAAATAGTTACCAATGTGCTTATATTTTAAAACCATAAATGTATATAATAAAGTTAAAGATTCTTGTAATAAGGAAAAGGCATGTGAGGTCATCACAGCAGAAGTGAAAACAGTAAAAGCAAACAACTAGTACCTCTCTCCCCTCTTTTATTAGTGTAGCTTAGTACGCTTTGGTTATTTTTTTAATATGATTTATGATCTTAGCTGAGTTGTCAAGATGGGTAACGGAAATTGAACAGCAAACTATAGACAAAAAGTTAAATGTGTGTTGAAAAAAGAACACTCGCGTTAGTTAAGAAAAACCTGGGGAAAAGAATCCATTTACATGACTGTGCATGTAAACAGAGGAAATATGTTCCATGGAACTGAAGAAGCCTCCAACCCTTTAAAAGTACTATATAAGTGAAACTTGACCATCAATAGCATTTTTAGAAGGCCTTTTCTCCATGTTTGGATAGCTTCCAAAAATAAAAGAGATGGTCCTGCAGATAATCCGATTGTAATTATACAATAGAGATACAGATAGATAGGTAGTTATAAAAAACAGTCATTTAGATGGCATTCTTCCATGCATTTCAGCTCTACCAGCATGGTTAAGACAAGTTGTCTAAAACATTTGATAGTAACTATTAGATTGGTTATCCCTGGATGCCAGTTCTCAACTATCTTTAATTAAAAACTCTAGATTTCCTGCTTTCATCAATAACATCTTGGGCTTATATTATATAGAGATCAGAGTGGGGAGTGTTAAAAATATAGTTCATTATTGTTTGTAATTAAATTATTTTAGCCTGATAGCCATGAAAGAATAGTAAGAACAGTTTTCAGATTAAATTTTACTGGTTGATTTTATTTTTTTAATAACTGTCTATAAAATTATGTACTCTCCTTCTTATTACTCACCCTAACTCTTTTAGACATAGGTTGCATGCATCAGAGTTTATGTACTGTCAACACCACTTAGAATTTCTGTACATACATACATACATACATACATACATACATACATACATATGCAAGGAATGGGGAAGGAAAACTTCCTAATAAGTAAGTCTGTGTGTCTGTGTGTGTTTATTGTCACTTTAGAGTCAGTGCTTGGATTTTGTGGGAATATGAACAACAGCCTTCATACATCAGTTTAAAGCAGCAGGCAACTAAACAATCTCAGGACAAGAAGTTGTTGCTTTAAACAATTGCAGACACTTGTTAAATCCATACTTACATAGGTTTCAAAGCACATTTTTATCGTTAATATATAGGGAAAGAGTGTGTGAGAGAGTTTGTGTGTACGTATAAGAATTCTCTTTTGTGGTAACTTGCAATTAGTTACTGATTACAGAATTAACTTTCCCTTTTCCCTTTTCACATTTTAATATTTAGAATCTTTCAGTGTGCCCTGAAGATGAATCAATCATTATGTCCTCTTTTGTAAACACTATGACCTCCTTGAGTGTGAAACAAGGTGAGTGTGTGTGTGTGAGGGAGGGAGGGAGAGAGAGAGAGAGAATATGAAATTAAAGGGTTTAAAAGGAGTATGGTTTAGGCTAGTTTCATAATCTTCATTCCTCATTAAAATCTACTCTTACACCAGGGAGTGGCAGAAGAGTAGAAATCTTGTGAGATACCTACATTTGCAAGATCTTAATATTTACAAATGACATTGTGGGGTTCGAACCTTTAGTATATCTTATTTGTTTATTGAGGGGCATCTATTAACAGTGAAAGTGTTCTTGCTTGAAAGTGCTGATTCCTGCCTTTTATCATTCTGAACAACATAGAGACATGTTTCATGCAGCTGTTTTAACCAAGTGAATAGGACAATTTTGAACAATAAGTGTATTTGAATAATTCATTCTTTTTTTTCCTACATGTGTTTTTGAAACACATTTTGCATAGGACTAAAATAATTAGCAAAACTCTGATATTAAATACAACATTTTAAGATTATGCATTAATAGTGTGTTACAGAGTTGATTTTTCATTTCCTTCTATGCTGCAGTTGAAGATGGAGAGGTATTTGACTTCAGAGGAATGAGGCTTGATTGGTTTAGATTACAGGTAAGAATTATCTTCTTGTATTCTAAAGTAGTTTGCTTTTCTTCTGTTCTAGAGTCTAATCATTTTCAACTAAGCTAATAATTTTTAAGTATTTGATTTCATATTTTCAGACCTATAATTCCTGAGTATAAGTGAATTAACTAAGTAATAGTAAATGAACATAAATGATTAAAGCTGCCATCTTGCTCTGCTAGCAAAAAGTATGTTTGCTATATGTTCTCATGCATGGATGGTAAATGGAATAATTTGCATATGGACAGCTGAGTTTGGTTATTTAGAACAAAATAATATACAAATTAACATTAACAGACCTAGATCTAGAATTTTGCCAATAGAACTTGATAATTCGTAAATAGAGATATTTTTAGAAGTTGCCTACTTTATTGTTTCATATAATCATAAATATTCATAATGTGAGGATAAAACATACCATTCATATGGTTAGAGAGTAAAATATAAAAAACTAAGATGGCCCACATGGGCACTCTTAGGAAGATAGGGAGGAGAGTTTCTCAAAGATTCCATTGATTTTGAGTTGTTAATTTCTAAGTATATTCCAATTATTTATTTTTTTTAAAAAAACTATAGTACAATACACAACGTTGACCTGATTCAGCCAAATATGCCCAGATTTTAATGGACCTTTGAATACTTCTTTCTGTGTCTTTTATGGTGAAACAAATCAATGTTGATTAATCCATAATCATCTCCTATCTCATAATCATAGGATTTTTTTTTCTGCAATAACTCATGCCTTTAAAACAAAAAGCCCTTTTGTTAATCTTAGACAAGCAAGCAAATGTTATTTTCTCTCTCTGTTGTAGTCTTCCTACATTTATTGCTGTTAGATGCCATTACATTGATTTGTGCTGGCATAACTTCCCTATATGATTTCATTGATTCTTATTGGATATGCTGAAAAAAGTTCATGGTAGTTCAACATCCTGTATGGGCTTTAAAAGCAATGTTCATATTAGATTTTTTTTTAACTGCTTTGGTGTCAGGAAGTAGAATGCTATTAAATTAAACATTGATTTTCTGTGAGAAGTAAAGATACAAGTTATTCTGGCAAGGCATTGTAGAGACTGGTCAATAGGCAGAACCGCTTCCAATTTGTGATTGCTTGTGCTAGCTGTATCTGGGCAGAACAAGCATTTGTTTGGATCATTACGCGAACCATTCATAAGTGGCTAGTGTCACTTCTCTAACCATCTACAAATCACTGCTTCATTCTTTGGAGTATTGAATATGTGAGCTGTGGTGACACAGTAGTTATAATGCAGTACTGCAGGAGTTCAATTCTGAGCGGCTCAAGATTGACTCAGCCTTCCAACCTTCCGAGGTGGGTAAAATGAGGACCCAGATTGATGGGGGCAATATGCTGACTCTTTAAGCTGCTTAGAGAGGGCTGGAAAGCCCTATGGAGCGGTATATAAGTCTATGTGCTATTGCTATTTTTGGCATTATATTTTCTAGAAGCTCTAAAATGCATAATCATCTTAATCTGGAAAACAAGTTCATAAAATAAACCTTATTAGTCATTTAGACATGGCCCTTGTTTAAAGCAAAAGCACGGGGTAGCATCAGCTTATTTGAAGAAATGTAAAATAAAGTGTCACAAATAGAGATCTGTAATAACAGTTATATAGCCAAATCAGTTTAGGTTATGTGGCCTGTTCTTGATTATTTTATTGCATGTACCCAAAGAGTATCCTTGTAAAAAGATCCCATTGTTAAATTCAAATAAGTTTTTCCTTGGAAGTTGCTTTTGAGATAACGTGCAAAGTCTGGTTTTCCTCAGTGGTTCAAAAAACAAGACTTGGAAGAACATACTAGTCTTTTTATATAATGTTGGATTGTTTTTCAAATGCTAGAGGTGAATATGTTTAAAATTTGAATTCTGCATTTGGACTTAGGAGGTTTTTGTCTATAAACAAACTTAGATTTTTTTTAAACAGAATTAAAGTAACGTTTATTTGATAATTGGCACATTGCTATTTTGTCCTGATTTGGCTTTCATTCCACTCAGGTAGCTTTATAAAAATATTTAAGCAATAAATGCTCTTTTATAAGGAAAATAAGTCGCTTCCATAATTCTGGATTGAGCAGTTAAATAAAAGTAACTGGAAAAATAGTCTTCCTAGGTTTTCAAATGACTCTTTATCAATTTATTTATTTTTAATTACCCTTGTAAAAATAGATAAAATTGTTTAGACACAACAAGTTGTTAAGGAGCATTTGAGATTTTCCAGATGGTGATTGATAAAAGTGACCTGTCCACATTAAGCAAAATATAATGAAAGCATACTTTGTTTTATTTTTCATTCAGTTTTAGTTTACTTCCACATAAATGATGACAGATTCTCTCAGAGGAATAGGTCTTAGCTTGGGATCCCATTTTTGTTTATTTTCCTTGTTGTGTTTTATATTTACAGGCTTATACTAGTGTGTCCAAAGCTTCGCTTAGTCTTGCTGACCACAGAGAACTTGGAAAGATGATGAACACAATCATTTTCCACACAAAAATGGTAGACTCTTTGGTTGAAATGTTGGTTGAAACATCAGATCTTTCTATATTTTGGTATGTCATATAATTCTGAACTTTTAATATTTGTAACTCTTAACTCTAAAGATGTACAAATTATGAAATATTGTAAAATGTCTGCTGTTAATATGGTTAGATTGCATTCTTGCTTCTAAATTGCACTTTATTCTTGTGTAGGACCCACTTAATTCAATGGAACAGTTTTGAATAGAAGCTATAGAAATGCACGCATTAGTACATATTATGAGATATTTCGATTCAGAGATTGGAATGAAGCCATTTTAATCTGGATTTTAGTCTTTTGATACTGACAAAAGAGTGGGAATGCAGCTACTGATTTATTAAATTGTATCAGTTTAATTTAGTGGATTAAACTACCCTCTCTACCATGCTGTTGCATATATACTTGTTGACAGTAGCATACCTGAGGTGAGAAGAAATATATCTTGTGTGGAGGCCAAAAGGGGGTTTTCCAAAGAAAAGGAGGCTAGCAGTGAGTGTAGAGTTGGGTCATTGCTGCCAGCCATGGCATTCATCTGTTTGGCAGTTGGTGGTGCAGTGCAATGCAATAACAACAGAGGGGTGTGGTGGGGGGAATTGGGCCAGTTTTGACTCCTGGAAACTGCCCTTTACAATTTTCTTGGCAGAGTTTTTAAAAAGTGGATGTTTTTATAGGGCTGAGTGAGAGTGACAAGCCTAAGGTCTCTCAGTGACTTTGTGCCTAAGCCAGGAATAGAACTCAAGTTGTCCCCATTTCTAGACTGGTTCCTTAACTACGACCAAACAGTATTAATGATCTCCTAATTTTAAAAGAGTACAAATAAATTGAGAATTGGATTTATCTTTTTCATAATTTTGCTTTTATGTTTGATAATCAAAACCCACTCAGAAACATTGGATTTCTGAGGATGGATTTTTAAAAGATTGTTCTGCTCTTTTTTTTTTCTTTCAAGAGGGCCATAATGTCTTATTTATTTCAGAAATATTTGAACTGGAAATTGTTTCTGTTGCAATTTATTATTGCTCTAAGTGTACTTATTCCTCTAATTTTAATAGAATAAATTTGTGTTGTATCATGTTTCAGTGTTTAGATGGTTTCAGCTATTGTATAAATAGAACATAGGCTATGATTTCTGGTATGTTAAATGTATACACTTAGTAGCATGTTTTATTCTGTTTATTGATATAAAATACTTTTTTCTAAGTAAAATGAAAATGAACATACTGTTTTCCAATGATTCTGAACAGTTTTTACAGTCGTGCTTTTGAGAAGATGTTTCAGCAGTGCTTGGAGTTGCCCTCCCAGTCCAGATACTCAATTGCATTTCCGCTGCTTTGCACTCACTTTATGAGCTGTACCCATGAACTGTGCCCAGAAGAGGTAATACTGTGACTTAAGTAACCCTTGCATAAGTAGAAAGAGAAGCTGGAGGATGCTACTGTTTTTAGGTATATAAAGGCAAGACTACAGTAGATTAGGGTGCCTGCTTCATCAGCCACAATGAATCTGCTTGAATACAGTTCAAATTTTTATTGGTTGTATTAGAATTTCCTCCATTCTTGAGAAATAAAAAACAGAGAGGCCTGGTTATGAACTTACTCATACACATAAATAGATAAATACATTGAAATTTAAATCAGTATTCAAATGTGCCAACTAGTTTATTAAAACATTTACACCTTCCATCTCCATAAGTGACCCTTTGGACAAAGGAAACTTAAAATACTTGGGACATTAGCTGATACATGATACAAAGACGGGTTCAGGTAGAAAAACATGGTTCCTATCAGATCAGCCCGACGTAGTCTGCTTGTGGCAATGTTGAAGAAAAGAGGCAAAATTGGTTTAGAGGTAATACGTTAGAAAGTAAGGAGTGTATTTCTGTTTCATCCCCAACTCAGCAAGATTTCAGAAGAGACAGATAATTCTTAGCTGATTAGTTTCATTCCTTCTAAGTTAAGGATTTTTAAAAATGTGTGGTATATAATTATTCATATTGGCTCACGTATATCTGGGGTGGAAAGAGTTAGCTAGGTATAGTAAGAATGCATGTCATCTCTTTAAAGTTAATACTTTAGAAGGGAGGTTTATTCATGTGTACTCAATATATTTGTTTATTTGTTAGATTTATATCCTGTTGCTCAGTGTGTATAACCAAATACTTTATTTAATATAGTGACTAAACTATAAAGAATAGCACCTATTTGCTGTAGTGTTAGTTCAAATAAATTTTAAATGCTATTTTCAATGAGTATTAATGATCTCCTAATTTTAAAAGAGTAGAAATAAATTGATTTATTTATCTTGATAGAGACACCACATTGGTGATCGCAGTCTCTCTTTGTGTAACATGTTTTTGGATGAAATGGCTAAACAGGCCCGGAATCTTATCACAGATATTTGTACAGAGCAATGTACCCTAAGTGACCAGGTGAGAGTTAAATCTCGTTATTTTGTGCTGTGCTATGTAATAATTACACGTGTTTTGTTTATCCCTGCCTGTAACCCTTGTCTTCCATTAGTTTACCTAGTCCCCCACTCACATTGAAAAGCTCTTTGGGCACAAAGCTGTTTTTTTTTTCTTCCATTCTATGTGAAATGTGACCTACATAAAACAAAAATATATAAAGTAAGAAAAAAACTTGAATATTATGTGAGAACATCTATCTCCAATTAACTGCCCCTCCTACAAGATCTGAAAGGGTTGGCATGCTTCAGGTCTCGTTAATTAAACAGAACTACCTCCTGGCGTCCAGGGGGTGCGTATTCTCTTTCTGACCTATGGAACAACAGACATCCCTAATATTAAATTGGCCCTACCCCTGCCAACCTTTTAAGAAGACCCTGAAGCCTTAGTTCTGATATGAGTCAGGATGATAAGCCTGCTGGAATAATAAAGGGTGCGTGCCTAATCCCCAATTTAATGTGTTTTACTATATGATACTTGAGTCTATCATGTTCCATATTGTATCCTTTTAATCCTTGTTAGCTGCTCAAAGTCACGTGGCTATGGTGGGGAGACATAAAATTGGATGGATAGATGGGCAGATAGTCCTAGCAATTTAGATATTGTTACATAATACAATATTTAAATTCCTAATAATGCCTTTTTCATAATAATCAGTCTTTATTTCAGTCAGAAACCAGCATAGCCTTTCATAATTGAAATAAATAGAAATTAAAATAAAATCATTTTTCAGTCTTAAATGTTGTCATTACTACATTGCAACTGGGTAAAATCCTGGAAATGGACAGTCTTACTCAAATTTTCAAAGGCAAAATGGTACTGAAGTACAAAGTGCAGTATTGCAAATGAAAATAGTTTTTTTTTTTCTTTTTGTAAGTTTTAACCTGTTTTTATTTTATTTTTTCCTCTCCTTTTTAAAGTTACTGCCAAAACATTGTGCCAAAACCATTAGCCAAGCAGTGAACAAAAAGTCAAAGAAACAGACGGGTAAGAAAGGAGAACCAGAAAGAGAAAAACCAGGAGTAGAAAGCATGAGAAAAAATAGGCTGGTAGTGACCAAGTGAGTAATTCTGAGATTGTTTATATTTGAGTAGATATTTGTCTTAAGTTTTCTTTTGTCTTTTATATACATACATAAACATCATGCTGTTCCCTTTTAGGCTAAGTAGTGCTGTGCAAAAGGCAAAAAAGGAGGAATAGTAAAAGAAACTACTTAAAAGCATTAAATAAGAGAAAGGAGAGAAAACGTAGCTGAATACAATTTGCAATCTTACCATTCACTATATCTCTCCATAGCTTTCTATCCTTGAAACCATCCTTGTTTCTACCACATCACACATGATTTCATTCCCTATTCACTCCCTCATTTTTGAGAATATAATCAACTCCATCAACCGCACCTTTCTTGGAGGGGAGGTAAGATTAGCCTATCCACCTCCTCTTGAATCAGGGGCATTGTCCTTTTATATATGACCAAACTATCACAGCATTGCTTTTTTCCCCCCAGTACTTTTATATTCAGTCTATATTCATTTGTCACTCACTGGTGTTAATAGCTTAATTTGATAGTTTAATTTTTAGGCCCATGTTTTAATTTATACCATATATCTACCATTCTCTGCGTCATTCAGGTTTTTCAGCCAAAGGACTTTATTGTGTTTTACAAAAGCATGTGCACATTCATGATGCCAACCAACATGTAACATTATCATAAGCACCTTCATAAATAAAGTAAAAAAACAGGGAACATTTCACATCTTTGTCTTTCTCCCTGTTTTGTGTTGAATCATTTTGCTAAGTATTCCATTCTCTTGCATGTTCTTCTGTCACATTAAATAACCAATTTCCAATTGCATATTTGCAGAAAATATTCCAGAATTCCGTTCTATTCACTTTATCAAATATTTTATCTGAATATTTTACTTTCTCTGAAAGTAAACATTTCTCATATTTTACCTCAATTATTGCTGCAGAGCACTAATTGGTCTCCATGCTCCCTACCAGTTAAACTTAACAGTATGTATGCTCCAAATTTAGTTTGTCACCTCTTGCACCTTATCAATGAGAATCCTGCTTTAAAACCTTCCTTGGCATACAGCAACGGTCTCCAACCTTTCCGATTCAGTGGATTGGCACTAGCGGGGAAGGGAGGGATGGTTTTGTGTGCATGCCTGCATACCACTTTCAAAAATGCAGCTTTATATGTTCGTTCACATGCACCCACCACTTCAACTGCCTGGTTTCTAATGGGCTGCGGACGGGGCTGGCATACAATACAGATCAAGGAAATAGTAATAGCATTCTACAATCTGTGTAGGTATCAGTGTGCGTCATGTCCCCATATCTGAGATGCAAGCAACAATATGTTGGTTTTGCCATGTCTTCTATTTCAGTATTACATTTTACCTTGGATGCAGTAGAGACTTCTACTTTCATCAGATGATGGCTGAGAAAGGACAAAATCAGCCCATGTGGTTGGTCTCCCTCCACCTCTTTTGAGAAGAACAATCATAACACTGTTCTTCTCAACTCCAGTGATACTGGAGCCATGCAAGGCAAATTGGAGTGCAAAACATTTGCCAAGAATACTTAAATTTGCTTATGGTGAATTCACATGTGTTGGAGGGCTACTCTAACCAATACTGGATCTGCACAACAAACACCTGTGTTTTAACCTTCTTTCCATTTAACACAAGATAGAACAAAATAATTGTATCTCTTTTATCCCTGTGCTATTCGTCTTAATATAAAAATATTTTTTTCCTTCTGTTCAATTATGTCTGATTCTTTGAGACTGCCTGGACAAGTCCCTGCAGTTTTGTTGGAAGGTTTTTTAGAAATACTTTGCTATTGCCTCCTTGTTAAGACTGAAACAAAGTGACTGGTTGAAAATCACTCAGATGTTTTTGTGCCTAAGGCAAGACTGGAGCTCATAATTTCCCTGCTTCTAATCTGATGTCTTAACCCAGTGATGGCTAACCTTTTCAGCTTGGTGTGTCGAAAATCGGGAAAAAGTGTAGCCTTCCTCGGGTCGTGTGTCACTTCAAGAAATATCAATAATTTGGTTTATGACGGACTGGGCTGGGGTGATCATACAGGGCTGTGAAACTCGTCTCCCTGGTCTCAGGGCTGCAGGTGCAGGATGTGGGGATCGGAAGGCCACCTTACAGGGCTGTGAACCTCATGGATATCCTTTCCTCCTGTAGCGTTCCTGAGGTAATGAAACTGACAAACCTCAGTTTATGGCGGTTAAAACTGGTTCTATGCTGCAAAGATCTTGCGGCAGTGGTGACACCACGCCTCCACACAACAAGCAGGGATTGGAGCAGAGCACAGGCAGCCTCTAAATGTGCAGGTTTTCCTCACACCAACAGGCGTATCAGTCAAAGTGCCTCAGCGTGTCACGAGTGACACGCATGTCATAGGTTAGCCATCACTGCCTTAACCGCTCTCAAAGAATTATATAATTGTATTCAAAGAGCATATTAAGATTCAAGTAGATTTTCATTTAGATTTATGTAGTTTTGTCTTATGCGACTTGTATATTCTTTGTTTTTCACCTACTCAAGCCTGGACAAATTGCACACAGCACTTTCTGAACTCTGCTTTTCTATCAATTACGTTCCAAACATGATTGTATGGGAACACACCTTTACCCCAAGGGAGTATTTAACATCTCACTTGGAAATTCGTTTTACCAAGTAAGTCCGATCAACAATTTTAAATTTTTACCTATGGCTGTCATGAACAATACTTCTTTGGAATATTCCGTGTATATGTTCCATTAGGTACTGGTCAACTTTATGGTTGCATGACTGTTTATGTTCAGTCATGCAACTATATCGTGCTTTGTCTTCTGTCACTTTATAGGGATTATAGTATTACCAAGGTTATGATCAGAGCAGTCAGATATTCATGACAAATTCTTTAAATTTAGGTAGTGGGATATGCCTGTTCTTAATATCAAAACAAGTAGAATCATTGAATCTTAGAAATATCTAAGTCAGTTGACATTTTGAAACAGGCACCTCTATTTATTTATTTATTTATTTTTACAAACACGAGAGTCTGTTGCTTTTGTTTAATCCTACCAGTTCAGTTAGGTCATGTAGATCAAGGCATACTTCAACATTTCTGTATGGAAGCTTCTGTCCTGTTAAGCCAAGCAATCAGTATCATTAGAAATTTGGTTGTTTTCATTACCCAAACTAGCTAACATCATCAGTATTAGTAAGGAGTGGGGTTTGCTGTCAGTTTATATTCTATAAATTTATAAATATAAACTGTGAGCAAAACCCACTTCTTACTAGCACTGAGGATGTTATACTTTGGATAATTAAACGTCTGCAAGAAAACAATCAAGCTCAGAAAGCACCAAGGATCCCTTGTGTCAACCCTGAGTTGAATGCCAATCCTTTATTGATACTAGAAAATCAGGAAAACATCAGATTATTCATATGATATGAATAACTGTGTTGTAGTAGTTTAAAGCCAGGTTTTGATTTTTAAAAACTTTTCATTTAGATTATTTAGTACCTGTATGACACTAAGATGCTAATAACTTCTTTAATTTTTGCAAAGGTCAATTGTTGGGATGACAATGTATAATCAGGCAACACAAGAAATTGCAAAACCTTCAGAATTGTTAACAAGTGTCAGAGCTTATATGACAGTGCTCCAGTCAATAGAAAATTATGTACAGATTGACATCACAAGGGTGTTCAATAACGTCCTTCTTCAGCAAACCCAGCATTTAGATAGCCATGGGGAGCCAACCATCACCAGTCTATATACAAATTGGTAAGAATTTGAATGACTGTTTCCCCTGTTATGTTTTGTAAGAAACAAACTTTGAGACTTAAAAAAAAGATTCAGAATATTGTGCACTACTTCAGTATACAGCATGAAACTATATATCTCAGAGAGCTTATTTAAAAAAAAACTTTCAAGTTTAAAACTTTAAAAACATTGCAATTAATATTTCTGTAAAAACTTGGGTTTTAATAAGTAATATGAACTATATTACCATTGAATAAAAAATGATGTGCTTTTAAAGAATATATTAAAAAGACTGAATAGTGAGGAAAAAATGGAAAGGAAAAAGCATATTAATATTTTTTTAACTCCAACTGCCTTCCAAGAACATATTTCACAATAGCAGTAATTCCTAACCAATATAGAATGACAAGTGTACACCCTTAACATCTGTGTAGAAAGGATTAAGACAATATTTTAAAATTATTTTCAGAGTGATCCAGTAGATTCTTTTACACAGAAAAATATAATATTCTGTGAATTCTGACAGCCTAGGTTACCTCAATTATCTGTTCCAAATTTCTTGCATATTGTCCAAAGTTTTTTAAAAAGTAATAAATTGTCACTTTAGCCTACCAGTAAAGGTCTTCAATGCACTCAAAGTTTCAGAGGCTATACCAGATACATTAATTTATATATCCTTACTGAATTTCATGAAGTGAAGTTTTTTAGTTTCTTATTAAGGAAATTGCAAATTGGTTTTAATTGAATTTACATGCTCTGAAGATGGGCATTTAATACATTTGGTTGTTTTATGTGAATTAGCAAAGACAAAAATTCATATAGGTTTTGTCAGAATTGATATGGTTGTGAATTCTACTTTGAAAATAAATTTCCTTTTGTTAAGGTATCTGGAAACTTTGCTACGGCAAGTCAGTAATGGCCACATAGCTTATTTCCCTGCGATGAAGGCATTTGTCAACTTGCCTACTGAAAATGAGCTGACATTTAATGCAGAAGAATATTCAGACATCTCAGGTGGGTTTTCTGCAAATGTTTGAAATATCGTTTGTAAACATTGGGAGTTTTTCTATTAGGAAAGTCTGTCAAATAACATCCTTAAATATAAAGACTACATTGAGAAGTCAGGTAGCAAAGCTGTATTGTTGAATTCTGAGAGGAATAAAGAGAATTCAGCTCACACATTGAGGTTTCCCTAAGTCTTCAAAAGTTGCTCCTTTGTCATATGTGTGATGGACCAGAGGGAGCTAAGGAGTGGAGACGGTATAAGAGGCCGAAGTTGAGAATAGGTTTGTTTTTATAGTGAGAGGAGTTTCTATTTATTTATGTCCCACTTTTATTATTTTAAAATAAGGCAATGAACACATCCAACACACTTTCCTCCTCCAATTTTCCCACAACAACAGCAACCTTGTGACATGGGTTGGGCTGAGACAGAGGAGGACTGATCTAACTCATGCTCTCCTAGTTTCTAGCCTGGTGCCCTCACCATAAAATCAAACTGGCTGGTTTCACAATCCATTTACCTGCTTTGTTTTTACACTGCAGCAAATAGATAACAAATTATTTTTCTATTGTGGATGTTTGAAATAGGGTACATATATAAGATGCTTATAGAACAGAATAGCAATATATACTGTATGCATTATATTAAGACATTATATTAAAGCAAATGAATATGATTTTTATTCCTTAGAAATGAGAGCCCTATCAGAACTCCTTGGCCCATATGGTATGAAGTTCTTAAGTGAAAGTCTTATGTGGCATATTTCCTCACAGGTTGCTGAACTCAAGGTAGCTTTTCAATAATCTTGCATGGTTACTGTTTTTATAATTTAACAGTCAAATTTGTGTTGAAATGAGGTACCTCTAAAATGATTTAAATTAGTACCATCTTTTGTTCTCATTCATCAGGATTTTCCCCTGCATTTCATCTGAATGGCAAACTCGTTTTACTTTAGGGGGGAAAAATTGTAGTTTCTTAAAGTGCACAAACCTGTTGGTTTAACCATCAATTATACTCAAATAACATACCCCTGTAGATCAGGGGTCCCCAACCACCGGTCCGCGGACCGGTCCCGGTCCGTGGAACAAGTCCTACCGGGCCGCTGGTTTGCTGGGCGCCGCCATCTTTTTTTGATCAAAAAGTGCTTCCGGTGAGCTTTTCCGGGTAGAAAGCTCACTGGAAGCACTTTTTCATCAAAAAAAGATGGCGGCGCCCAGCTGATGCCGGTACCGGGCCGCGGCGCCCAGCTGATGCCGGTACCGGGCCGCGGCATAAAAAAGGTTGGGGATCACTGCTGTAGATCATAAATGCCTGGGATTGGCTGGACAACTCTTTGCATCTGATTACATATAATTTTCCGTCTTGTGGCTGCCATATGCCCTATTTATCTATTTAAACAATTTGTATAACCTCCTACCTCGTGGTGACCCTGGGCAGAACAGCAAGTAATAAAGGCAACACAATATAATGCAACAAATAGAAACTTACATTTATAATAATATGTAATGATCAGACCTAAAAATTGAATATTAATTCATAGAGACCAAACCACAAATCCACCAACAGAACTGGTTTAACCTTCTTGTTCAGTGCATAGAAGAACATCCTGGCCTTTATGAAAATCCAGAAAGGTCAGGGCCCTACTGATCTGAAGTGATACTGTTCCATAGGGCAGGTACCATGACAGAGAAGTCATGACTTCAAAGCCCTACAAAAATCATATTTCTTCATGGACAGGACTGGTACATGCCAGTGCTACTTGTTCTAATGGGATGGACACAAAAGACTGCAAGTCTCCTGAACCCATTTAGGGTTTTATAGTGATTTATCAGTACATTGCATTATATCCAGAAACCACTGCAAAAATGTAGCATAAAACAAGAATGTCACAGGGGCATAACATAATGTGCCCCAAATTGTCTGCACCACTTATTTCTGGGCAAGCTCTGCATTAACAAATGCCCCCTTGATACTTTGAAGCACAAGTTCTTGTCTTGGCTGCTTGATGGATGTTGAAATCCAAAATGTGACTGGTTTAAAGTTGTCTACCCTAATTTAAGGAAATCCAGTAATGATTCAGGAAACTTCATCCTTGAGATGTAGTATCGTGCAGAGTGATATGGTATGTAGCCTTAGAGCTATAACTTTAATTCTTTGAATGCAAATTACCTATATCTTATAAATTAGTCTAAAAAATTTACTGTAAAAATCCTGCCAAAATAGAAGGAATGATAGAAGGCAATGTTTTGAAGCACTAGCCAGACTAAACTCAGAAAATATAAATTATTTTTCCATGAGGAAAAACTGTAAAAGTGATGTTGATGTGGATCAATGATGTACTGTATTGGATATTGTGTTCTGCTGTGGTTATGCTTTCAATTTTCTTTGCATATTATGCAGAGAATGTTATTTATAATTGGCTTTATTTTGCTTTGCTCTCTATTCTGCTCTGCTGTGCTTTTTGCTCTGCTCTGCTCTAATTTCTTTTTAGGCCATCTTAGTCCAGATTGAGGAATGCAATCCAGTTATTCCAAACTAACTTTGGCCAATTTTGTGAGATGATTAGAACAATAAATGCTTTATGAAGTAGACAGAGCTTTTATTATTACACACAAAGCTTTCTGTTTGCTGTGTATTTAGGCAAAAATAGTGGTCAGATAGTAGGAAAATCTGGATTTCATGAGCTGTTTCCTGCTTGCCTCACTGAAATGTTCTAAAGCATGCACTTATTACTATACTCAGATCTGTGCCTGACCTGAGATCTTGCTTCGTCTTAGAAACTTGTGGTTGAGAATGTTGAAGTACTAACACAAATGAGGACCAGTTTTGATAAACCAGATCAGATGGCAGCTCTCTTCAAAAGATTGTCATGTAAGTATTCTAATCGATAAAAGATACATTCATATTTATTAATGTAATGGATAGTAAAAGTTTCTCAGTGCCAAAAAAATAAATAGCCAAAATAGATCAACACTTTCAAATAAAGACTAAAATTAACAAGTTACACTCATTAGAAATAACAGGACTTTCATGAACTAATTGCATAAATTTATGAAAGGCTAATACAACAACCTAATTAAATCATTAGCTGAATGAAACAAATACAACTCTATAAAGACAAATATTTTAAAAGCTCGTAAGAATTTTAAGAAGAGGACATCAAAGTGAATTCCAAACAAGCTTCTGGAAAGAGAGCATTCATTTTTTCCATTCTTTCCCTTAGATCTGATTTGCATTTCACATGACTTAACTTAATCTTCCTAGTTTGTTACCTTTCATTCAGAATTCAGAGCCAACCACTGGTGGGAGCTAGGTTTGAGAAAGCTGCACTATAAGCTGAAGTAATTAGGCCATTGTCTTGCTAAATCATATGGGATTACTTTTATTTTCTGCAACCCAGAGTTTTAAACAGAATATGGAGGCTACTCCACTGTTTGTGCTCTACCCTTGATCATCTCAGCTAGTTAAATCCAGCTGGAAATGTGTTTATTGTGATATTCACCGCTATTGTTAATGTGTTTATTAATTGATTCATCAGTTTCGATAGCCACCAACTCAACCAAATGATACTGGGCGACTTACAATTCTAAAATTATACAACAATTAAAACAATTTTAAAAAATTAAAACAATAAAAACATCCATAAAATACAGGCAGCAGCCATGATGGTTAATCAACAATAGCAAAGCCAAGTAACAAGGCCCTTAACACATTCTGAGCCCCCGGCACATAAAGCTTTCTTAAAGCTTTGCAAAAAGCCAACAGGGCTAGGGCAAATGGAAATGGTTATCTGGAGATCCTGCAGATGTTTCTTCTTTCCAGAAAAAGTTCTTCTCTTGGTTCTGAAAGAGGAAGTGGCGTGCCTTCTTCTCAAAAGTCCTTGCCTTGGGTTTTGGACTACTGCTGTTTAGTAGCAATTATTTTTCTGTTGGATGAGATGGTAGAGTGGAGGGTGGCCTTCACTTTGATATGCTTAAAATGAAATGTATTTTCTAGATTTGTATCTGATGCAGGCCTGGTTTCAGTTCTGAAACTGCTTCAGTGGATGATCCTTGGTAGAAGAGAATCCAGCTCTGTTGATTTTCTAGATGTCTTGATTTTTTTAAAAAAATACCATTTATTACATTAATTTCCTCAAATTGCTTGGTATGTAAGAGTTGGTGCCACTCTGATAATGATGAACCTGTACTGTTGAGCATGGCTTGTTTGGCTAGTTGTGAGGTACTGCAGGGATCTATGTTGTCCTCCGTGTTCTGTAACATCCATGTGAAAGGCTGGATGAAATCATGTGAATATTAGAAGCCGGGACAATCAGTATGTAGATGATACGTAGGGCCTCACCAATGTGTAGAGGCAATATTAACTTATGAGCAATGGTAAACAGGAACTACTAACAAGATAGACATGCTTCTGGAAGCAGGTGTAGTGAACAGACAGGAAGGTATTTATAGAAATAGTATTGTTTCCCCAAAGTCCAAGTGCCTGCATTGGCTATCAGCTCAAACTGGCTTTCTAGCAGTCATTGTTTCCTTATGAGGATATGAATAAATAATCTTGCATTTGTGCTGTAGACCACCTTTGAAAACATTTGAGGCTTCACCTGTGAGAAATGGTGCTCCTCGGTTACTGAAAGATAATCCAAGGCAGAGTTATATTTCACATCTTTTCTCTGATAGTCACCTATCACTTTCACACCTGCTTAAGGTAGTAATGTTAAGTAAGGCCCAAATGATCTTGAGCATAAATCAATGTTGGATCAATCCAGTGCTTGAGAAATTTAAAGGTAATCCTGCTCATGGACAGTTTACAAGCAATCTTGGGGAACTGTACCTTGAATGAAGTTCACCTCTGTATGGGACATATCTTGATTTCCCTTTACTAGTTCAATTCCATTGATAGCTTAAGGCAGGGGTGTCAAACTGGTGGCCCGCAGGATGTGTCACGCACAGACCACACACCCCTCAGCTCCGTGAATGGGAAAAACATTGCAAAACATCACATGATGGCAGCGTGACACCACGAGTTTGACACCTGTGGCTTAAGGCAAGAGTTTTCCTCCTGAAATTCTGGCTGTGGTGGGAAATTTTGGGCAGGGAGGGTATGTCCATGAGATTTTAAAATGCAAATATTTTCCTCCTGATTCATGCTCCACCTCCTACAGGAAGGGTCCCCAACCCCCAGTCCATAGACCATCACCAAGCTTGGCCTGTCAGCAACCAGGCTGTGTAAACAAGCAAAGTCCCATCCACGTGATGCAGGCAGCATGCAAAAACCACGCCTCCTCCAGTCCACAGAAAAACCTTTCTCCACAGAACCCTGGTGCCCAAATATTTGGGGGCTACTGTCCTACAGAACTTAGCAAGGACAAAAAAAAATGCTACTTATGACCATAACTTAGTGAAAAATTGCCATTCTGTTTCACAGTCTTTACATTTTTTTCCAGCTGTTGATAGTGTTTTGAAGAGGATGACTATTATTGGTGTTATTTTATCATTCCGATCACTTGCACAAGAAGCGCTTAGGGATGTAAGTACTGTGTTGTGCACTGTAACTCCTCTGTAAAAAACGTTCACTTACCTTCATGTAAATTGAGAGAAATATATTACAAAAGTAAATGTAATTAAGTGCTAATGACTGAAATGAGGTCTTGGTAGCCTTAACATAGCTGCCATGCATAAATTGAGAGTGGCCTGGGATAAATATATGCAGAAATCATAAAATGCTGTCAAAAAGGAAAGAAGATATAAGAAAGAAATTATTTTTTCTATGTTCCCTTATCCTAGGTTTTATCCTATCACATTCCTTTCCTTGTAAGTTCAATTGAAGACTTTAAGGACCACATTCCAAGAGAGACCGATATGAAGGTAATAACTTTCTCTTGAGAGAAGTGGGTGATTTAATTTCAATAAAGAATAGTATTTTCCTTTTGTGATCATTTAGAATTCCAGGTTTTGTCATCTTCAACACATGTAATGATGAACTATTTATATTAATCAAAAATATTAAGTGATGTCTTAGGAAAGATTGAGGAGAAATTGTCATCAGTGGGGAGAACAGAATGCTGGGGAAGAGAGTGAAAGAGAGAAGTTAAGAAGATTGTTTAGAAAAGAGGAAAGGGAATAACCATTTATTATTACTTTTACATTTAGCAAGTATTTCTAATTTACAGTTGTTGAAATATTCCTTAAACAAATGGATATTTTAAAATCATTTTGGACTGAGGCATTCTAAGAGACAAATGCAAGCAAGTATAGGATGGGAAGAATCTGTAGCACAATAGTCACTGGCAGCTGGTTTTTCTGACAAGCCCTGAGATAGAATTGTTCTTTATCATGGAGCCCCTAAATTTATAAACAATAGCATAACAGAGGAATACATTTGAAAGGCGTTTTATTTATTTAATTAACAAATGTACATAGGTACATCATTCATACACAGGCAGCAAATTTTGAAATGTTTTTAGGATAATGAGCATTCATCCTCTAAAACAATAGACTTTTGCTTTGAAATAAAATCAGATTTGACTTACAGGAGACATCTAGAATCAAATTCTTCTATATGAAACAAGAAGCATTAACAGCACAAGTGCCTGAAGTTACTTAGATTCTCAGTTAGTGCATCTCTAGAGCAGCTTGAAATTCCTGTGTGGAAGTGCCAGCTGGATTTTTCAAAACATACTAGTTTTTTCACTTTTCCCTGGTTCTGTTTTTAATCTAAGGAAATTTCATATTGTCTAGTGACATATTTCATTCTACAATAGTGTTTTGTTTTTCAGGTTGCAATGAATGTATATGAGCTCTCATCAGCTGCAGGACTCCCATGTGAAATAGATCCTGCCCTGGTTGTAGCTCTTTCTTCTCAAAAATCAGGCAAGATTATAAATCATGTGGATAGTGAGTGTTGTGTGTGGCACTTCTGCATTCAGCCATTTACTGTCTTGAATCAACTGTTGTTGATTTTATCTGCCTTTATTACAGAGCACACAAAGGTTTTCTTTTCAATCAATGTTCTATTTACAGAATAAAAAAAGATTTTTTTGCTATTATTTGTATGCTTTGTTTATAGCAAAAAATTAAAGTAGTAAAAAACTGATATAAAGATATTTCCCCCTGAATGCATGCAGCTGGAAGAGGTGGCTAAATGCTTGGTCTTGATTTAACTTTCACGAATGAAGGCAACTATACGTGTCCCAGGATAATGTTGCAGGATCCAACCTGGGACAGTCACCTGGACCAGAGATTTAGTCTTCCAAGCTTTCGGACTCGTGCTGGAGCCCCTCCTCAGGGAACTTCTCCCTAGCAGAGTGTGCACTTTGGGCTATTCTGTGTGTGGTAATTTATATGGTGCCTGGTTGCGTGTGACTTTTTAGTTGTTGATTGGGGTGTTGATGGCTGGCTATTTAGTCGTTGGCTGTTGTCTCTAAGTCGATTTAAGTTTATCTTGGCCCCTATCTAGGATACAAAACGTCATGTGTTTTCGTTTGAACAAAGTTGAAATGGATACGGGTCCTTAAAAACATTTTACTTGTAACTCATTCTAAATTTTTAATTCTCAATAACTTTGTCTCTTCTTTTAACAAGCTATATATACTTCGCTGATCTCCCCTCTGTCATCCTTTTTTAAAATCATTAATGTCATGGCAATTTTTTTCCTTTGATTTCTTTTCTCTTGAGCTTTCTTTTCAGTGATTAAACTAGGGTGTGTTTCTTTCTGGAAACTCCCCCCCAATAATAAGTCATTGTCTTAATTTGAATTCATTTTCAGAAAATATTAGTCCAGAGGAGGAATATAAAATTGCTTGCCTTCTGATGGTTTTTGTGGCAGTCTCCTTACCAACTTTGGCTAGTAATGTGATGTCTCAATACAGTCCTGCCATTGAAGGTAATATTTGTAGGAATTCATGGAAAGAATCTATTAACTATTCAGTTAAAACTATTGATTTCAATTTATGGTCTTAGTGGTTACATTTTGGTGTGGAATAACAAGTCATTTTTATCTTATAATGGTACTTTTCAAAAAGTAAATATCTTGCTTCAATCTACTTGGTTTTTAGAGAATAGTGATTAGAAAATGTTAAGCTGTAGTGCAGCAGCCCCCCCAACCTCTGGGCACCAGGGACCATTTCTGTGGAGAGAGTTTTTTCCACAGACTGGAGGGGGTGTGGTTTCATGTGCTATCTGCATCGTGCAGATGGGGCTTTGTCTGCACAGCCCAGTTTCTGGCATACCATGGATCGGTGTTAGTTCATGGACCCGGGGTTGGGATTTATAAGTAAATAAGTATTTATAAGATGAAAAACATTAATGAGCATTATCTGGAAGAGTATTGAAGTGTGTGTGTGTGTGTGTGTGTGTGTGAAAAATGAATGAAATAATATGTCTTTTTGTCTAGGTCACTGTAACAATATCCATTGCCTGGCAAAAGCAATCAATCAGATTGCTGCAGCCTTATTTACCATTCACAAGGGAAGCATTGAAGATCGTCTCAAAGAATTTTTGGCTGTATGTACAATTATTTTTATCAAAATAACCTGCTCCAGAAATTAATCTGTATTTTGCAAAAGTTTGCAGCTATTCTGTGATTAATTTATACTGTTTTGTTATCAACCCTGATAATATTTTTGGGGTGTGTGTACATAATAATAGTTGTTATAGTGGATGTTCATGTTTTGTTTTGCTTATTATATTTCATTAGAATTAATCTATTTCAGGGGTCTGAGCACTCAAATGAAACCATTCAGTTAGTGTTTAATTAGTCCCATTCATTTCTTTATTACACATTACCCAATATTCTCCATGTTTGCTACATTCCTTAGCATTGCAAATTACCATTAGTCTCACATAGTATTTGTATCAGACATCGCTGAATGAAAGTTTGCCTTAAAAGTAGGAGGAACTGTAATTGTTTTGTTTATGTTTAATCAAGTTATATGTGATTATAATTTATCACTTGTTATATGACCATGATTTATCACTTGTTGCTTGTATGTACACTGAGAGCTTATGCATTGGAGACAAATTCCTTGTGTGTGTCCAATCACACTTGACCAATAAAGAATTCTAATTCTACTGTGTGTATCCTTGCAGCTTGCCTCCTCCAGTCTACTAAAAATTGGCCAGGAGACAGACAAAACCACTACAAGAAACAGAGAATCTGTTTATTTACTTCTTGACATGGTAGGCTTTAATCCTAACTATTGTTCCTTAAAGCTGTTTTTTAAGTAAGCAGAGATATATTGTTGTGGATTCCAGAAAAATAATTGCTCAAGAAGTTCAGCTTGTTAAAACAATTTCTACTGCAGCCTTCTTCCCCCTACTTTTGTCTCAAATTGGACATATACTGTCTGCAGATTAGTTCAGTACAGCTGGAGTCCACAATATTATATACCATCTTTGCTTTTTCTTCTGTGTTGTCTCTCACTCCAGCAAGTTTCCCATTTAAATTTTCTCAGCAGTAAATAGACCATTATCAAGTGCATCTCTGAAAGTAACTTTATTATTGTGATGTTGTGGTCATTCAACTTACTGCATCTAAATTGATTTGATCATCTCACATATATGCACAGAATCATAATATTTTTGGCATTCACCCCAGTGAATGAGAGTAATTTATAATGCATCCAAAAGGAGCAGGCTAATTAACTGATTTACAGGCTTTACAGACCGGGAGCTAGACCTTGCAGCAGTTTGAATCTCCTTGTCATAGAGATTGCCCCCAAAATGCCATTTTTATTGGAGCCTTAGTTGAACTGTGTATGTGTGTGTTGGTGTGTGTGGACCTATAGGGACATCCATAAATGTAGGAAGATAAATTTTACCAGCATCCTGAATTCTACTCTTTGCCTAGATTCTAACTAATTTCCTCTTTTATCTTAGATTGTGCAGGAGTCTCCCTTCCTGACTATGGATCTTCTGGAGTCCTGCTTTCCCTATGTCTTGCTACGGAATGCATACCATGCTGTGTACAAACAAAGTGTCACATCCTCTGCCTGAATAGCTACTTATCTGGAGACCAATTAAGCACGCCTCTCTGTTGCCTCAGTTTTACTTGTAAACTGTGGAGCTGTTTTTATTTTATGGCCTGGCAGAGTTTTGTGGATTCTAAACTTTTTCCCAATGCAGTTGTATTTCTGACCAGTGGTTTCTTAATATGGTTGTATTACAATATAAGCTTGGCTGGTTTTAGGTTGCACATTTGCTGAAATTATTCCTTTTTGTTTTCTTTTTTAGAGTCTCAATTCTGTTCAAAAGAGAAATGCTGAAGTTATGGGTTTTTTTTCATATTTGATCATGCGGAAATCATAATGGCTTGTTTATCTTCATGAAGAACTCTATTTAGTGATTATTTTAGTGTTCCTAGTTTTCATCTGTGTGTAAATTATTTCATATAGGGAGAACTACAACCTGTACCTATTGTTCTTATCAGAAATAAGATCTGGATGTGCATTTCTGTGAACTACAACATTTTTACTTTATTTTTTGAAACACTCACTCAGATTAATGACAGATGCTATCTAATATTTTAAAAAGAAGTTATAGGATTATATCCTTAAACAATCTTCTCCATACAATCTGAAATGAGAAAAAGTGATTTTGTTTGTACAAAGCCTACATAGTGAAATTTTTTAAGACTAATGTCCATGGTGCCCCATTGGCATTAACACCACATTGTATCCTCCTGTATAATAAACATTCTTATGCATTTATCAAATGTTGATAAAATGTTAGCCCTTAACCACTTTTTATATGTTTTAAATTTTTGAAATTCAAGTGTATCTTCCATTACATACAATAAACACTACACTGAAACGTGCTGCTGACTTTGCTATTTTGTACTAAGCTAGACTGAATTGACACAATTTTAATGTATTTTCATCAAGAAATTTCTTTAGTTTTGACTCTTTTTTTGTACAGTACAGAATATATTTTTAGTATCTAACATCTACAGACGAAACAGCAATACAAGTTGCATTTCCCTTATTGTCATCTCTAAAGACTATGATCACAGTACAGTTAATTGAAGAGTACTTTAATTTTTGAATATTTTTAATCTATGAAAAACATTTTCCTTACTGTAACTAAAGGAAGTGAAAAGTTTATTCCCTGCTTCCCCTAACTTTTGGTTACATACTTTTCAATGATTTTTGAATACCTGTCATAATAATCATAATATAGTCTCAACAGTTGTTTATGCCAATCCTTTGCCATTAGTTCACAAATGAACAAGCCAACATTTTAAAAATGCTTTAAAATGCATACATTTTCAACAATATTTTGGCCATTCAATGTGAGTGTAAGTAAAAGAGTCAAAGAGATTCCAAGATTTATATTACTGAAATCTTACATTCTTGAATGTTTCCTAAAATTCAACACCTAAAATTGAAGTGGTTTCCTAGCTTTATGAAGTTTATATAGTTGCCTATTTCTCTAGAATCAAATCAGATGGAAAAAGTACATAAACCAAGTATAAAATTCAAATTTATAAATATATTTATGAATTAAATCTATATAGGCATCCATCTCATACTTTGAGTTCCATATCTGATTCATTTTGGCTACTTACAAAAATGGCTTTTGCTGATGTAGGACATGAAGCTCAAGTTGAAATGATTATTTTGTTGTGTTAGCTGCTGATAATTAAATGTAAGATAAAGCTTGTATAGAAAATGTCAGATGTTACAGCATACACTGGCATTGTCTTTAAGTCATGTTGACTTTGCAAGTCTAATAGAAAGTACATACTGTAGGATTAGGGTAAACCAATGAGTAAAGTATACCTTACAGGCTGGCAAACAGAACTGTTTAACAACCAACAAACAACCATTTAACAACAATTCAGATGCAAATATGTGCACTTTTTAAAAAAAAGATCAGAGATACTTAGTTGAGTTAATAGCAAACTAGAGTAAATATTAAATGATGAGATACATAGGATAAGCCTTTTCTCAAGTTACCCTCATCCAGCTCAAGTAATCTTTGTCATAAAGAAACAATGGACTACGTTATTAGAAAAGATCAGAGTCCTGAATTATCACTCCACCAGGAGTAACACTGCATTAGACAGTCTGAAAAAACAGCAGGTGATTTTGTAATTTGTGGTTTTTCTCCCGGGTAGAAAAACAAATTGGCTTATTCTTGGAAACTATAGTTTGATTTAGGTGCTAGTGACAAAAAACAATCACCATGATATATTTGTACCTTTGCTACTAACCTACTTTATGGTGTTGCACATTCCCAAGAACCTCAAGGTTTGTTTTGAAAACCTATTTAAAATCTTACGGCTCTTAACCCTTTGAAATTTATGTTTTATTTTTAAGCAAGGATCCCTTCCCATTCAGTTGCTCTCCATTTCTGTGTCCAGCTGTCTTAACAAATTTCTCATTTAGCAACAGAAATTTTGGGCTCAATTGTGTCATGATGAGAACAACCTGTATCTGAAGACAAATTTGGAGACTGGTATATGCCTTCCCCCAAATCTACACCCTTTTATCTTTTCTTGTTATTTCCTATTTCTCTACCGTCCTACTGATAAGTCAGATATTGTCCAGGGGTTTTAAATTTAGTCACATAAAGTCTAGAGCAAGGGTGTCAGACTCACATCGTCACAGCAACATCACATGACATATCAGGACTTTTTTCCCCTTTGCTAAACCGGGTATAAGTGTGGCCAGTGTGTGACGCATCTGGTCCACAGGACAGGAGTTTTGACAGCCCTGGTCTAGAGAAAGGCAGATGCTTCTGTGGGATGAATAATAAATATGAATTATTTATTAAAATAATTAAATAATTATTAAATAATAATTAAAAACAATTAACCTTGCTAAATAATTTCCAGCTGAGTCATGGACTTTGAAATTAAGAAATAAGTCGGTACATATCCTACTAGACAAAGGTGAGGAAGCTTGATAAGATGAGGTGTAGGATGAAAGAGGCAATGGGCAAAGTTTGGAAAGCGATAGTTGTAAATGATAGGTAATTGTTATAACTTGAGGCAGGTGATCCCTACAGTTGCTGATGCAGTCTTTAGTATACTGGAGTGATTGTAATTGTAGCCCACACATTAATAAGTTCATATGTAAACCTCTGACATGTCCTAAACTATCTGACTTCGTTATGAATGAAAGCAATGGTTCAATAATCCATGCCATCTTGGGCTTTCCCCCAAATGTAGCCTATAAAACTGAGGAATCTTACTACATTCTTCCCCTCATTCCAATGGGATTGTCTGGTTGGCAGAAAAAGACTTCCTTGATGCGTTTTAATTGTATTTTACCTCTCCAATATAATGGAGCATTATAGATGATCCATTGAAAGGACTTTTAACTCAGGGTTCCTCAGATTTATTCCTATTGCCCATTACAGGATCTCTCCTTGCATGTCAGAATTTAGCTATTCACTGCTTACTATATTATGTAAACCCCAGTCATTGTGGCTTATAAATAAAGCATTATTTAGTGGCATGGTAGATGAAGTTGGCCAATTGTAACTTAAGAGTAATTTGTGAACTTTATAGGTTGAACGGGAATCTTATAAGTAATTTAAAGTAAGACTACTAACACAGAAGATTCAGAATGAGGGAATCCTAATTAGATGGCTTCTGGTCAAAAGCCCCAGGCCATTGTTCTTCTAGGTAACTGGTCCATCTGCTCAGGAAGTTTAAACTTCCTGTAACTTAAACCTATTCAGAAGACAACCTTGTTGAACTCTGTATTTTCTTCCTAAGCATTGAGCATACAATGGCAATAAGGTTGTGATCCATCTTGCTATATCAATATGAAAAACTATTTGGTCAACTACTGACACTTGGCGATGTTTAAGGAAACCTTCAGTATATTTCTTTTGCAGAAATTCCAAGGAAATTAAAATTAAAATTGAAATAGTATATTTTATCAAATGCAACGTTAATTCAGATTGTTAGCTATCCCTGTGGAGGTTTGGTTGCCAGTTTATTTCATTTGGAATTTTATTCCAGTGCACATAGAGACACAATTCCAAATATATATTTTTAAAATTGGAAAAGGTTGTTAACAGAAACAAAAAATCTTCCAGAAACATTGTTCTTGGCCCATCATATAAAAGGCCTCATTTATTACATCTTCCATTAGATTCAAATATAGATTATGAGTTCCAACTATTGAAATACAGCATACACAGTACAGAAAACAGTAACTATAGGAAAACACTATGCAGGTCTTTGGTGTAGCTTTAAAAAAAAAGTACCATTGAAATAAGAGGCTGACAACAGCTGCATATCATTTCCAACTTGACCTTCTTCTTGGCCTTGGAGGTTTTTTTGTGACTGTTTTAAGTTACATTACACAAAGGTTACACCTGTAACAAATTACACATGATGCCATTTTAAATTTCCCTACCAGAGTGTCATGAATATTTATATATGAAATGTCTGTAATTTCATTTGTATCTATGATTTAACTGAAAGCCAACCTGCTCTGGAGTCCTTGGAGAACTCTGCAAATTTTAAAAAGTTGCAAAGAACTCCCCACCCCCACCAGAAAATTTATCAAACAGTTATCAATGCTGGGCTGTTTCATTGTGTCATAGTATATAGTATTGTTTTTTATTTTCCAATATATTGTTTGGTTTTATTGCTTCTGTAAGTGTATGTCTCCCTGATAAAGTCCTCTTCCACATCCAAAGGGCTATCTATGTTTAAGTCTTATTAGAAATCTGTAAAACTTATCCCACAATATTTAGAATGTGAACAAGATGGGCCCTGTCAGTAATAACTGAAACAAAAATAAACAAAAATCAGTCATCCTGGAATCTCAAGCTGTGTTTTTAAAAAAAACAGAACCCACATCTTCATTGGCAGCTCATGATATCAAGCTACATCCTAAATGAATCCATCTACTAAATGATCATTTACGAAACCTTATCCTAAATCTTTTTTTCCAATATTACAAAGCCACGAATAAACTGCTTTGCCATGGTTTTTTACAATGACATCCATGAGCAAATGCCCAATGAACTTGCAAAACTGTCCTTGTTCCTTTTGCATTTTGCAAATTGCTCATTAAATGCCTAATGCAACTTGGATCTTAGCATCTTTTTTGTAATGTGGTGACCAAAACTGGATGCAGTATTCCACGTGTGGCCTTACTAAGGCTTTATAAAGTGGTACTAACACGTGGTTTTGATTCTTTGCTTCTGTTTATACAAGTACTGTATCCTTGTGATAGATGCGTAGATAAGGTAAATGGTTACCTGTTCATGTCTCTCTTTCCCTATTTATGAGTGTCTCTTAACCCATTTTTACCAATTGTGCTTTTTTTATGCTTGTTGAAATTTAATAAAGAAATAGCAAGCTGTAAAGAAGAAGACCCTTAACTTGCAAAAGGAGGGGGTGAGAAGCTTAATTAATACCACCTTTTGGACCCAGAGCAAGGCATCCGATTGCAGTTTTCTAGGAAGGTTGGGGAAGTGGCAGAAACTGAAACTGGCAGCTTTTTTTTAAAAAAAAAGAGGTGAGTATGCGAAAGGACTCCTCATCGGATAGAACCTAGCCATTGCTTGATATAAAACATGGGCATTTGCCAATATTTGGCCAATAACTGCCCATAATGAATAGCCACAGATTGCCCAAATTTGCTAGAAAGCAGGAATATCACACAAAGTTAATTTCATACCCACTCCAAGAAAAATGAGACTATATTCCCGACATAGATATCCTGCCCTGTCCTCCCCCTTCCAATTTCCTTCAACGCTCTACTGACTGCTACTGCATGAGTAGTTGAAACGACAGCTCCATGTTAAAGCCCCACCACCACCCGGTAGCAATTAGCTAACCTTGTCTGATCTTGAAAAACCCATGCAGTGTCTGACCTGATTGGTATTAGGACAGGAGGCACCAGGAAACTTATAAACTCTGAAATCTAGAAAACACTCCAAATGAACTCAATGGGAACCCACTGTATTGTTGCCAAGAAAACAACCTGGATATTTATTTATTTGATTTGTCAATCGCTTATAAGATAATAGGTATAAGTATAAACATGAGTAAGAATACAGGAAATAGGTACGAATAAATGGGGGCAAAAGGACAGGGATAGCTAAAGAAACGATTGCTTGGAAAAATTTTGGATATGGGGTTGACTTAGAGAAATGGCAAAAAATGTGGCCTCAAAATTATAAAATCACAATGTCAACTGCATATAAAGAAAATTTGTATAAGATATTTTACAGGTGGCACTTACCCCAACGAGAATTGTGAGAATGTTCAAGAATAAATCAGATAAATGTTGGAAATGTCATCAGATACCTGGTTCATATTACCATATGTGGTGGACATGCTCGGATGCAAAAAGATATTGGACTATAATCCACATATGGTTGGAAAAAATGATAAAACAACATATAGACTTTAAACCAGAGATATTTTTATTGGGAATTATACCGGAAATATACAACAAAGAATTGAAATATTTGATTGTAAATGTTTTAACAGCGGCTAGAATTGTATTTGCTAAGAATTGGAAAAATGAAAAAATACCTATGCAGGAAGAAATTATTAAGAAAATCATGGACTGTGCTGAAATGAGTAAATTGACATTTGAAATTAGAGAACAAGAAGATAAACAATTTTATATGATATGGGATTTGTTTTATCAATGGTTAGATAAAAAGACATGGTAAAGAAATAGATTAGGAAGCTTTACAATAAAAAATTAATAGATTGATATAGAATACAATATAAAATATATAACCATTGGATGAATGTATAAGATTAAACTACGGTATAATGAAATTAAGAATATCTCGCATAAAATGATGGAAAAATAATTTAGTCAAATGAATGATTAATGATTGATAAATACATAAGCATATGTTAGATTGGCAAGGTAAGAATTTATACAACTTGTGAGTAATGGCTAAAAAAAAGGATAGCACAAAAGATTGTAACCAACTGACACACTGTATGTATATAATTGAAAGATGGTTTTATGTTCTTATGTTTTGTTTGTATGTTTGTTGTAAAAAATAAAAACTTTTGGAAAAGAAAAGGACAGGGATGGTAGGCATGATTGTGCACTTAAGCACGAAGACATCAGAAGTCAAGTTCAACTTGAAGATTTACCTTTTAGGATGGTGCAGTCCTTTGGGTTCAAACTGATGCTTTGGAGTGTGCTGGGTGCAAATGTAGCACCTGCCTGTAAATCTTTAACCATGAACTAACCTTACAGCAACAAGAGTACGCCATAAAATAATTTAAAGCAATCGGGAGGATGATTGCATAATTTCTCCCAGTTATAAAAATGCCATTGGAAAAATCAGAAGGCTGAGTACAACTTAGTTTTTGTACTACAGCCATACGGAAAACCACCTTAAGCCATTATTAAACACTGGAACCAATGTAGAACTGACCCTCACTCACAATTCTTTGTAACTATTCCTTCTAGCCAAATGAGGGCGCAGGAATGCCCTGGGAGAGATGGATAAAGCAAGTTTCCTCTCTATTTTCATCTCTCTTGGCTGAGTGTAAAGGAGAGGGTGAAAACAAAAGCATAGTTGAGGGATGGGGAGCAAAGGTGATTTCCTGTTAGACTGCCTCTTGCAGGGAACTCTGTTGCCCTCCTTGGTTGGTTTCCACCTTCTGTTTGGTGGGAGGGTGTGCATTGGCAGTGGCTTCATTTTCAGCCATGTCCCCCCCCCTCACAGATCAGTGGGAAATGAAGGGGGGATCCAAGGGTGGGAGGGTGGGGACGATGGAGGTGGCAGCAAGGGGAGAAGAGGGTCTGCTTTCTATTTGTTCCTTGAAGATCAAAAGCATCTGGATCCATGTGGAAAGAGCTGCCTTTGGCCGCTAAGTGAAAGTTTTCCCAAAAATGGGTTGTTGTTTTTTTGGTGGATGGGTGGGGGGGAAAGCCAGGACAAACGAAAATCGTCTTTAAAAGACAAAAGAGGGCAGGTTTGAGGGATTTATAAGGCAAACTCTATGAGCCGCTTCTATTGTTGAGAAGAAAGAGGTAAAAAGAAGCAGAAAGTTGTAAAAAAAAAAAAAAGAATACTTTAAGTTAGAAAGGAAAAGAACGACGACACACACACACCCCAACTCCCTGAGGAATTTAAGGCTGGTTTGAGAGAGAGGAGCGGGAGGATTAAGGTGCTCTTTCTAAACCAAGTTGCCAGTTAACCTCAGCCTGGAGTGGGACTGTCCCCACGGCTCGTTTTCGGCCAAAACCAGAAGCTCCTCAGAAAACCGGCGCAAAGCGAGCAAAAGAAGCGGCCGCTTTCCAGACAGATAAACAGAAAGGGGCGGGGGAGCGCCTGGCCGGGAGGGAAGCGGAGGCAGCCTCAGGTCAGGTCGGTCCTCTCTCCCGTCTCTCCTCCGAGCCTCCCAGGAAAAAGGGAGGGGGCCGGCAGGGAGGGAGGCGGGAAAGTGGAGGGGGTGCGGGTGCGGGTGCGGCTGGAGAAGGGAGGTGGGGCTCTCCGGCCGGGAGGAGGTGGTGGGGAAAGAGCGTGAAAAAGCAGCGGCGCGATCCAGTCACACATCAAGCGAAGCCGGGCTCGTCCGCCGGCGCGGACCTGAGGTCGCACAAGCGGCGCGCGCCTCGTCTTCCTCTCTCCCTCAAGAAACTTCTCGACCTCGCGCCTCTCCCGCACCGCAGCGAAACTTCTTTCACTCGGCGTCTCTAGCCCGCTGCTCCCACTGCCCGAGCCTCGCTCTTTTCCCCGAGCCTGGAGTGGTGGTGGTGGAGGGTGGGGGGATCGCGACCTCGCTCCCCGCCCGAGCTGTGCGCGAAGGTTTGGGAGAGGCTCCCCTGCCAGCTCTCGGCACGCCCCCGCCGCGGCCAGACTATTTGTAGGACTCGCCCAGAGAGGATTCCCTGAGCAGTTGGGCGGCCGGAGGAGGAATCCAGCCACCTCCGCCGGGAAGACAGCGGGCTTCGAAGCGGGGTGGGGGGAGAAAGATGTCTCTGGGCTGCGGCCACGGTTCTGCGAAGATGCTGCTGCCTTCGTCCACTCTGCTGCTTGCCCTGGCCGGGCTGCTGGCTTCCTGGGCGCCTCCGGCACGGGGCGCGGCTTGCGAGCCGGTGCGCATCCCCCTGTGCAAGTCTCTGCCCTGGAATATGACCAAGATGCCCAACCACCTGCACCACAGCACGCAGGCCAACGCCATCCTGGCCATGGAGCAGTTCGAGGGGCTGCTGGGCATTCACTGCAGCCCGGACCTGCTCTTCTTCCTTTGCGCCATGTACGCGCCCATTTGCACCCTCGACTTCCAGCACGAGCCGATCAAGCCTTGCAAGTCCGTCTGCGAGAGGGCCCGGGCCGGCTGCGAACCGGTCCTCATCAAGTACGGCCACGCCTGGCCGGATAGCCTGGCCTGCGACGAGCTGCCGGTCTACGACCGAGGGGTCTGCATATCCCCCGAGGCGATCGTCACAGCGGAAGGATCCGGTGAGTCGCCTTCAGTTTCCTCCCCAGCCACCATCCTGGGATCCCTGGCCCTGCCCTTCTGCTCCTTCTGACATTTCCCTTCCACCTCCCCAAGCCTGCCTAGAATTGGGAGCATCGGGTGTTTTCTGGATCCCTGGAAATTGACTTCCAAGTTCAGAAGTCCACCACCACCTTATCTAGAGGCCCCTTGGACAAATGAAATTGGGGGTGGGGGGTGGGGTGGAGAAACTATAGACAAGCTGTGTTAGATGAGGGTGGGGAATGTGTACCATGAGGGAAAGGGGAAATACATGTGGGTAAATATGCTCAGAGTTACTTCTCCCTAAGGTAACCTGTAGAAGTCCTCCTCAACGAACCATCATTGTCTCAAGTCTGCTGGTCTTCTTTCCCCAATTACCCATCTTTTCCTTGATTGCAAATAAACCTTTGTACTTCTTTCATATTTCTAGGCCTTATTTTCTGTATGTGCCCACAACTTAAGCAGCAGTCTCTTGTTATGGCAATCATTTGAGTTCCCAATCTTGCCCATCAAACTCTTTGATCTGTGCAAAAGAAAGCCAATTCCTCTCTAGTAATTTGTAATCATCTAACCATGCTTACACCTTTGTGTAGCCACAATGATGCTGATTTACTCTGTAAATCTCTAGTTTGGAAAACAAACTTAATCATAAGAACTATGAAATAATCAATCTATTTTTCAAATCCTTATCTATCATGCCTGATACATCTCAACAGAGATGAGGAACCTGCAAGGTCTCCAGATGTTACTGCCTGGAGCTAATGAGGGTTAGCCTCTAGCAGCAATTAAAGCAATTAAGTACCTTTAATTTTCTTGTTCTAAGCATAGGGGTGTATCTCCATTTCCAGTGTTGGTTACACTGGTAATTTGCTTTATCTGGTGTTGGTAAACTACAATTCCAGCAAACCAGGTCTTCTGATCTGACTCCATTATTGCCTTTCCATTCCATAATCATAGCTTCTCCAGAAGCCTGCAACCTCCTCTACTGTCTCATATTCTGTTCTCTGTCTGAGTCATTGTAAAACTTGTGTAGCAAAAAAAAAGCTGAAAGAAAAACCTTAGTCTTTGGACTCTGTTCTCAGGCAATACTTTCTTTGTGATCAACTAAAAATGCTTGTTAGCTTTTTCTTGGTTCACTCAAAATGTTACAAAAATGTATTTAAGTCTGCAAGGGAAGGGAAGAAGAGATAGTACCAGCTTTAGTGGAGTTGTGTTCTCTAAGTCCCCTGGAAGATAAAGGACACTTAACAAACTGTCCACAATTGTAGACATTGTTGCTTGCCCATGCTTGCAGGTTTCTTTTCTGTTGGATGAACTAAGATAATTGGTCTTATGTATGAACTGAACATTTGCTTAGTATTGAAGCCAATTGTATTGTCTTCTATGAAAAGAAATAAGGATCCTAGTTTTCCTTTGCTGTGCGTCTGTCCCTAGACTGACAAAATCAGTTTCCCCAAAGTTTTTCTTTGCAAAAACGCTAATTTATTGTTAGGATCTTTTGTGTTTTCTTTCAAATTTATTTTGGCAGTGGTTCTGGAAAACGCTAGGGCTGAAGATGCTAGAAAAATGAAATGGCTGGATTCTGTTTTGAGAACCTCCATCCTTCTGCGGCTTCCCTTGCTGCTCACACTTCTTGATCTGAAGAAGTTCCAAAGATGGAATAGGTTCTTGTTTTTCCTTGGATTCTAGTTAAAGCCAGGGAGGCTGCATATCTATGAAGAGGCTGCATATCTATGCACAGTGGAATTAGAATAATGGCACACATACCTCTTGGCCACTTTGTAAATCAGGTGGCTGCACAACACTTCTCAGCTACACATGGCATTTCACAGATATTGTCTTGGGTTTTTTTTTAAATGTTCAATTAAAATTGGGTTTCACCACCATGGCAACTTTAAGATGGATGGACTCCTGGGGGTTGAAGTCCATGCCTCTTAAAGTTGCCAGGATTGGGAAAGCCTGCATTAGGATGCAGTTCTAGTCCCACCTTGGTCATGAAGCCATCTGGGTAATGTTAGGCCAGTCACTGTCTCTCAGCCCTAAGAAGAAGGCAAGGGCAAACCACTGCTGAAAATCTGACCAAGAAAAGTATAGGGATTAGCCTTGGCAGTTGCTGGAAGTGAGTGGTGACTCACAAAAAGCACAAAAAGCATTATTATTATTGATTGTATTTTAAATTGTATGACAAATATGTTAACACATCCTGCCTGGAATTACAGAGCAATGTAGAGGAAATATAAGCGTTTTAAATAAAGATTAATGGATAATTACATTGTTCAAAGGGTATAAAATAGAATATTGTATGTGAGTGCATATATTAAAAAGGAAATAAAGCTTCCTTTACATGGTAGAGTTAAGTGAACAGGTTTTAAATGTTTCCACTACACAAATTTGTGAGTTACTTAATTTTCTTAATGAGAGAATGTTTATGCATATTATTCTTCGTTTGCAGCCTAATCTAGTCGAAGTGTCTCAGATTTGTGTACCAATCCCATAAACTATCTCAATCTTCTCCATTTCCATGTCAACATACTATTATCCTCAGTCCCTTTGGAAATGGAATAGAAATTAGGAAACAGTTGGTGATTTGTGCTCAGAGGCTATGAGAGCATTTGAGACTCCAAGAGAAATGTGTGTTGGAATCCAAAGGTAGCTTTTGTGACCAATTACTAACTTACCATATAGACTTAGTAAGAAGAACAGGAGGGTACTTACCTGTGTCTGCTATAGGCAGAGCCTACCATAATTAAACGAGAGATTGGAGAAATTCCATTTGGCAAATCTTGATCCGTGATGATAAAGTAACCTCTTCAGGATTGGCTACTCATTGGTGTAACTTTTCTCCTTGCATTTCTCCAGTATGTTTAAATTGTTATGAGGCAAGATTGTAACAAACAACCAGAATGTCTCTGAGTGGGGCGGGAAATATCTTTGGTCAGATCCTTCTTATGCTAATAAGTCTCCTGGCTGTGAAGCTCACCAGGTGATAGTATTGGCAGATAACCCTTAAAATTCCTTTACGTCTTGGAGCAATGAAATTAAATGGAAGCCTTCAACTGCAAAGTATACTGAAAAACCAAGATTGTTTGTATTAGCTGGCACTGTAGTTTGTTTGCTTTGCTTAAGATTTCTAGGATGCAGTTTCTGGTATATCCTGCCATTGCCCAAAAGTTCCAATGAGAAGAAACCCTTTCCATACTGAAAAGGTGGGAAAATCCGTAATCTCTCATATACAGGTAGTCCTCGACCTACGACCACAATTGAGCCCCACATTTATGTCGCTATTTGTTAAGTGAGTTTTGCCTCACTTTACGACCTTTCTTGACACAGTAAATCATTGCAGTGGTTAAGTTAGTCACAGGCTTGTGAAGTGAATCTGATTTACCCATTGACTTTGCTCGTTCAGGAAACTGCAAAAGGTGATCGATCACATGATCCCGGGACACTGCAATGGTCATAAATGTGAGTCAGTTGCCAACTGTCTGAATTTTGATCACATAATCGTGGGGATGCTACAACAGTTGTAAGTGTGAAAAAATGGTCATAAGTCACTTTTTTCACTGATGTTGTAACTTTGAACGGTCACTAAATGAATGAGGACAACCTGTATTACCGAATTCCAAGCTCTCAGCTTGGAAGGCAGTGGAAGTTGTTGTTCAACAATATCTGGGACTCTATATAAGGTCTACATCCTTAATGTGATGAGGAATTGCTTGAAAGCCACCTGAGTTGACAGGAGCACTGGCAAAAGGATGCATGCCTTTCAAATAAGTTAGCTGAGCATAAAGGTATATCTATTAGCACAGCAAGAGCCATCTTGGTCTCATGCAGAGGTGTCAAACTCGCATCATCATGGCAGCGTCATGTGACATATCAGGACTTCCCCCCCCCCTTTGTTAAACCGGGTGTGGGTATAGCCAGCGCATGATGCATCCGGCCCATGGGCTGAGAGTTTGACAGCCCTGGTCTAGTGCTTAAGATGCTGGATGAAGAGTGAGGAAATTCAACTTCTAATCCTGTCTTAGACAGTGCATTTAAGAAGATGGCAGACTTCTGAAAACGTTGCCAAGAAAACCGCAGGGACTTATCCATGTAATGGATGCTTAGCTCTAGAGCAGGATCAAGCAATCCTGGGCATTTCAAATATGGCTCTATACCATTTTTGTGAAATCTAAAAAATTGTATTTTAGGTTTTTTTTAAAAAAAGGATTTTCTAATTCAAGAATGGAGGTAAAGTGCTGGATTTGAAAAGTCACAAGTGTTTTCAGGCTTATACCTTACTCTTGTAAGGCTAGAGCGCTCTGAATTAAGATGGAAAAACTACAGAATGCTCAAAATAAATGCCAAAAAAGTGTTCTATTTTACAGGGACTAAGGAAGTTGTCTGTATTGGCTTGACATTTGGCTTGCTAAATAGTTGCTATATTTCAGGCTTGGTTGTGCAGAAGGTTTGCTTTTCCATTATGCCAGGTTTTGGAATGGTTTGGGAACTATTCTGGACATTGTCTAAACACCTGAAAATTGAGATTTATTTGAAAATCTAGGCTAGCTTATGATTTGAAACAGTAAAGCTGGAAGAATCTTTATAAGAAAGGAAGGTATATACCACAAGAGAGATTTGGTCTCTCTTGTGGCTTTCTAAAAGTACATTGTACAACCAAACAGTGTGTGTTCCTAACTGTACCTTTTTAGTTCTACCTCACAGCTGAACTTGCACCTTCTGGCTCAGCTGAGACAATTGGGGCAGCCACCTCCCTCCTCAGGCTCATCCCACTCCCCATTCTTCATTTGCCTCGTATTTTGACAACTGGTCTTCAAGCTTCAGCCATTCTAAACCTCACTCCCCAGATCCGTCTACAGACAGAGTGTTGACTGTTGTTTCAGCTGCCTTGGGTTTGATACCTGCTGGGAAGCTCTGCGGGCAAGTGGTTTCGAATGGCGGAGTGGGGGCAGGGAGGGTGAATGTCTCACATTGAAGCCTCTGCAAAGGTCCACCTCCCCTAATCACAGAGGTGCTTCCCAAAGTGCCTTCAGAACAGATCAGCACTGAAATCCGGCTTGGCAAAACAGCCATTAAGAAACCGTCATATTCAGAGCCACGGAGAAGTCGTTTTCTGTCAGGTTGCCCCAACGTTACCTATTACGGAGGACCAGAAAGAGCACAATAGTTTCATTGAATAAAGCCAGCGTGGAATCCATGAACGCTTTCTTTCACTGAGGGGGAACATGATGACATTCTTGGTGCTGAGATGTTTTTTAAACTAAACAAACACGCTGGCCACTAGGCTGAAGCCATCTCTCTTCCCACTCCTCTCTCTCCCCATCCTCCCCCCACTCCTTCCAGGAATACGAATTCCTCATCTTCTAAAAGTAGACTAAACAGTGACTTGAAACTTTGGGAAATGGAGATACAAACTCAAATTGTGTGTTGGGGGGTGGGAGGGAGATCGATAGGTTTGCAGGAGGGGTCCCAGGACCCTGGGCTGTTTAAGCACAAGCCTTGGGTCCATGCAAACTGGTGTAACTTGTGGATCAATTACACCTGTTTGCATGGACTCAAGGTTTGTGCTTAAACACTCCAGGGCCCTGGTACCTCCCCAGCAAACCCATCAGTCTCTTCCACATCTTGAGTTTGCATCTCCATGTGGCTCGTATGCTGTAGGCATATGTGGCCAGAAAGAAATGGGGGTTTGTAGCACCTGGGGCTGTACTGTATTTTGGATGTGTCCTGCTAAGTTATGGTCACAAGGATTCAGGGGGGAATCTTCTTAAATGTACTGCATTTATCAAAGAGGTTGCTTCGTGATAACAGCCACAGGGGGGGCGGGGGAACGGACTCATACAGTTATTGTGCAGATGTACTCCTGTTCTTGCTATGTCCTGGCAAGATTCTGGCCTAAAACCGGAGAAAATCCCACTACCAATCATTGTGAATCAGGATGAATATTGTTTTCCCACACACAAGGCTGCTTTCTCTCAGGAGAAATCTGTTGGGGCAATGATGGACATAGCTGAGGCAGGAAGGGATGGAAGGCAAAGTCAAAAGTGAGTTTAGATATTATTGCATTCAATTCTAGTGTCACTTGCCTTGATCGACCGCAAAGGGCTTCCAAACTTAGGCCAGGAGAGTGCATAAAACCATGCAGTCCATGTGGCCTAAGGAATAGACTACCTAGTGACTCATTGCCTTAATGGCAGGTTGCAGTGTTTCTGAATGACACATAATTTTGTGGGCCATCTCTCACCACCTAGCAGCTTTCAGCTGTGTTAAATCTTATTTCCCATTACCCACAACGTAGTGCACAGCTTTTCCCATTTCCTGTGATTAATCTGCTGGGAGTTGACACTCAACTTCTGGAGAACCAAGAATTCCCACCTTTGAAACTAAATGTGTGACCTGGCTTATAACAGAAGATAGGACCTCTGTCCTCCTATAACTCTCTTATCCAGCCCTTGGTGATTCGAGGTCCATGAACACACTTCTCCCAAATGAAAAGATTATCCCTGGAAGGAACCCTTCATCCATGAAATAGATTTATTCAAGACACCTAGAATGACAGGGGATGAAGTTGGAGAGCAATCTGACCACCAATCCTGAACAATCTTTCTTAGCCATGAACAGCTGACTGACAGGCATTCATATGGGCAAAGTGAGTCCCCAGCTCAAAACTGCTTCTGTTCCCTCCTTGGGACCTCACTTCATGGAAACAGCCTTGCCAAAGCAATTTTGCTATCTATTGAGCAGCCTGAGAAGGTACCTCTGATGGGATGGCATTTTGGATTGTACCATTTTGTACACCACCAACATTCGATTTTGTTCAGCACCCTGCTTATCTCTTTGATATTTGAATTTTAAAAGATGTGTAGTGCTGTTTCCTAGGGGGAAAAAAGAGAAACAGAGTGGAGGCTGGAACTACAGTTCTCCATGTAAGCAAGCAGTTTTGTCTTGCTTGTAAAAAGAGAACATGTTTTTTTTAACTATTGTATGTTTCAATCCTATCCCGCCCTTCTTGAACTCATGTCTTTTGATACAGTTGCTATCTCCAAAGGAGAATAGTTATTACTTGGTGTCGGTAACCAACTTGCTACTGAAACAATACATCTGAGAAAATGTTTAGGAAGGACAATCACTGTAGAAAACGGTGACCTATAATCTCATTTTTCTTGTAAGATGAAATGAATTTAGAGGAGATCTGCTTTAAGAGAACATTGAAGGGATTTGGTATTAAAATACATGGTTTTAAATCTTAAGTAATCATATTTGTCATCATCATAGTCTATTTTCCATGAAGTAGGGGTGGGGGTGCAGTACTGGGAGAGTTTATCCAGTGTAGTATCTGAGTATTTTCTGAAGTCAGTGCTGTAAATTTAAAACTTTTTCTATTTTACTAAGAAATTTCTTTTCTTCTCTCACTCAGAGAACTAGCCTTTCTGCAACTTCCTTGCTCAATCTCCCCCCCCAAAGCCCCCCAAAAAAACTTTGTTTAATATATTCATTTTACTTAATATAAAAATATAATTGTATTATTGAAAATCATGGAGAAAAAATAAGCTACTAAATTGGTTTGCTAATTATGGGCGAATTTAAGCCACTGACTCTTAGCCCACTACACCCCACAGAGTTGTTGTTATAGGAGGCAAGAGTACTAGGTATGTTCATTGCCTTAAGCTATATGTTAAAAAAGCAGGTTAAAAATATAATAATACCATGTAAACACCATCTGCATTGACAAAGTCACCATCAGTCAATTGCAAAAGGTAATGAGATAATTTACATCCTGTGACACTAGATTTAACACCCTCAAACAACATATCCCTAGCATAAGTCCTTGAGAAGGACTCCATTGGTGGATAAAAATGCCAAACCCAGTCTAAACATCTGACTGACTGAGCAACCAATCATTAATAATAAGTTTCTATTTACAAAGGAAAATAGGTGGGTATGGAAGGTTGCAAGGATCCAAGACATTTGATGAAGAAAAAAAAGGCATTGGAAGAATATCTGAAGGACAGTGAAGAAGATGCACTGAAGCTGTTATACCATGAAGGTTTATGAGTACTGCAGAAACCAAACTGGCCTACAAGAAAAACCAAATGAAGAACCGAAAAGAGACAAGGGGAGACAAAATATGACATAGTTTAAAAAAACTAGCAGGCAAAGCAATTCATAATAAGACTTGGCAATGGCTAAGAGCAGGGAAGTTGAAGAAAGACGCAGAGGGGCTAATTCTGGCTGCATAAGACCAAGCTTTATTAACAAATACATACAAAGCCAGAATTGATAAGATGGCAACAGATAGCAAGTGCCACCTATGCAAAGAAGCTAAAGAAAAGTGGACTACCTAGTTAGCTTCAGCAAGAAGATTGCACAGACTAATTACAAACAATGGCATGACAAAGTAGCAACAAATGGTGTACTGGAAAATCTGCAAGAAATACCACTTGCCTGCAAGCAATACCACTTGCCTGCAAGCAAGAACTGAGGGGACCACAACAAAGATAATGTAATACAAAATGAAGCTCAAATGTTCTGGGACTTTAGAATTCAAACAGACAAGTACCAGCCACACAACATCCCAGATTTAACAATTGTCAATAAGTAAGATTTTAAAAAAGAATAGAGGAAAACACAGTACCTGGAGACAGCAAAATAGAAGAAAACCTGGAGGGGGAAAAAAAATCACAAAATACAAACACTTGTGAATAGAAATAGAATGACTGTGGCAAAAGAAAGCAAAGAGAGAACCAAAGGTGATAGGCACCTTAGGCACAATCCCAAATCATCTGGAGCATCACTTGAACACTGTGGCATTGTCAAAAATCAGCATCAGTCAATTGCAAGAAGCAGCTTTACTTGGAAAAGCTTATATCCTGCGATGGCACCTTTAACCCCATCAAACGACATCTGCCTATTCCAGTCCTTGGGAAGGACTCAATTAAATGGACAAAAATGCAAAATTCAGTCTAAGCATCTGGCTGATTGTGCAACAAAGAATAGCAAATAAGCTGCTAAAGCATAAATGTATAACAGAAGAAATAAATTTGGGTTTGTTTCTCAGCCCATCATAAAAGCCTGTTTAGCCATGTGCTGGTACAATTATCTGAGGTGGAGCAAACTGGCTGCATTCTCACATAATGAATGGGAAGCCAGGTTTTATTTTTGCTGTGTTTTGCTGAGAACATCTTAAAAGTCACATCATGGCCTTAGAACTGAATGCATTCTACATAAGGACAGATGAAGGGCAAATGAAGGGTACTTCAGAAAAGGTGGGTCCTCCTAATACAAGTAGTCCTTGACTTACACTATTCGTTTAGTGACCATTTGAAGTTACAATAGCCCTACAGTCATTGCTTGGCAACCAGCACTTACTTACAATGATTGCAGCATCCCAAGGGCATTTGATTGCCATTTGCAACCTTCCCAACTGGATTCTGACCAGCAAAGTCAATTGGGGAACCCAGATAAACAATCATATTTGATTCATTTAACGATGTAATTCAGTTATGGCAAAAATCATAACTTTGTTAACTCACTTAACAACCACTTTTCTGGTCCCAATTGTGGTTGTGTAAGAGCTGTGGTGGCATGGTGGTTAGAATGCAGTATTGCAGGCTAAACTCTGCCCACAGCCTGGAATTTGATTCTCATCAGCTCAAGGTTGACTTGGTCTTCCATCCTTCCAAGGTCAGTGCTCTGAATGGTGGAAGTCTTGCGTCAACAGAAAGACCAGGCAGAGGGTGTCACATTCTTGCTATCTGCAGTCTACTTTTGGCAAAAATCAAAACAAAACATACAATGTGTTTTGTGGATTCTATTTTTTTTAATCTCTTAGTGGGAGTTAGGGAGCCATGCTACAATTTTAGCTGTGCTGCAAGTATAAGCAATATTGTCCAATACAGATAATCCTGTCTTAGCACCATCCAACAAAAGCAACTTAATAATGTGGAAAACCACCAAATCGTTAAGGCTCACAGATGTTGAGACGCCCATGAACTTAAACAACAGACAAATAACTGGAACGGATGACCAGAACATAACAGAAATAAATGAAGAAAACAAAATCTTCTACATTTAAGAATAAATTGTGTCCAACGTTCTGAGAAGAGATATATACTGTACTTTGGCACAGCCTTCTTCAACTTGGCCCCTTTTTGCTGTGCTGGGACAGGGATAGATAATAAAAAGAAACACAGTAAGGTAGGGATGATATATGGCTCTACCATATTTTATTGGCAGGAAGTGGTCTGTAAATGCAGTTTAAAGATTGTGGCTAGAATGTAGAGACAAGATATGAATTCCCACTGAAGTTCTGTTTGTTCCATCTGAAACCATTTCCCCGTTTGAAAAGACACCCCTGTTTCTTTGCCAGAAGGAATCTGATTCTGCAGCAGATTGATTTTCAAGCTGCAGGCAGTTACATCTTCCATACTGATGCCAAAGTCTTTACATGCCAGAGTCTTGCAAGTCAGGTACTGTATCGATTTGATCAATAAATAAAATCCCAAGCATGAATATGTAACGTTAGTAGTGTGTTCTTGATATTTGCTCAGTGAATAGCAATAGTAATTAGCACTTAGACTTATATACTGCTTCACAGTGCTTTACAGCCCTCTCTAAGCAGTTTACAGAGTCAGCATCTTGCTCCCAACAATCTGGGTCCTCATCTTACTGACTTCGGAAGGATGGAAGGCTGAGTCAACCTTAAGCCGGTGAGAATCGAACTGCCAAACAGCCATCAGTCAGCAGAAGTAGGCTGCAATGCTGCATTCTAACCACTGCGTCACCACGGCTCTTATACTTTAGGGGTGTTAGTCTGTCTTATTGTTTTAATATTGCTTTAATTTATCTGAAGGTCTCCAGATGCATGAATTACAGCTCCCATATTATCAAGCATGGCCATTTGGGTGTGATGGGAGTTTAGTCCAAAACATATTGAGTGAATTTGTGCAGACAAGGTGGAGAAAGAACACTGAAATACCACAGTTTAGCAGTTTCCAAGAAAATACCATTGTAATTATGGAGACTACATTTCTAATGAATTAATAGCCACCCTAATTAATGCCCAGCATGACCACTGATCCTGTTGGAAAAGATTCTGGGATAAACTATAAACTTTACATCTTTGGAAAACTGCAGGCTGGATGTTACTGACATGAACAATGTTTCTTTTATTGCAATGCATTAAGTTGACAGGCACATTTCCACGGCAGGATACATTCAAAAAGACTTCTGGAAGAAATTGGAAATTTCCATTTTCTCTTCTGTCCTTTCATATCATTCTGCCTTATGAAAGATATCCAGTATTTATTTAATAATTTGATATAGCCGCAAGACTTAATGATCATTTAATTAATAAAGCTTGTCTTGATCAAATTGTGGCCCGTTTTAATAAGGCAGGCATTGTTGAATTAATGTTAAGAACGCTTTGGATATATTTTTTCATGTTTTTTTTTGCTCCTTGCCCTAGTTTACAAGAATAGCTCTAGTTACTGTTTAATGGATCACTATTAAAGTTCAGAGGTGAAATAGATACAAATTCAGGGCCCAAAGATTGTAAATGGGGCTCCAGGCTCATTCCTTAAATAGATTGCCTATATTTAAAGATCATGTATTCTTGGTCTTTCAGTGTATGAAAATATTGATCTAAAGCTGGGGTGTCAAACTCAAGGCCCACGGGCCTGATCTGACCCATGGGATGCATAGATCTGGCCCACAGGGCCGTGCTGGAGACAGTGAAAATGGAGCTTGGTGAGGCCTCTGACACAAGTGACGTTGAGCTGGCCACACCCTGGCCATGCCCACCTGCCCCCCCCCCCCCGGTCAAACACAACCCTAATGCAGCCCTCAGTGAAGTTGAGTTTGATACCCCTGATCTAAAGCATTTTTAGGGGTGATCTTTAAAGACAAGGATATTGTACGTTGATTAGCAGTAGTAACAACAAATGTAGATTAATGTCTTTATTTTAATATTGTGGGCAGTTCTTATGTTCTCTAGGCCAGCTTTTTCATTATCACAGTGGCAGTAAAAAGTGTTCTGAGTGTACAGGTAGTCCTTGACATACGACTGTAATAGAGCTTGATATTACCATTATATGTCACGGCAGTCATAAAATACAGGTAGTCCTCAATTTATGACCACAATTGAGCCTAAGATTTATGTTGTTAAGTGAGACATTTGTTAAAGTTAATCTTGCCCCATTTTACAACCTTTCTTGCCACAGTTGTTAAGTGAATCACTGCAATTGATAAGTTAGTAACTTGGTTATTAAGTGAATCTGGCTTCCGCATGAACTTTGCTTGTCAGGAGGTCGCAAAAGGAGATTGCATGACCCCAGGACATAAGCAACAGTCATAAATATGAACCAGTTGCCAAGCATCTGAACTTTGATCCCATGATCATGAGGATGCTACAAAGGTGGTAACTGTGAAAAACTGTCATGTCACATTTTTCAATGCTGTTGTAACTTTGGACAGTCACTAAACAAACTGTGGTAAGTCGAGGACTATCTGTATTGTGACATTTTATGTGGTCATTAACTGAATGCTGCAGTCATTAAGCGAACCGATGGACATAGTTTTGCCAAAAACAGAAGTGCCAGTTTTGGCAAAATGTTATAAACTTAAATTACAGGATTACAGGATTTTGCAAATGGCTATAAATGCAGCACCACCAAAGGAGTGTGACTTTTAGAACTTTGGATCCAGGTCGTTTGTTCTCTTTTTTGGTTTGGTTGTAACTTTGAACAGCTGCTGAGCAACTGGTCATAAATTGAGGACTACCTTTTCATCATAGGAAGTTGGACTTTTATTCTTGGCTTCTGAGCGAAAGCTCTCCCTGATTTTTGAAAAAGCAAATATAATCTTAGTTCCACTTACTAATAACAGTCTTCCTCATTCCATGATTTTAAGTGCCAGAACTTACAGTATTTATATTATAATGGGGATTTTGAGATTTCAGGCCAACTCTTCCAAGGATACCAAATCGGGGAAATCTTTTTTAATGGATGAAAAATGAAGTGTTTTGTTGTGGCTGTGTTGAAAAATCTAGTATGAAACTATACTAACACTTGTTTACATATTTAACAATTCATGCCAGATTTCCCTATGGATTCTAATAATGGGAACTGTAGAGGCACCAATGCCGGTGAGTACATTTTTATCTAATATTTTGCTTTTGCCTTTTACTCTTGTTGTTTTGTTGAGCTCAGGTCTCAGCAGAATAGAAGCTACCTAATAGTGTCAGAATGTTTTGTATAGTACAAAAAATATTGCTTGAAATAAAAGTTCCTTCCCACTTGCCTAGTTCTCCCAGTTCTATAAACTGGAGGAAAGTGATAAATTGGATAAAACAATGGCAGAGTAGAAACATATATTTAGATAAGAGTCTGTTCTATGGTAACTGTTCAACTGGTATTGTACCCAAGAAGATTGTTAATTTTGCAAACATTGCTTTTCCTTTGACATTCTTTTTTTTATATAAAGTTTGATTCTGGCGTTTTCATATGCTTTATGTCTTGAATTCGTATAATTATGTATATGGCACGTTCAGTCCATTATTTTACAAAAGAAAGAAAGTGAAATGAATTAAAGAAGCTTTTAAAGTTTCATAGAGAATAAATGGTTTTCCGTTTGTTTTAAGAAATTCAAATCTTTAAAATAAGACTTTCCTAGATTTTCGATCACCGAATCCAGTCAGTAAATTTGTTATATACACAAAGAACATATTTTTTTTTATCTCCCAGGAGTGTTCACCAGAGTAGAAATGGGTAATAGAAATTAAATATATACCTACAAACATGGTTTATATTTACGCAGTAATTCCTTAAAGCTAATCCTTGGTTTTCCCTTATAATGCAGATATGAATGTGCCATTGTAGGAAGTTAAAACCCATCCCACTCCTAGAAAAATGAAATATTTTAGGAAATACTCAAAAGGCAGAATATTTCCCCTGAAAGGGAGTTAGAAACTCAGCCCCCCCAACTTTGTTAATGAGCCATTAAGGCCTGGGCCAGTCTTTTCTACATAACAAAGATTCAGTGCCATTTAATTGCCCTTCTTGCATCACCCAGCAAGATTCAACCAAACTTAGCACACAGACAACCTACAAAGCTAGCTATGACCTCTCACAGCAACCATTCAGGATACTCTTCCTGTGCCTTTGAACTTCCTGTGAAGTTCAAAGCCCGGAGAGGGCATAAAACCCAGGGACTCTCAGCATCTCTTCCCTTTTTTGCCCAGGACCCATGTGGTTCAGTCCACCATTAAACCATCTTTCTAAGCAGTCACCATGTTTCCAGTGTCTTTCTTCCCACTTGGACCTGAACCCAGATGGACATTTCTTCCAACACCATGTTCTCCAATTATTACTCCCAATCATCATCTGACCTTCTTCTTAACCTCCCTGCAATTTATTTTCCAAGTTCCAATGTTCCCTGTTAATGGGAAGTGCCCGAGGCAAGTTCTGTAGCACAAAATTGTGAAGGATTGTAACCAAATGCTATGTTTGTTGGAAATTTCGGGAGTTATAATCCCAACACATTGGGAAGGAGCCAGGTTGTATCAGGCTATTGTTATAAAAATTACAGCAGGATCCCATGTGAAGCACTTCACATTCCTTAAAATAACATGGAAATTTTCAGCACTATCATTTTTTTAATATATATCTTCAAAACCTTATTACAAGGGGCACTGTGGGATGTTGTTCAAAGAAAAGTCTATTCTAACAAATATTGCAAATGTTCTGTAGTGTATTTTCTTCTGGTGAATAATGTCTTTAGGCAATATCTAATCAAGTAATCCCTGACAAAAACAATTGGCAAGTTCTTTTATATAAATAATTACCCGTTCTTTCTGGGCTGGAAATAACATTTTTGTCCTTTTCATAAAATGTGCATTTGTGCTTAAGGTTTCTTCCGGCTTTTTTATTTTATTTTAAAAATATAATGCTCTTGCTGTAGTTTGTAGGTTATTGAATGCTCTTGCTGTAGTTTGTAGGTTATTGAATTCTAAAAGAAATAAACTATGCCAATAAAAAATAATATTCTTAAAAATTTCATTTGCAATGTCCATTGTTTCTCTAGCTCTAGTGCCTTAAGTCTTAAACAGTGCAACTAGTTTTCCCTTGCCCTTCCTTATACCTGGACATCTCCGTCTCACCTGCCAATCCCTAGGATGTTTAGGACTCATCTTTTACATCAAAGCTATAGACAACCTCATTTTGGGAGATTTACATATGAAACTTTTTTTTTTAAAAAAAAAACCATTTTTGGTGAGATATCACATCCAATTTGGAAGCATTTCCTATACATTTATAGTGGATCCTTTTTTACACATTATTCTAATTCTTTGGCCCATAGCCATTCGTTTTTACTTGTTTTTATATCCTTTATAATATGTTTTGGTCACACTGTTCTCCCAGTAGGCTTCAAATTGTCAAATGCCAACTTAATTTTTTTTACTAACAGCCAAGAAAGGAAGCGCGAAGGATATTGCTGGAGATGGCATGCTGCACAGGATTACCACTACCTTGTGGTCCGCCCCCTTCCCCTATCCCTATTTCATGGGAAGGAGGGGCAAGACCCAGAATAGTTTTTCTAAATGACTTACCAGGGTTTAGCTCCTAAGAAAACCCAGCACCGTATTGTATCAGATCAGGCATTTTCAAAACCAGCATTTTGAATTGAACTGGGAAGTCTAGTGGAAACCAGTGCAATGACTGAAGAATGGGGTTTCTCCTGCAGTGGCAGTTTAAGAAAATTTAGCTAATTGAAGATACAAATTCCACTGGATGTGCAAAATCTTCTGAATTTAAAATGCTTCTGAGCTCAAACAAAGCAGCTTATTCCAATCTTATTGCAAGCATCTGCTGATATTCTGATTATCCTGCAAGTCTTTTGAGCTTGGAATACTTCAAGGAATGTTGCTTTCCATTCGAAACAGGGTATTTTGAGCTTAAAATGTTTTGCACAGTTCTCGAGTTTGAATCATGCAAGTAGATGTGAAAATCTGTAGCGCTCAGATACTTATATTTTCTGGGTTGAAGACACAAACAGCCCTGTGGTGAGTTTTATTCCTGTTATTGCTAAGAAAGCAAATAAGCTTTTCTTCCAGGTGAAAGTTAAATTAAATGTTCTTACATATCTTTGTTGATATATTTCTTATCTTGACTGGTAAAGTCGAGAGCAAAAAGGCAGGCAAGACATGTAAAAACATATGGCATTGTCTTGGAAGTATGTATGTTTACTGCAGTGTTTTCTGTATTTTCTATTTAGTGATATATAAATTATCAGGCAGCAAACTAACAATTTAACTAAGCAAGTTGACAGAGTGCTTAAGCTTGCAATGGTAATACCTTACCTCATTAGAACAGAAGAAATCATTGTTGAAAAATGCATATTTTGAGAGAGAAAAACCTCACTATTGCTGATCATACTGAGAAGACAGCTGGGACTGATAGGAAATTTGGTTCTAAAGATCAGCTATTGTATAGCTGACTATGTGGGTGAGGATCTGTCCTGAATTTACAGGCACTCCTTGAGTTACAAGAGTAATTAGGACCAGAATATCCATCACTAAGTATTGCAGTCGTGTTACATGGCCGCACTGCTTTGCAACAGCAGTCTGGGCACTCCTGGACTGTTGTTACCTGAATCCACCATGTTGTTAGGCAAGGGCCCATCCAATCCAAACCATTCCTAACTTCTCCACTCCATTGCGAGAAGGTCATGTGCGATTTGGATAAGGGTATGTGTGGCCTCGGGAAGAAGGTCCTCCCCAACCTTGGTGCAATTCATCAGCAGGAAGAAGAAGAAAACAGCAAACTGGGTGTGGCATGGCCATTGGAGTGAAAAGAGGGAGGCAGCAGGGAAGCCAAAAGGGTTACAGGTGAATGGGAGAAAAGTGGCGAGGGGGGCAGGGAGTTAAGAGTCCCTGTGGTTAATTCTTGTACTTATAATTCTATAAGTATCGGTGGGCTGCTAAGTGCCCGTATTTTGGTCACATGACCAAGGGACTCTGTAGCACCCATAATTTCCGGGACTGGGCATAATATTTGTTCAGTGCAACCATGTTCAATGTCAGCTTAACCTTGAATGGTTGCTGAACAAATGGTTGCTAAGTGACGAGTACCAGTCCAGATAGTCCTCGACTCACAACAGTTCACTTAGTGTCCATGTCAAAGTTACAACAGCACTGAAAAATGTGACTTAGGACCATTTTTCAGACTTAGGACCACTGCAGCATTCCCATGATCACATAATTAATCATTCGGATGCTTAAACAACGGACACACATTTATAATGGTTGTCGCATCCCTGGGTCCTGTGATCCCCCTTTGTGACCTTCTGACTGGCAAAGTCAGTGGGGAAACCAGATTCACTTAACAACTGGGTTACTAACTTAACAACTGCAATGATTCACTTAACAAATATGGCAAGAAAAGCTGTAAAGTGTGCAAAACTCACTTAACAAATTTCTCATTTAGCAACATAAATCCTGGGCTCAATTGTGGTCATAAATCGAGGACTACTGTACTTTTGTCAGCTCATTTTGCTTTATTTTCCTTTCCCCTTAGCCAAGAAGGGGGAATGTTTGATCTTCCAAATATTAAAGTTACCATCGTTTTGGAAGATGGTAAAGGGTTGAGTGGGAAAGATTTGCTTTGATAGCAACCTGTTGAAAAGCAGACAATGTGTACTTGAAGGTATTGTTAAAGTCATTCATTGACCTGCAGACTGGCTGTATCCTAGAAGCATTCCACTCTTTGCTGTGGGTTTCTTATCAGGAGAGGAGAGTATTTAGATTTCTTTTTTCTTTTTGGCCAGAATAAAAGTACAGGTGCCCTCATTCAGTTTTGTTCACCTACTGTTGCACCTCTCCTGTCTAATAAGTGATCCAAGAGGAGAGATCTATCTGATGCAAAGCACAGGGAGCATTAGGGATATGGAAACTTGACTTCTGTGTTGTTCTGTTTTTTAAGAATCTCAAATACATCCCCCCCCAAGGGAAGTACGGTGGTCTTTTAGTCTAGATGAATTGTTCATGACTTTTGGGAACCTTACATTGCACCAATCACTGTATCAAAGAACCTTAGTCTATAACAGGAGTGGGCAACTATGGCCCCTTTACAACCTGTGGCTGGCTGAGGAATTCTGGGAGTTGAAGTCCCCAGGTCGTAACGGGGCCATTGCTTGCCCACCCCATGGTCTATAAGGATAACAAGAAAATATAATTGAAGTAATTTGGATTTGCATTGGGACAGCAGCAGTGATTGTACAGTAGGGGAAGGTGTTGGGAAAAATCAGGCTGGTGGGATAGGTCATGTCTAGACTACCAAGGAATCTTCGTGGTCTGCATTCCCCAATGAAAATCTTCTGCTCTGAATCAGTGTCTTAACACAAATCCTACAACTATCTTGTTTTATAATCCTGGGAAAATAACTTGTTGCAAACTTTTTAAAAATGTTGCTTGGATTTTATGCTGTGTCTGACTGTATGCAGAAAGAAATGCCTGTAATGATTACAACATCTTTCTTTTGACAGTAAGATTTCTAATAAATCTGTAAGATATTGTATATAAGCAATAAACTTATTTTTTTTCTCCCGTTAAGAAATGGGCTGAGTGAGACACAAACCAATTCCTACTGTCAACACAGTTTACTTGTAACTATTGCCAAATCACTTTCCTTTTTTCAGTTCTAATGCAAAGGAAAATTCTGTTTTCTAGAGCGCTGCAAATGCAAGCCTATAAAAGCTACCCAGAAGACTTATCTTCGGAACAATTACAACTATGGTAAGTGTGGCATGAGGACAAAAAAATAACTTTTGAAGAAGAGATTAAAGGAAAGCAGAAATGATTTCACAGAAAGGGGTTCTTGGACAGCTACTTTAGCCAATTGCTATCTCTAAAGGCAGGTAGCTGTTGGGGACAGTGGTGGGATTCAATTTTTTTTACTACTGGTTATGTGGGCATGGCTTGGTGGGCGTGGCAGGGGAAGGATAGTGTAAAATCTCCAGTCAGAAGTGGTATTTGCCGGTTCTCCGAACTACTCAAAATTTCTGCCAGAACTGGTCAGAACCTGCTGAATACCATCTCTGGTTGGGGATCATAAAATGTCTGCTGAAAGTGAGTTTTAAAGAGCTCAAGTTCTTCCCTCACCTTTTTCATGATCAAAGCAGCCATTTTAGGTAGTTCAGGCTGTCAAAAAGATTGATCATCCCAAGGTCAATCAACAAGTTTTGAAGCTTAGTGGAATTTGAATTTGGCATTCCTAATTTTCACCTGAAACCTTTAAGTATAAGTAGCTTTCTGGATGGGAGCAAGATCAACCAAATGCATTTTGGAAATTTCAGAAGCATTAGATACAGATGCAGCACTCCTCTAGAAAAGAAATAAAAAGAATAAAATTTATTTCAAGAAGGCAGCTATTGTTTTCTTCATCACTAATAATAATCAAGTGCCAAAACTACCCTTCATGCTTAATGTTTTAAGAAATAGGAACATTTTTACTCTGTTTTCAATTATTAATTTTCAACTTTTTTAAAGAAAGTTTTTTCTCTGGGATCGAAAAGAACAAAATATTTTGGAAGATGCATTAGATGTCCTCATTTTAACCTCTGTCGTTCTTCTTTTTCTTCAGTTATTCGGGCTAAAGTTAAGGAGGTAAAGACCAAATGTCATGATGTCACTGCAGTGGTTGAAGTAAAAGAAATTCTAAAATCTTCGTTGGTGAACATTCCCAGGGACACAGTCAATTTATATGCAAACTCTGGCTGTCTTTGCCCACCGCTTAACGCTAATGAAGAATATATCATCATGGGCTACGAAGATGAGGAACGTTCTAGGTAATAATGGGCTTCTCTTTAATTAGTTCCACCAAAACACAGTTAACTAAGTAAAATTAGGAAACCAAAAGAGAAATATCTTGATTGTGGACCAGATATTATCAAAAACAAGTTGTTTTATGGGCAATTTAATGTTTTGAATGAAAAAGAGGTTTTAAAAAAGGAGAAGAAGGGAAAAGCTGCATCTCTGGTGAATAAACTTGGCATAGTTTTGAGGAAGTTAGTAAACAGAAGCACTTGTCTCATGAGTTTTCATGTAGAATAGATTTTGTTTATATATGTCTTCATTAAACAAATGAACATACTTTGGGCCTCTTGATTCCCTCACTACCTTTATATTTTTATAAAAGTTAAAGTTTATCTGATATTTTTTAATGCTCCACCTTTATCTGCAAGAGTGTTTTTGGAATTCATTGGCTTTCTTGCAAAATAAAAATGGTAGGTGATCATTATTCAGAGTTTTGTTAAAGAACAACCTCTCAGATCTCATCAAATGATTTTTATTCAGCTAATGTAGACAGCTGGCATTTTGCAATAACCAAGCTTGCCAAAGCTTTCAGTGGTCTAGACCACAGTTCTGACTCACTCATTGGCTTGCTGTAATCCACTTGTCTTGTTGGATGCTGGCCTCTGACAGTTCCTGAACCTCAGTTCCCGAACCCTTGTTTTGTGGAGTTTGCACTCCTTGTGACCATACATGGTGAAGACTGTTAGCACAGTTTCCTATCACTGTAAAGAAACTTTAAAATGGGTATACCATAGAATTTCCCCAAAAGCAAACCTCACATTCTCCCCAAACCAATCCTGTACATGTGTGGTGCATTATCTCCCATTCTGCAGATCTCAGCCTCCTCAGTTGTGGTCCTTGGTTGACGACACAACCTAATCGATCAATCATTTAAGTTGTAACCAATGGTCACAGTCTGTGGTGGGATTCAAATTTTTTTACTACCGGTTCTGTGGGCGTGGCTTGGTGGGCGTGGTAGGGGAAGAATACTGTAGAATCTCCAGTCAGAGTTGGTATTTGCCGGTTCTTCGAACTACTCAAAATTTCCACTACTGGTTCTCCAGAACTGGTCAGAACCTGCTGAATACCACCTCTGGTCACAGTTTCCTACTCTGCAACCTTTTGAACTGTAAGGTCTTGAACTTCCAGTATTCTCAGCTAGCATTTTTCTGGTTGGAAATTCTTGAAGTTGCAGTTCTAGCACATCTGGGGAGAGGGAACAAGTGCAATAGGCTATCAACAGTTCTGAATGACAGATTCACAAGCCCAGTATTCTTCAATATCTTCTTAAATGACTTAGATGAGGGAATAGAAGGGGAACTTACCAAATTTGTGGATGATACTAAACTGGCAGGAGTAGCCAGCACCCTAGATGATAGTCTCAAGATCTTGATAGACTTGAACACTGGGCCCTATCTAACAAAATAAAATTCAATGGAGAGCAAAGTGAAGTCTTACTCTTAGACAAGAAAAACCAAAAGTACACATATAGACTGGGTGAAACCAGGCTTAATAGCAGTAACTGTGAGAGGGATCTTGGAGTCTTAATGGACAACCAATTAAATATGAACCAACAGTGTGCGGCGGCAGCCAAAAAAGCCAATGCAATCCTAAATTGTATTAACATTAACTAATACTACTATTTAAAGCCTTAGTAAAGACTACACCTAGAGTACTGCATCCAGTTTTGATCACCACACTATAAAAATGTTGAGACTCTAAAACAAGAGTCTTCAAACTTGGCAAGTTTAAGACTTGTGGACTTCAGCTCCCAGAATTCCTGAGCTAACATGACTGGAGGTGGAATTCTGAGAGTTGAAATTCACAAGTTTTAAACTGTCAAGTTTGAAGACTCCTGCTCTAGAAAGAGTGCTGAGAAGAGCAACCAAGATGATTAGAGGACTGGAGGCTGAAACATATGAAGAACGGTTACAGGAACTGGGCATGGCTAATCTAGTGAAGAGAAGGACCTCAGGGGAAATGTGATAGCAGTGTTCCAATATTTGAGGGGCTGCCACAGAAAGAAAGGGGTCAAGCTATTTTCCAAAGCACCTGAAGGCCAGACAAGGAATAATGGATGGAAACTCAACAAGGACAGATTCAACCTGGAAATAAGGAGAAATTTTCTGACACTGAGAGCAATCAACCAATGGAACAGCTTGTCTTCAGAAGTTGTGGAAGCTCCATCATTGGAAGCTTTCAAGAAGAGACTGGACTGCCATAAATGGTGTAGGGTCTCCTGCTTGGGTGGGTGATTGGACTAGATGACCTACATTAGGTCCCTTCCAACTCTGTTAATCTGAAAATTCTGAAAAAATGGGATCTTGGTTGGAATTCATGTTTCAGAATCAGACACAGTATAGATTTGGTCAAGTCAATCTCTGTGCCTGGTCCATTACATCAGATTTTGTTGTGAGGTTACTTTAATTTCAAATGCAAGGAATAAATGTGATATTAGCTGATTTTAAACATTTCATATCCTTTCCCAAGGCTAAAATTGTGACAAGCACAAAAAACCAGTTCCACATATAAGATCCAAATTAACTGATTTATTGTAAAATTTATCTATAGGAATCTTCTCAACTAATGGTTAGAACTAGATATGAGTCAAACTAATGGTTAGAACTAGATATGAGTCAAAGGCATTGAGAGAGTGTGAGGGGTGGACTTAGTTAGCTTGTGTCTATTCCACAATGACTCTAAACGGATCCCTCTTTTAACTCGTCCCACGGGCTCTGCCGGTCGTTCAAATTGTCACATTACATCAGTTCAAGGGCTATCTAATTTCAAAGATCTACAGCTCTGTTTATATATCCCTGCCTAATTTTATCCTAAAACAGTCTTGTAGCACCTTAAATTTTGGTAAATTTATTGTAAAGTTTGTTATGTTGGAGTCACAAATTAAACAAAGCCACCCGTGAAAATTGTTCTATTTCTAAGAATGCCTTAAAATCTATCAATGTATATTACTGTGAAGAGTTGCATTTTTTCTTGCATCTTTAAAAATTCAGAATAGTTAAGGCAGGATGCAACTAAACTACTGTAGTATTACTTACTATTCGTACTTGGATACTTACTGTATTTATACATAGCTAGCTTCCTTTCCACGAGTATAGATTGTATTAACAAACATTTCTACAAATGGGAGAAGTTGGCTGTTGCTATGGGACTTAAGTGGAAGTTGTAGTGGCCCTTAATAAATCTGCATACGCTCCTTTAAACATAAAGCTTTCTCTTTCTTCTTAAGCTAAGCTATTTTGCCTTTCATATCTAAACGTTGTTGTTCTTTTTCTTTAAAATGCAAAGACTACTCTTAGTGGAAGGCTCCATAGCTGAGAAATGGAAGGATCGTCTCGGTAAAAAAGTGAAGGTAAGACAAATTTAATTAACTGCTTAATCACATTTGACCTTGATTATATGTTGTTATATGTGATTATATGTTGTTGCGTGAGAATACAGCCTCAGGCAACTCCTTTTCCCCACAGAGGGATATTTTTTTCTGTACAATACTGAATGTCCCTTTCATTATACCAAGTGTCTCCCATGCCAAAACAAATTCCAAAATGTGTAAATGAATACATAAGCCAAGGCAATCCAAACGAGAGGTGAAGAATTGCACTATAAAGAATGATGTAAAAATATTAAACATGTTACAGAAAATGAGTAAAGAAGATAATTATGTAGCATGATTGAATTTTAGGGACAGCATTTCGGGAACAGGTTTGCTCTCCTTTAGGATTTTTTTTCATCACAACTCTTTACAAGTAGTCCTCCATATACGGCCACAATGGAGACTAGAATTATGGTCACAGGTTATAGCAGTAATGAAGCAAGACATCCATGCAATCCTGACTCTTCTCATATGAGGAGCATGGGATGTCTCAGAAGGCGGGGAAGGCCGTGGGTTGATGAACAAATGGTGGTAAGTCAAGGACTACCTGTATATCAATTGTCCGTGCTTAGTGATGTACCCCATGTTAATATGAACAGAAAAACAGGGAGAAGTATGTATTATGACCAATGAATACAACATTTGCTAGAATGGAATGTCAGTGACAGAATGAGATGTGCAGTGATAAATGCTAGAGCAATGAAGCAACAGAAACAAGATACTTTCCAGATCTTTTTAAAGAATTACAGAATGTGTAGGGGGAAAAAACCCAAAAACAAATGTAGTTGACATCAGTTACTGAATACTATTGATACCATCCATGGTATAGATCATTCATTTTGTATTATTGGCAACAAATTGGAAGATACTGTTGAAGAACTATGGGTCATGTTCAGTGATGAGTGTGGCAGGGGAAGGATACTGTAAAATCTCCAGTCAGAGGTGGTATTTGCCGGTTCTCCAAACTATTTGAAATTTTCGCTACCGGTTCTCCAGAACTGATCAGAACCTGCTGAATACTACCTCTGGTCATGTTAATATCTTAAACATTTCTAGTTTAAGATCTATACGTTACAGAGTGGTACCAGTGGGATTAAATGTTGATTTCAGAGTAATGATAATATTTTGATCCAGAATAGTGTTGTTGTTTTTCTGTAAAAATGTGGAACCAATTTCCAAGCATGGTCAGCTTCTTGGTTTCATAGGGAGCTTTGAGGTTGAAGATGGAGCAGGAACCATATATGCTCTGTGGTACTCTTGGATTTTTTTTTTCAGAAGTGAAATGACTGATAGTTGCTATAGCCTCACATAGCACAATTGTTCCTAGAAGGCAATTTGCTCAGAGTTGTCTCTATCCTGCTAAAAGCCCTAATTACTACACTTTTTTTAAAGAAAATGGCTCCACAGAAATATTCACTGATTGTAGACTTCCTTCTGCAATGGTATCAACCCAATTCGAGCTTTTCAAAATAGTTAAGTGTCAAAAAAGAAAGCAATACCCCGACACAGTTTGCTTATCCTTCTGTTGAGAATTGGCCATATCTACAGGCTGTGGAGATCCTGTCAGCACTACTGCTAAAGCTTCCTTTGTCTTTACTCCTCCTCTTCTCCTTTTTTTTTAAACTGCTGCCAAAATACAAAACAATAGCCCACTCAATCCATCTCGACGGGGGTTAAGAGGGTATTAAGTCAAGAACTTTTAAGTACATGTCTGAGGGGACACCAGAAGAGAACATGCTGAGCTTTGAATGTACTCCTGCTCTTTCTCGGTTTATGGAAGGTTATTTTGAATCCAGGAAAATCCTTTCAAATTGGCAATGTGAGGAGAACAATGGCATGAGCTCTTTCACTTGAGCTTTGTGTATGACATTATGTCCAGAGATTCACTTTCCATAACAGGGTTTCAAACTGATCTGTTATGCAACATAGATTATTTCTTACTCTCACTGCTGAAAGAAGGAAATGTTACAGTCCACTTTCCCATGCTGATTTATCAGTGTTTGAACATGTAGCCATCATATTCATTTCAACATAAAGCCTTCAGCCACGTATACTGGTTACCAACACCAATCTCTTACTGGGGTGCTTTCTAAGAAGAAAATATGGCTGATATTTGTTTTCTGAAAAACTCTGTCATTGTGGACTTATTGTCCTTGATATGAAATGTTGTCATTCTTGTAACAATCACTCACTTTTTAATACTTAGCAATCATGTTCATGTATGGTAGCAAGAGACATGTGGCACCAGAAATGCCTTAGAACAAGGCTGGGTGGGAGTGAATGGCCCTGTTATAACTTGTCAATGTCAACTCTCAGAATTCTGGGAATTGAAGTCCACAAGTCATAAAGGTGTCCTTGTTCCCCATCTCTGCCTTAGAAGGAAGTCATCTGTAAGGCATAGTTACATATCTTGTCCTTAAAATAGCATACATAAGTCAAAAAATGTTTTGAAAAAATATTTTGACATGTCATAAATGATTTGTTAAAAAAACAGGCAGCAGAAAGTTTGAATCTTTGTTTCAATTTATTATTTGATAAGAGTTAACTTTTTATTTGCAGTCTGTGTTTATTAATAGTATTGATCACTTTTTAGGTCAAAGTGGCCTGGAAACATAACATTATATCTGGTTTTCTCTGTGACCAAAAAAAATTGCATTTTCTTCTTTCTAAATATCTAACCTCCAACATTACAATTGCTTAACAACTTAAAACTCTCAGTTATGAATGAAATCCTCCAAAAATTTCCATTTACGAACAGTTTTAGACAAAAATGTATGTGATGGCACCCAGGTGGGCTGTGGTAGCTTTGAGGCACTTTGATTAAAAAGATAAAAAGCAAATATTATTGAATGTACAGTAAAATGTACAGCCAAATAGATTGGCCATCAAGAAGTTTATTAAAGATAAACCACAGATTTTGCCCTATATGTCCTTCTTTAACCATTTAATTCTGTTTTTTTTTTTACACTTTTTTTCAAAAGACATTATTTGCAAAAAGAAAGTATTTTATTACTAAAAAAGAAACAAAAAGGCTAAGAAGACCTCCTCTCCAGCAAAGTAGCAGTTCGAAAGCATGAAAAAATGCAAGTAGAAAAATAGGGATCAATTTGGTGGGAAGGTAACAGCGTTCCATGCGCCTTTGGCATTTAGTCATGCCGGCCACATGACCATGGAGACATCTTCAGACAGCTGGCTCTTCGGCTTTGTAACGGAGATGAGCACCGCCCCCTAGAGCCAGAAATGACTAGCATGTGTGTGCAAGGGGAACCTTTACCTTTATTTACAGTATTATGTATTTGAGTTTAGGATATTTATATTTTGACACCCAGAATTCCAGGAGGAAGGAGAGCAGATGAAGGAAACACAAGTAGAAATGGATACTGGATGAATGAAAAATAAGAGGATTGCTATAGTTTGACCATCCTTGTCATTTCCTGTCCAATTTTTGTATTCACTTTATGTCAGTGGAGGTTTGTGTTTGTATTTGTCTCTCTGCTTGTTTTTATTTTTCTCCAGTTTGGCCACAGTTGACTTCATTTAGTTTTTATTTGAAAAATAAATTCACTGCAAGGCACTTTTCAACCTGTGTCGTCTTATGCTGGTATTCACTAATTCATTTCTATTAATAAGATCTCTAAGATGGCCTAATATTATACCAGGAACAACTTACTCCAGAAACTAAGAGGATCAAGATGGGAAGCAAGTTCGATGCTAGACTAAATGATACAATGAGGATCATGAGCGTTTGCATAAAATCTACTCCTACTTGCTGGCTCCCCATCTTGAGTCACATTGCACCACCATCTCTACGAAGGCAGGAAGCCTTAGTGAAGTACAATAAATTATGAGAAACCCACTTCTTCCTTTGCATGTTGATCTTCCTCATCTATCAATTGGCAGGCTTAAATCCAGGAAGCCCACTCTGGCACTCGCTCAACAGCTGTCTAACAACTTTGACATCAACACACAGTGGAAAGCCAAATGGGCTGCTGAATACCCAGATACAGACAGTTAACATAGTTGACAGACAGTCAACAAAAGGTGACAGGTTTTGACCTTCCTTGCCAGCATTGGTCAACTCTGAACAGGATCCATACCCAAAATGGTGTTTCCAGGACTCATTTTTAAGTGGGGCCTTGTCTCTACCTCTCAGTGTGACTCAATAATATTTATTTTTATTTTTTTATTATTTTTGTATTTGATTTGTCAATTGCTTACAAGATAATAGGAATAAGTATATACATAGTTATGAATACATGAAATGGGTACATGAAATGGGTACATATAAGAAAAATAAAAGAAACAATAGGACAGGGACAGTAGGCACGATGGTGCGCTTATGCATGCCCCCTACAGACCTCTTAGGAAAGGGTCAATAGTAGACAGTCAATAGTAGACCGTCTAAGGTTAAAGTTTTTGGGGTTTGGGGAAGAAACTACAGAGTCAGGTAGAGTATTCCAGACTTCGACCACTCTGTTGCTGAAGTTGTATTTCCTGCAATCAAGTTTGGTGCGGTTAACCTTGAGTTTGTATCTATTGTGTGCTCTTGTGTTGTTATGGTTGAAGCTGAAATATTCATTGACAGGTAGGACATTGCAATGTATGATTTTATATACCATACTTAGATCAGACCGAAGACGGCGTAATTCAAGGTTTTCTAGGTCTAGAATTTCAAGCCTGATGGCATAAGGTATTCTACAACAAGTAGAGGAGAACTCTTCTTGTGAAATATTTCTGGACTTTCTCAACTGTGCTAATATCAGATACGTAATGTGGGTTCCAGACTGATGAGCTGTATTCGAGTATTGGTCTAGCAAATGTTTTGTATACTCTAGTTAGTAGTGTGATATTACCAGAGAAAAAGCTACGTAGGATTAGGTTAACAACTCTTAATGCCTTTTTGGCTATGTAGTTACAGTGGGCTCTAGCACTTAGATCATTAGAGATGAGTATTCCAAGGTCCTTTACAGAGCTTGGATCATCAACAAGATCTTGACTATTCAGCTTGTATTTTATTTTCTGATTTTTTTTGCCAATATGTAAGACAGAGCATATATTTGTTGAGATTTGAAGTTGCCATTTGTTTGACCATTCTGATACATAGTCAAGATCTTTTTGAAGGGTAGTAGTATTGTCTGTAGTGTTGAACAGCTTTACATCATCAGCGGAAAGAACGCAGTTGCTCTTAATATGATCACAGAGGTCATTTATGTAGAGTATGAAGAGAGTTGGTCCTAGAACACTGCCTTGGGGGACACCACTATTGACAGTTACAGAATTTGATAGGACACTCCCAATTTTGACCATTTGTTGTCTGTTTGACAGGAATGCTTCTATCCAGTTATGCAGTTGTCCAGAAATACCATAAGATTTTAGTTTTAGGAGTAGTTTGTCATGTACCACTGAATCAAAGGCTTTACAGAAGTCTATGTAGATTGCGTCTATTGCTTTGCCCTGATCGACTTGTGTAGTCCATATGTTTTTGCAGTGTAAGGGTAGTTGCAGATTACAGGATAGTTTTTTCCTAAAACCAAATTGTTTATTGGAGAGTAGGTTGTTTGTCTCTAAGTGGAGGATAATGGATTGGTTAATAATTGATTCCATGACTTTACAGGTGACGCAGCATAAGGAGATTGGTCTGTAATTTTCAAACTAGGCTGGCATCTCCCTTTTTGAGGATGGGGATAACCGTGGCTTGTGACCATAGTTTTGGCAAGGAGTTGGTCCTGAAAGATTTTTCAAAGATTATGCTTAGAGGTTTGGCTATGGCAGTGGAAAGCTTTTTTAAGAAGTAGGCACATATTCCATCCGGTCCAATAGATAGAGATGGTATATATCCATCACATTGTGCCCGAATGTCCGTTAAGAGCTTACACTGGCCCAATGTCTGATTTTTTTCAACATAAACCACCGGACATTAACATTTGGAGCAATATAGGTCCATGCTTTTGCCATATGCTAAATAAATAGAGAAGTTTTTAACACAGTTTGCCCAAGTTGGATTATTAAAATAAAGCAGCTATTAGTACTGAATGATCCAGCCCAGGTTTTCACCAACTAATGCTTTCCAGATGTTTAGATTTCCCCTCTTATAATCTCAGCAGCCACGTTGAGGATACCAAAAACAAAACAAAACTGGTACCTCTGAAAGAGATAATTTTGCTCCTTTCTCTTGTGGGCCACAAATGTTGAGTATTCCAGCAAAGAGGGTAGATAAATAGATATGCATCACAACAGATAATTAGAACGTAATTATTTGAACTGGGATGTGACCATTAATTTTGCATATCAATCCCACAACAAATACAGTGAAAGATGCAATGACAGCTTATTTATTATTGCACATAATTGTATGTTATATAGAAATATAATTCTGTTATAAATGGCTAATTGCTTTTTATTAAAAGATGAGACAATCAACGTCTTTAGGAAGAAATTTGAACTGCCCTTGTGGCAGCCTCACCTTTTCTTTTTAATCTTACAGCGTTGGGACCAGAAACTCCGTCATCCTGTCAAAGGCAGAAATGAACCTGGACAAAGTGATTCTGCTCCCAAATCTGGGAGAAGCACCAATCCACGACAAAGGCGCAACTGAGATGGAAAATACCTTGAGGCCAAAACTAATCCACAGACTTGTATAAATTAAAAGACTTGCTTTCTTGAAGCAGCAAAAGAGAAATTGCACTATTGCACGTTGCCTTTTATTGTTTACTATGAGTAGCCAATGTTAGTTGTTGTTTTTTCTTCCCTTCTTGTTTTCTTGCCTCTTGCACTGTGCAGGAGTACAAATGCTTGGAAAAGAAAGGTATATTATATTCACAAGCATCTATCTGTGAATTACATTGACAAACATTTTTATTTCTTTGAATGGCCAAATTGGTTTTATTAGATGCTCGTGATAATTGTTTGTATACAGTTCTTTCAGTCTAGAAAGCCACAAATATTTTTTCTATATGCATAAACAAGTTGCCTGAAAGGACATTAAAAAAAAAACTCAATCCCACAATTCTTAGGTTGTGTTAGGAAAGAAACATAATCCAAATTACCCTGTAGTTATAAAGAAGAATGAGGTGAATGTGAAGATTATCAGGACTCCACATATTAAGAAAAATTAAGATTTTAATGGGCCTTTTCTAATAGAAAAAAAACACCAGAAGGCAAATAAATTCTAAAAGTTTTTATCTGGGAAACACAAACTATTTTTACAATTGGCGAGTGGAAAATTTGATCAATTTTGAAGGGTTTGTCCCCTTCTCCTTATTCATATTGATACTCTTTACGGCAGCCTAAGTTGTGCAAAGAGATTATACCAAGAGAATTCAGCTTTTTAGAGTAGGTTTGCTAATAAATGTCAATTCCGCTTCAATAAACTACTTATATGAAGCTTTGTTTTAAAACATTAGCCATGACAAAAACCGCACGAAGGACTTACTTTTGAAAGTCTTAATCCTTCTGGGAAAAGTTGTATAGAATTGTTAAAATCTTGCCCAAAGATACCCCATACTTGTCTTCTGTTAACACTTCTCCCCCCTTTTCATTGTTGCTGCTGAGTTGCAGGAATACAAGGTCACCTTCAGGCCTCCATCTCAGTGTAGATCTGCATTTTGTCATTTCAGGCTGTCCTTTTGATTGTATTTCACTATCTATATGCAACTGAAATGTTTAATGGTTAATGTTGGGGATTTGGATGAACACTTCTGAGAAAGCTGAAAGGGTGGGTCCATTGGACAAATACTTCCTACCATGTTGACTGTGGACAATGGGAGTCTGAGTCTAACACTGCTGGAGAACCATAGGGTCTTCACCCTTACAAGTAGCAAATAAAAGCATCAACTTCTTTGCAATCAGCAGACATTTTAAATAACTTACAATGCATATTTCTATTCAAGTGCCAAGAGATCATCCTAATGATCAGACCTTTTAAGTCTTTTGTAGCAGTGCCAATAGCTTGAAGTTGTAATTCCAATTTTTCTCCCTCTCTGAAATGAAATAAAACAATTATTTTAGCAAAAAAAGAAATGGCATATCTTTCTTTGGCATGTCACGGTGTAGTGGTTTCATTCAGAAATTTAATTTAATTAATTTAAACTAGGCTGAGTGTGTATGTAAGGCTTCTAAATGGTAATGGTGAGATATAATTTTCATTTTATTTTAATATGACTCCAATATGACCCCAGGGGGTGTCTTTTCTGAGGAGGAAGTGGCATGCAATATTTAACTTCAATCATCATGCTTTTTTCTATTTTTTTTCCTTTTCTTTTTTTGTTTACATCCTTCAAGTTTTTACTTCTCTCGTGATTTTTAGCTTTATACCCTTCTGGTTTAAAATGTGTCTCATGGTCAAGGTGCAGCACATTTTTTTTTAATATGAAAAAGCTTCCCATACTCATTGCATCATGGTTCTGACTAAAAATGAATCCGATACAGATAGTTGCAGATTTTATTTGCAATAACGATTGACATTGTTTTTCTTGGGTGCAGCTCTAAATGTACTTTATATAAGTGCACGGTTGCCAGTTACTTCTTTTTTTAAAAAAAGGCATAAATGTGCTATAGTTGTGGAGCAATATATTATGTCAAGATAAAACTTTACTGATGGTAATCCTGTGGTCTCTCTGCAACCTTACAATGCACAACAAAGTTCCTAGCTCCATTGTTTCCTTGTGGGATGTCTCCCTCACTTTGCCACCTCCATTTAATATGGGGCAACTAGGATGGAGCTCCGGAGTGGTGCAGTGGCCTAGAGGTGGAGCTCTTGCCTCACAATCAGGAGGCTGTGAGTTCAATCCTAGGTAGAGGCAGATATTTCTCTCTCTGGGCACACTGAGAATGTATCTGCTGAACAAAACTCCACATTGGCAACAGGAAGGGCATCCAGCCAATAAACACTCTGCTAGCTCCATTCAGTTGCCCAGACTCAAATTTGCAAGGGATTATGGGCTTGTTAAATGAAGATGATGATGATGAACTAGGATGGAGCTCTTCTGAAATAGGGTAATTTGCTCAAAATTGGGATGCTGGCGATTGTTCTTAAAGATGTAGCAAGCAATGCTGGCCATTCATTCTAGCCATGTCCCCACCTATATTTCTCCTATATTTCTCCATCTTGCCAGGTGAGACCGAAAACAGATGTAGAGAAAGAGAATTGGAAGTTTGCCCTTTGCCATTTCTCAATTGGACTTTTAAAGGGGCAACGTAGCTACCGAGCTGAAGTAATCTTGCTCTCTTTTTCTTTTTCACTGTAGAATTTGTCAGCTCTTTGGACCACTGCTGGCATTTTAGGTTTGGACAACATGTTACAAGCATACTCACGAATTGTTGACATGGTGGGTATGGCCAAATACACTTTTACTACAAGACAAATTTGTATAGTTCCTGCCCACAATCCACTGGACTCTCTAAGGATGCTCTCTGCAAGTTTCTTTCTTTTCGTTCTTTCTTTCTTTTTTTTTGTTAAATTAATTTGCCACCATAGGGCTTCTCTAGACAGCATTTAAAAAGGTAAAATTAGACTTACCTGATTTTTTAAATATTTTCTGTCTATGTGGTTTTCTTAGTAAAAAAAAAAAAAAAAGCCTTCTGCATGATAAAAATGTGAGCCTTTGCCATTGTCAGTGAAGTTATCATTTACCTCCAGCATCTTCTTATATTGCTACTGGCCAATATAGATGCCTGCTTGCTTTAGCTGGACAACTGGGATGACCCTGCTTGAAATATATTCTCCTGGTGAACATTCCCAGAATTCTTCGCTCATCCCTCCCAAGAACCTTCCCCACCCCTGCTCATTCCCCACCATGATGAAGCAATACAGCAGGCGTTGAAGCAAAATATTATTTCTAGTGTGGCTAAAAATAAAATCAGCTCATACCGCTAAATGACAAAGAAATACAGATAGATTGAACAGACTGACAATAATGCTTTGACAAACAATCTGGCAAAGTGTGCAAACTGTTTTATCATATAGCAAATGCGTAAAAATGTACGTGCAAATGAGATGAATTGGGTTATCAAGGCAACTGATTAAATCCATACCTTTCTGCATCTGGGTGTTATTATTTTAGGGAGCAAATACGTAATTACATCTTCTCCGGCTAATTAGCAGGATGCTATTACTTTGTGAATGATCATTTCCTATAACTATGTACCCTTGAGGGTAAATTGTCATGAGGCCAAAGTTTTTTACGATTCTCATCCCAAAGAATGCCATTAATCTCATCGCAATTCCCCTGTAATTTTTTTGGTTATTTTTGGAACAAATTTATTTTTAAGACAGAGGCATGCAATGGAGACATAGGCAACTGAAAATCCTAGAGCTAGAATACGATATTTAGGCTATTAATTCACACTCCCTGTTCAGTACAGAAGTCCAGATTAAAGCATTCCAACATTTGTTTGATTAACTTCTGCTTGAAGACAACCAATGAAATGGATGCCCCCATATCTCTGGTAAGTGGTTCCACTGTCAAATTGCTATTGCTGTTAGGAATCAAAACCTTCCTTCTTGTACTTTAAATCCATGATTCTGTTTCATGCATCCTGGAATGAGAGACAACAGGTTTTGATGTTCAACAACCATCTTGGTCTCGGAAATTTCTCCATGCAGGGCTTCCTCACCCACTTTACAAGTTCAGTTCCAATAATAAAAAGTAGCCAAGGACTACCAGGAAGCAGACTCCATATAGCAATGCATCTCACAAAGGAGAATTGGAAAGTAAGAGAAGAAAGAAATATATGCTAAGTACAAATGAAAAGATTGATATATAGGTACCGTAAGTATTATTTGTGTGGGGTAGCTTAGCCATTTTGGCTTTGGTGTGCACGTTTCTCATGATGCTCCAAATTAGCCATTATTCTTTTCTAATTGCATGTCTACCAAACCCACTAGGAATAATTCTGGTTTCGTGATTCTGTCTCCAATATCTTTTGCTTCATTGTATGGCTTTGCACCAAATCTCTTTGCTTTCTCACAAATCCATCTTACTTGATAAAAATCCCTCTCTTTCTTTTCACACTTTCAACACTGAATTGATATTCTTTTTTTACATTTCTGCTGGTTTGGCTGGTGTCATATACCATTGGTATATCATTGTATTCAAGTTCTCTTAAATTACAACACAAGGTAAATTTGACACCAGTTTCCCACATTTTCTCCCATATACCCATATTTACAGTATGTTATAACCAAAGTTTGTACCGCATTTCACTTTATAGTCTTTCTTCGCTTTATAGTCTTTCTTTAACTTGTTCGTCCTCTTTATCAAATCTTAATAACAATTTGTATATTTTAGTTATTATATGACCGTCATTTATCCATTCAGTCAGAGTCTCTTTCTTAGATTTCCCTGTCTTCTTGAGCTCAGCATATGCTTCGTCTGTATCTACGGCTGTCCTAAAAGCTTCTGGATGCCTTCTCCAAGGCCATTCCCATAGCTTCCCACAGAAAGCAACAGGATTTGTTGTTTCCATCTTTATCTTTCAGGTTGTGTGTAAAAAAATAAAAGTCCATTACAATTGATTTTGTTCTGCATTGAAAAAACATTTGGGCTCTGAAATTACTTCTGTTGGAGCAACTCTTTTTTAATGGACCTTTTCTTCTTGAACATTCTCCTTTACTTATCACAAGTCTTACCTGTAGCTTTAAACTGTATAATCTTTTTCATATGACTTTTTAAACATTTTCTTTCATTTCTTTATACATTTGTGAAACATTTCCAGCCTTTGTGTAATTATTTCAGTAGTAGCTTTGAAGTTTTGCACATCCCAGTAAAAATACCCTAAACCTATTGAAAGCTCCAGATCAGAAATTTTCTGTTTCAAGAATATCTAGAAGATGAAGACAATTGCTCTTTGTAATTCATCAGAATTAATTGCAACTGCCATATAAGTTCTGAAATATAGCCTGCCACCATGTTTATTTTTTAAGGATGCCTGTGGGGGCCTAAGGGCAGGCAAAAACTAGCTATTGGTTTTACAGATACCATTTTATTTATTTTTAATTTAGAAAGCAATAATAAAAGGCCACACTCTATCCATATATATATACTATGTTAATATATTACATCATCCTAGTTCTTTGGAAGAACTCAGTGTGTACGAAGGTGAACACCAGCTAAAGAATAGGCAGTTGTGGCTTCATATTGTTGTGAAGTGTGAACAGATAATATGTGAGAGGAACTGATGGATTCCAGATTTTACAATGCCAAATTCAGATAGAATGCACAGAAATCAACTTCCTAAAACTAGTTTTAAGTTCAGTGAATTTCCAAATTCAGTGTGAAGCAGGGTAGCTCAAACTTTTAGAAGATATAACAATGTCTGCCACTATTTCTATGTGATATTTGGCATGCTTACGCCTTTTTAATTTAAGCACAGAATAGCTGACTTGCTTTATAGAGAGCTACCTCTCTGTCTCTCTCCATCTCTCCCCCTTCCCCTCCTCTCCCCTCCCTCTCTCTCATCATCTAATTCCAATATATTCATTGTAAGATATTATCTTTCTTTTTCCAGCAAATGGAAAACCCCAAACAAAGTAAGATTTGGAGCTTTTCCTTCTCCTGTTTTTTTTTTTTTTTATATAATTTCAGGGTTATGTCCTTGACTTTCCCTGATACAATCTGTTTCTCTTTATCATAAAATAGCCAATTAGTCCCAAATGTCTTCAGAATCTTCTGAAAACCTCAGGCTTCGGTGTAGAAAATGAATTCCAATAACAAAGATTAACCACAGGCTTGGAAGTTCTTGTACATATTATCTCATAAGCCACAGCATCTGGATGTTACATATATTTGGAGCACGTTCTACTCCTTTCGAGCACATTTATTTCAAAAATACTGGCCTATTGTTGTTTTGAATAGACACTGAATGTTAGGACGCTACATTTCTGCGAGCCTGTGAGATTTTGAATTATCTTCTACTGTCTATGCCATGTACTCTATCCTAAGTAAGTGCAGTTGCAAGACAACAAGGGGACAAAATGATTATGTTGTGCAGTTGCTAACATCTGGATTCTGATGGCAGTACCCTTTTAGCAAAATAAAACAGACTTCATTAATAGGCATTTGCCACTTCCTCAAAGAATGTGTGGTGTTGAATGGAACTGCATTTCACAGACCTACTCAGATTATGTGATGAGCTTTGCTTGATCAGAATTTGTTTCCCTTTAATGATTATCTTGACTCTGCAACCTGGACCATAAAGCTATTCCTGCACAAAGCTATTGTGCAATACTTCTTCTTTATTTACAGATTGTTATGCTGGCTGCCTTTGGTAACCCTGCCCTCATGTCTACCTCTTCTTCCATCTTTTCTCTTGCCAGAGAAAATCCATTAAGAGGAAAAACTGAAATTGTTAAGCAATGCCCCTGAGACCGGCCAAAAGAAGAGACCTCCATTTTGGCAGAAGTATGAGGCTATCATTTCCTTTCATGGCTTTGTACTCAGGCAACTATTTTCAGAGCTACAGTTCTTGTTCCTGACTGCCTGAACTCTGGAATAATACACAATGTCCATCCCATTTCTACTTCAGACATTCAAAAAGTAGATTTTTTTGGCTTTTATGTACTGGAGGGGTTCACATACAACTCCAATTCCCCTCCTGTCAGTATTACAGATGGTGATCCTTTTTGTTCCATCACTTTCATAGGATCAGCTGTTTGGATGTGTTATCAGAACAGGGATGACTACAGGAACATGAAACCTCCGTATTCTCCCAACACTAGGGAAAAAATGTTGCCCAACAATCTAATGGTTATACACTGATCAGGATTATGAGTTTGAATGAGCTGATCTTCTTCCCAGAATGATCTCGGTTGGAAGCTTCAGCAGAATGATTCGTTCTCAGCCTCACTTTCTTTTCTTCAATCAGAGGACAATGAAGGGTCATTCAAAAGAATAATTGAGCATGAAAAGCGATTCAAAGGCTGGATTTAGACAAAACAGTGAAGCACAGAGTAGCAAACTACATTGGGAACACCATTAGTCTAACTGAGAAACCCTTGTCAAGGTAAACCATGTTAATTTAAGCATATTAGACAAAAGGATTAGAGAAATGTATTATTCACGTTTATATCTCACCTCGATTGAAAAGGCTGGTTTCCCCAGGTCACGCAGTAAACAGACTTGAGATCTTTTCCACATTGGCACTGCTTTCAATCCCAAGAATCTCCCCACCCCCCAAAAGCCTTCTTTGCTCTCACCAAGCTGAAATGCTAAGGATGAATAGGAGAGAAAGTCAGACAATCACCTTTAGACTTCAGATGTCAAAGGCCGTGGACTGGAAGAGGGGTGGATGGAGAACGGCTGTCAGCTCAATATCCCACAAAAGAAGAAAATCAATTGGTATTGGTTCTCCTTATTTCTGTTTCATATTGTAAGTAAGGTCATGTGAAATATATTGAGCAAATGAGCTGCAAAATTATGTAGTCACTTTTTCCTGCTGAAGTTGTTGAAGTCAACTCCAAGTCATCCCTTGGGGAAATAGACTTCCCCCAAATCCAGGACTTAATAATGGTACAGAGCCCTCCTTTGAAACCTCCTTTTCCCAACTCTATTTGTCTATGCTTTACGACAGGAATGTCAAACTCACATCATCATGGCAGTGTCACGTGATGTATCAGGACTCCCCCCTCCTTCACTAAACCGGGTGTGGGCCAGGAGTTTGACAGTCCTGCTTTACAACATCTTTCCAAGCAAAAAACACAAGCATATACGCAGATAAAATAAGGGTGAGAAATGAAAACGTATGAATGCATGAATGTTTACAAGCTAATTGGATCATAACATTGTTGCGGACAAAGGAATAATACTGAATTTATTTTTGTTGCCTTATGGATAAACATTTTATTATAAGGAAAGATGACTTATTTTTCCAGCAGAAATAATATGAACAACTATAACCTTGTAAATGACAAATTGCTTATCCTCTATCAAACCACAATGAAACTTCATTCATGGAACATTTTGGAGTTAATCCACTATTCCAGAAGGTCCATTAAATTTGAAAGGATGTCATCATGATAATTGACATCATTTGTGTCAATCTGCATCATCAATGTAATAACTTAATCACACCAATGATGCAAATAGCTATGAATTACCCAATTTGCCTTGTTTTAGTAATGATGTCATTAAACAAATCACATAAATCACTGCAGATGTTGTAAAATTAACATCCATTTAAATGCCTTGCCTGGACTACTTCATAGGAAAGTCTTGTCTGTAATTTCGGGGGAGATATCCAGATGGCAAGTTGGCCTGTTGTGTTCCTTGTGGGGAGATTTAAGAAATCAAAGTTTCACTTAAAGAGTTATAGAGTTGTAAATCAAGAAAGAAAATATGCTTCATTGTGAGCTAATGTGCTGGGCCTCTCTTATTGCTCCTATCTCCACCAACCTCTGGGGTTTCAAGTGGGCTCCCATGTAATACAGATCCTCACTTAAGTCTTCTTGTGGATCTGTAGTCTATTCACCTACTGAACAAAAGGATGGAAATACCTTCTTACTTTAGCCTTGGACCTCCCTTGATAAATCCATCCCAGTTGTTGTGGGCTTTGTTTGAAAGAAACCAAGCCTAACAGGAGATAGGAGGAAGTGACCATAATCTGGACATCACCTCCAGTCTTTCTACTAAGGAAAAACTTGTCTAAAGCTAAACAGCCAAGCAGCTGCCATGCTGGGGGTGGGAGTGAAGGAGAGAGGTGAAATGCTACTAGCCGACTCTAATTATTCCCATCCCAAAGGTAACTTAAAACCATACAGAAATTACATTAATTGCAGTAGAATGTATCTAACATGGCATGAGTTGGATTTACTGGTTTCAAGAGCATTTAAGATATCAACTTACAATATAATGGGACATCCTGATTAAGCAGTTCATTGCTTTAGGTTATGTTTGGAACATATTGGAACAGTTTTAATCTTTGCTGAGAGTCCATAATAAAGAAGGTTTTTCTGTAAATTCTAAACATGTTTCCAAATTTGTCCTCCAGTAGGTGCCTCTCTCTATTTTGGTTGTATTTTAGCAAGATTTTAGAAACCAGTTAATTGCTATACAATCTGTTTTCACTCTTTACTCCAATGATGTTACTTCTCCTATCCTTCCCCTTTTTCTAGTTATCTCTCTTTAAATATTCTCAGCATCTATAAAAATGCTCCATCTGGAGAAGTTTATGAGACTCTGCATAATGTTATTTTCTAATAAATTTTGATAGTCTGCTTGACAAGACTACTAGTGAAAAATACAATTACCAACTACACAGATTTATCAAGATTTTTGTCCTTAGTCCTAATAAAAACTTTTGCTGAAAGAACAAAGTGATTATAAAAATATGAAAGCCCCTTAGATGAAATGGAGAAAATCAATTGAAGGACAATGAACCCTGAAAAACAAAGTTCTTTTAGAAGTTGAAATTAAACAAGATATTGTAAAACAAATACAAAGCATACACATTTTTGACAATGTTGTATAAATTAAAATAGAAGCCATAAGAGCAGGGGATTAGAACTAGGACTGTAATATGAGTTTAGGATGGCAAAGAAGATTTGAACATTGTCCCATGGCATTTTTGTTCTTCCCACTCCCCAAAATGGTGCTATTTGTCCCTGAGAGGAAAATTAGGTCTCAATTGTTTAATCCTAACCAGAATGACTAACATTCTATTCAGTAACAAGTTACAGTCCTTTGGGATAATGTCAAGTAGTTGTTCAGCTGTGAGTTTGTTTTCTTTTGCACAGACAGACTGGAAACTAAACCAGACATCAAAACACCAGATGCTGAGATATTACTTTGCTCTCAAAGCTGGGTGTTAAAACCAGCTTGGCACTAATAATCCCAGTTGTCAGTTTGGAGCTCCAGCTGTGACAGTGTCTGCCAAATGGTGGTACAATGTTTGTGGTACAGTCTTTTGGAGTGGGTTCAAGAGATGCGAGAGAACTAGGGAATGGGTGGGAGGCAGCCTTTTAGGAGAAATACCTTAGCATTTTACACATCTTTAGAAGAAACTCTCTTCTAAACCTGGCCTGGCTGCAGGACACAAAGGTAGCTTACTGATCCATTGCCTGGACTTAGGTTCTGGACCAGCAATAGGCAATCTTGGAACTCCTAGGCAACCTTTTGAACTGTAGTTCCTATTATACCTTGCCACTAGGCATGCTAACTGAGGAAGATGACTGTTAAAAGCCAAAATTTCTGGAGGGATACCAGGCTGTGCCTCCTCCTTATAACATGCTTAACTCAGTCAGGCGAGGGTTCACCCTAATGAATACGAAAACTGAGTTGTGGATCCAGTCCATTATCTCAGAAGGTTTAAATTGAACCCAAGAGATTTTTTTTTAACTCTTTCTCATGGGTGAACTAACTCCAGGACTACAAAATCTACAAACTATTTATAAAAAGCCAGCAGTCAAACAAAAGCCACTCAGCTGGAATCCTACCAATAAAATCTCAACATTCAGTTTTATATTGTTCACTGGCCTTATATTATTTTATCCCAATCCACAACAATGAAATTAAATTCACCAGTCAGGAACCAATCGTAGGACGCTGAAGAGAGGGAGAGTCACCAATCAGAGCTGGAAAGTTTTTCTTATCTCTTTCTTTTTTAAAAAAAATGGCTGAAAATGTCTCATTCGCATATTTACTATCATATTGGGCAGTTATTCTAGTTGTCTCCGGTCTCCCACTGACTTCTGTACCTGCAAATAGGTACCACTGTTACTGTGATGACCCAGGGTGGGATACAAAAGCAACAAAGTCACAAAAACAGGTGAAGTCTCTTTAATTCCTTCAGCTTGGCTTCAAAGGTCCAATTATCATTGACTGGAGAAAAAACTCCCCCACAAACAGTTGCGAAAAGGAAGAATTTCTGTTCAAACTCAAAATACATATAAATTATAAATAGGAAAAAAACCACAAACCACACTGAAGCAATTAATGAGACAAGGCAGGATAAGGGCTTGAAGACATCCACAGACATCAAAATACACACATTGGAAAGAATGCCAGAACTCAGATAAGAACAGACAGACTAGAAATATTTTCATGCTTTGCTTCCTGCACTGGCCCATGCGCAGTTTGTCCTTTTAAACAGTCCTCACAGCTGCAGCCCATGAAGGGGATCAAGGCCGTTTCCTACCCCATAGACCACGCCATTCACATTTCTCCCTTATCCACTCCTCCCTGCGTGCTCTAGGATGAAGAGGGGATGGGCCTGGGTCTTCCTCTGAATGCCCAGCTGGCCTGTGCCCTTCCCCAGTTTCCTCTACAACCTCCGGAGCCACACTCTCATTCCCTGTCAGCCGTTCCTTCTCTCCCTAGAGTCAGATTCTAACAGGGGCATGACAGTTATTGTGTTGTCAAAATGGCCATCAACATCTGGTCTAATCCTGAACACCAGAAGCAAAATTGACGTATTATATCATGCTGAAGCTGGGAAGGATCCCTAGTCCCAAAACAAGCTTTTAACCTAGGCAAACCAATGGCACACAACATAATGAAGGATGTTAATAAAATCTGTAGTGCTGGGGTGTGCAACACCCCTTTGTCTGTCATGGTAATCACCCATGTTAAAAATCCAGCTGCATAAAATGCTTTCACTGCATATAGCAACAGCACTTAGACTTATATACTCCTTCTCAGTGCTTTACAGCCCTCTCTAAGTGGTTTACTGAGTCAGCTTATTGGATGAGAAAGAAGGAAGAAAACATGTTTGAGTAACGTAGCATTTAAGAATAAGGTTCTAAAAATTTGTGAGCATAATTGTCAATGTATTTGGGTTGCAAAATTTGATACCTTACTTCTCAACCCTGTTTTTTTCCCCATTGGTCAGTGATTTGCTTTATCTAAATTTACTTTATATGAGGGAGGCATTTTGGAGAATATAATTCTGGCAGAAAGCAAAGAAGGGTTGCATGTTTATAGTTTTGATAGTTACTAAGACAGGGAAAATAAAGAACCATCTTTGAAAATAACTAAGAGAAAGTATTGCCATCCTCAAGTTTTTATTCTGGGGGGCAGAGAGTGACTGGCACAAGCTCACCCAACTGGCTTTATATGTAATTAGAACTCAGCCTTCCTATTTCTAACCTAGTCCCTTAACTACTACACCAAAGTGGCTGCCTTACTTATATTTGGGCTTTAAAATTTCTAACCATGATTCAGTTTACTTATCATACTAAATAAATATAATCTGAACTTCTCTCCTTGCCAAATGATTATTAGTTCATCTGGCATAGCAGTTTAAAATCTCTACTGGCTTCATGAAATTTTCACGTTGTGTCTTATTTTAACTGGGGTTTGAAAAAGCTTTACAAAGCATGAAATAATATGTAACTGTGACAGTCAATTGAGTTTTACTCTTTGCCAACCAGTTACCTTACCTATTTAATCCCTCTCAGACACTATATGACTTTTACATTCACATGTTATGTTCCAGCAACTTCCACACTTTGACAAAAGCAATTGCATCACAGGCTCTGCCCTTGTAAATATGTGTGTGATATGGCACATACAGAAAAAGTAGGACTTGCATTGCAACACTGAGATAATGCTTGGATCACTCTGAACCTTTTTGTGTTCCACTGTGGAAACTGCTGGTTAGATTGATTTCTTATTTATTTGGGGGCCTATGGGTCATTCCGATCAACCAAATTTGAGTGGCATATGACTTCTCCAATTTGTAATTTGGATTAAAACATATACATAATAGTTAAAAACTAAAATGAGAAGGGCACAACACAATTGCATGCACCAGGAATCAAACATAAAAACCACCAGCAACTATTAACCTAGTGTCAGCCTTCAAGATTTCTTTCCTTTGCTTTGCATCTTTCGGCTGTCATAAGTAATGGGGGGAGGAGGGGTGGGATAGTTATGGGAAGCGAGCTAGAGGTTTCAGATAATAAACTGTATAAGTTTTTTTTTGGGGGGGGGAGTTTCTTGTTTATGCTTCTTTCTTATTCTATGCGCAAGCGCACCTCTTTATCAAAATATGTTAAGGTCAACGGACAGATGCCACATCACCACCTGAAGATGCCCACATGAAGTTATATACAACTTTTTATTGGATGGACAGATTGAACTATTGTGGGGGGAACGTTGCCATCACTTTGTATATGTGATTTACATGCTCATTTTCTCAGATTCAGAATTCCTTTGATGCTACCACTTGATTTCCAGTAAAAGATATCTTTTCTATAATTAATGGAGTCTGAGTATTTCTTTCTTGGATTTTGAATGGAGCACCAGCTGACACCTAGTTGTTCATTCAGCAGGACAGTCATATAATTCTTTATTGGCCAAGGGTGATGGGACACACACAAGGAATTTGTCTCCAGTGCATAACTCTTGGTATATATACAGTGTACATGTCCACAAGACTTCATGAAATAATCTAGGGTTCACCAATTTTCTGAAGATATGGAAAGAGACTATTCCAGAGGACAGGGAGACCAATGGAAAAGGCCCCTCTGACTAAGGAGATACTGTACATAAGCAGCCTGCCTTGTTAGATCCTATAAGATAGGGGGATATCAGTGGGAGAAGGTATGCCCAGTTATATTCAGGCTCTGAAACATGAAGGGTTTTAAAGGTGACAAGCAGCACCTTCTTTTGAGGGCAGAAACCATCTGACAACCAGTACAGCTCTCCAAGCAGGGTTGTTATGTGAATGCCTCAAGTTGTATTCGTATCTAAATGAACACCACATTCTGGATTTTCAGGTTTTACCGTCAGTGTTCTTAGACTATAGATACTTACCCTGTTTCTCCAACAATACGGCCTCCCCCAATAGGAAGTCCCAGCATGTTTTATAGGCATGAAATAAAATTAAGCCCCTCCCCCCCAAATTAAGGCCTATATTAAAACATGCGAAATGGGGGGGAAATGGCAGGGGGGCTTGCCATTAGGAAGCACTTTTGTTGCACACCTGGATATGGTGCTGCCTGCGTTGACCCCGATACAAAGTGCCCCACCAATGCCAAGGTCAACATCCAAGCCGTCGCCGCCTACCTGCCCGAAGATGCAAGGGGGGGGGGGAATTAAGTCACCCCTGAAAAGACGGCCTAGCCATTTTTTCGGGGCTCAAAAAAAAAATAAGACCCGGCCTTATTATATGAGAAACACAGTATATCTAAATGAAGGAGCAAGCTTAACTTGTGAACATGGAGACCAAAGAAGATCTTGGCAGAATACAGAGTAACTGAGTTGAAAGGGATTTTGGAAATCTACTCCAACCCTAACCCTAACTTCTGAAGGCAAGCCATCTCAATAATTAATTTTTCTCACTGTCAGGAAATTTCTCCTTAATTCTAGGTTGGACCTCTCTTTAAGTTTCCATTCGTTATTTCTTGTCTTGCCCTCAGATGGTTTGGAAAATAGGTTGCCCCCTCTTCTGTGAGAAATCCTCTCAAATATTGGAAGACTGCTATGTCATCCCTAGTCCTTTTCATTAGACTATACGCAACCATTAATCATATTATTCAGCCTCCAGACCACTAATCATCTTTGTTGATCTTCTCTGCACTCTTTCCAGAGTCTCAACATCTTTTTTATGTCATGGTGATGAAAACTGGATGCAGTATTCCAAGGGTGGTCTTCTCAAAGCAATATATAATACTAACACATCACATGATCTTGATACTGTTCCTCTGCATTGGCTTTTTTGATTAGGATGTTGGAAGAGACAGAACAAAAAGGAAGTGCCAAAGAGGGAGAAAGGCTGCAGTTTCCTGATGCTTATTGATGGTGAACTAATGATGATAATCTCATGAGTGCTGTAAGGGATCTGCAAAGAGCCCAGTGTTTTTATTTATTTTATTTGTCAATCGCTTACAAGGTAATAGGTATAAGTGTAAACATGAGTAAGAATACAGGAAATAGGTATGAATAAATGGGGACAATAGGACAGGGACGGTAGGCACGATGGTGCACTTATGCAGCCCCCCCAAAAATGTTGCCTTCTTGCCTGAAGAGAACTCAAAACTATGTCTGCTACACAGGACCAAGTTTAGGTCTTGATTACTGTGGAAGAAAATATAAAAGAGTTTGAGGAAAGTGTTTGTAGACTGCAAAGTGGGAGGCTCAATCAGAATTCTAATTATGGGTCATCTGTCAGAGAGCTTCTAGTAGATCCTGCCATGAGCTAGGTAGCCTCTTTTAATTCTATGATTCTGCAGTTTGTTTTTGACTCAGCATGATGAGCAAACTCATTATGGTTTACTACTATGCAAGAGTGTTCAGCCAAATAAATTAATTAGGCCAGAAGGGATAATTGCAACTATGCAATGCCTCACCCATTGTACTTATGTCTATATACCTGCTTCCCTCCTCTGTTCCCAAAAATCTGGTCCCTTTAAACATTACCAGAAACCTCTTTTATTGCCCTTACAAGGGATAATGTGATTTCATTGAATGTGACAAGGCTAATAGGTTTGCACAATACACTTCATCAAAACACAAAAACTGAGTCAGCAGGAGGATAAGAGAGGATTAGTTTTCTCCCCAAATAGCCTCAGGCTGGTTTTAGTTTAAACTGTTTCCCCCTGCTCAGCTGTGTCAAGTGAACCTGGAAAAAAAGAGGTAATGTAAGATTCGATCTCCTTCTAGGGACAAGGGCCTAAAATCTGAACTAAGATGGGGTGGGTGGGTGGGTGGCATCTGGATTTGTTTTTCATTCCTATGCAGGGGGGAAGGTGAACCGGAAAGGGAATAGGGATGGTTAAACTTGCCATCACCATATCCAATGGCTGTCCAGTTTAGCCATGGTGTCATTGAATGTCCCTTTCTTTCTTTCTTTCTTTCTTTCTTTCTTTCTTTCTTTCTTTCTTTCTTTCTTTCTTTCTTTCCTTTCTTTCTTTCTTTCTTTCTTTCTTTCTTTCTTTCTTTCTTTCTTTCTTTCTTTCTTTCTTTCTTTCTTCTCTCTCTCTCTCTCCCACACACCCACACCCACACACTTTTTAAAGGTCTGAAATTTCAGCCAAGATGGCTGTTTCCTTTTTAATACAGAGGCCAGTTTCTATCCCCACACTCCGCACATCAACACCTAGATATTCTCTGAGGCAGGACCTGATAATTTGTGTCCAAGTGTGCAAATATGAGTTTCGATAAGGAATCAAAAGTTACTAATTGCCCACATCAAGCCTGCTACTTCATACATCTCCTTGCAGTGTATTACAAAACATGTTTGGGCAAGCGTAATATATTCTTCTCCTGTTCAATATCTTTATTTTTTTCTGGACATGTCACAGATGCTTGATCTGAAAGTTGCATCTGCTGAAACTGTCTGCTTTGGGAATTTGGCTTCTAATAGCATGCGTTCCTGCATGAAAAGAAGTATTTTATTATTTGGCTGACGCAACAAGTCCTCCTTCCTGGATTTCACGACTGATGATCTTTGACTGGAAAAAAATATATATACTTGGAACAACTATAGTTAGTTCTTTGATTTTTAGAAAAAGGAGCAAACCTTCCCCAGGAAATTTTAAATTCATGATATCCATTTAATGTTTCTGTAGCACAACTACTTTAAGCCAAAGAGCCCATTTCCTGTGGACATTCTAAAAAAAAAAAGGCTGATGTGTGATGGCTTAAAATGAGATCTGGCAACATTTTGTAAAGACAATAGTGGAAATCGCTGCCAACTTGAAACATGCCGATATCCCATATTTTCAATAAATATATATACTTTTAAAAAAAGAGGAAGGTGGGACAAGGAATGTAAGGACACTGTAGGAGGTATCTGCAATGGCATGAGCATTGTGCATGTATGTGTCTATGCAATATAATCTGCAAGATGGCAGTGTGACTTGAGGCCTGCATCTTTTATAAATGAATCAATGTCACATGCACAAAAGAGGCAATTCTGATCATGAGGTCTTGTCCTTCATCTTGCAGATTTTGATCTCCCTCCTCCAACAGATAGCCAGGTAGGTGTCCACTCTTTTTCAAAACGAAAGACCTGGCATCCCTTTCAGGTCTGTTTGATTCACCAGCCCGAACAACAAATATCTTGTGCTATTTCCCAGATAGGTAGCAAAACGAAAATATATCACTGTATGTAACAGCTACCATCATAAGGATACTTATTGGTAATTATCACTTTATGATGATATCATAAACAGAAAATTATGATGAAACCTCATTTGAAATGCCAGAGTTTATAATACTTCAGCAAAAAATATGAGTAATGATATTCAAAGAGTTTCATATAAGAACTGTGTACAGATCTGGTTTAAACCTGTTTTGCTGGAACTAATAGGCCTGTTTATTTCTGAACTGGTGAAATCTGAGGAAGGGAATAGGGTCCTCTAACTCCTTAAGATGGCTGATAGGACACGTTTGGTGATTAATGCCACTTTTAGGGAGGGTAAAAAGCCACTGCCCTTGAAGTTGGTGGTGTGACCTGTTGAAAAAGTCCTCTTTAAATCCAGCCATATTGGGCAACTTCCACCTAGACTCCAACTTTCCCTTTTTAGAAGAGGTTAGTACGGAATCAGGGTTTCAACATCTGCCCCACAAATACTTGTTGGAGGTCTTTGAGAAACTAAGGGTAGTGGATGGATGGATGGATGGATGGATGGATGGAGTTCAGACACAGCTCATTTTCCATCACTAGAGGTTTGCCTCTTGATTAAAGATTCTGGGAACTTTGAAAAGAAGCAACATAGTTAAGAACATATTCAGAGGAAAAAATCTGACAGAAATATCACATATCACAATCCTGAAATACAGTTTAATTTATCATAAACTCTGGTTTACAATACAATCATGGAGTGAGACAAGATCTTTTGTCAGTCACAGTGTAACTTTGTATCTGTTCTGCTTAAAAGGGCTAAAAAGAATAGTGTTTTTATTTGTAAACTTTACAATTGATTTTAAAACAGAATTGCCTTTTTCACACCAAACATTTATAAAGGTCCTCTTTGTAGCACACAGAAGTACAGGCACTCAGGAACAGGTATATATTTCCCCCCAGACAAGTTGTTGTAGCTTTTGTGCCTTCACATATATTTGACTCCCAATACTGTAGCCAGTAATGAGCCAATAATCTCACAAATGAGTTCAGGCTACTTACATTCAGACATCTTCAAATGCAAGCCCAATTAATCAAATATTTATTCTGTGTTTCTTCAATTGCTTGTTCTTCTTCCAGTCTAGTAAAAGTATGACTACATATTTAATCATTCAAGAATATAGGAGTGTTTTCCTACAGTGTAGAATCTTTGGCCTAGATTGTATCAAGGAGCTCAAAGGTAGGTAAAGCCTAAGAGATCTTTCTAAACCCTGTCATAAATCAAGTTTCCTTATTAGCAAAACCCATTCTCAGGTATACAGAAAATAATTTGCAAGTCAATTTTTAAGATTAAAAGTAAATGGCAGGCAGCTTTTTTCTCCCTCTTTCTGCAAGGTAGCCTTTTAAGATTTTTTAAATTACTGAATCCTGCAACCCAAATAGGCTATATGAGAAACTGATGAACAAAACATTTATCAATAGATGTAGCCATTTTATCTATTATTTTCTATTACAGATCAAATCATATTCTTGTTTTGCTTTCTATCCACCAGCAATGACTGTAATCTTAGCTTTGGAAGAAGCGAATCTGGAAATTTTATAACAAGAATTGCATTCCTAGCTCAGCTATCACTAATTACATCTGGGTATGGATATTTCAGATTATGGAAGTACATATATTCTTCTTGATCCTTCCATATGCAGAAAAATATTACACATACAAGAAGTCAAGAACAATTAGGATGTGGTCACCAATAACTCAACTTGATGGCCGATAATAAAAAAGCTATAGGTGTGAAAAGTGGTGTCTTTATCTTAAAACAATACTGCCACTAAGCTTGTGTCAATATTAAACACCACACTTCATACTTCATTTTTTAAGCAGAAAAAGATTTTTTTGTTCAGGCAACTAGTAAGAGAGTTGCAAGGAAAGGTGCAAGAACAAGTGAAATATAGATTTTAAGAACCTGAAATAAGTTTCATAATTGTATAGGTCTTGATTTGGCATCAGACAAGTATTATACTATATAGTTGTGCTCAAAAGTTTACATACCCTGGCAAAATTTATGATTTCTTGGCCATTTTTCAGAGAATATGAATGATAACACACTTTTCTTACACTCATGGTTTATTTATTATCAACCGGGTTTACTCTTTTTAAATCATAAAGACAACAGAAACTACCCAAATGACCCTGATCAAAAGTTTACATACCCTGGTGATTTTGGCCTGATAACATCACACAGGTTGGCACAAAAGAGTTTGAATGGCTATTAAAGGTAACCATCCTCACCTGTGATCTGTTTGCTTGTAATTAGTGTGTGTATATAAAAGGTCAATGAATTCCTGGACTCCTGACAGACCCTTGCATTTTTCATCTAGAGCTGCACTGATGTTTCTGGCTTCTGAGTCATGGGGGAAGCAAAAGAATTGTCAAAGGATCTACGGGAAAAGGCAGTTGAACTGTATAAACCAGGAAAGGGATATAAAAATATATCCAAGGAATTGAGAATGCCAATCAGCACTGTTCAAACACTAATCAAGAAGTGGAAAATGAGGGGTTCTGTTGAAACCAAACCAGGGTCAGGTAGACCAACTAAAATTTCAACTACAACTGCCAGGAAAATTGTTCGGGATCCCAAAAAAAACCCCCAAAACCCACAAATAACTTCAGGTGAAATACAGGACTCTCTGAAAACATGTGGTGTGGCTGTTTCAAGATGCACAATAAGGAGGCACTTGAAGAAAGATGGGCTGCATGGTCAAGTCACCAGAAGAAAGCCATTTTACAATGCAAATGCCACAAAGTATCCCGCTTACAATATGCCAAACAGCACAGAGACAAGCCTCAAACCTTCTGGCACAAAGTAACTTGGACTGATGAGACCAAAATTGAGCCTTTTGGCCACAATCATAAACACTACATTTGGAGAGGAGTCAACAAGGCCTACCATTACTACTGTGAAACATGGAGGTGGATCGCTGATGTTTTGGGGATGTGTGAGCTACAAAGGCACAGGAAATATGGTCAGAATTGATGGCAAGCTGAATGCAGTATGTTATCAAAAGATACTAGAGGACAAATTGCATTCATCAGCCCGGAAGCTGCGCATGGGAAGTACTTGGACATTCCGACATGACAATGATCCTAAACACAAGGCCAAGTCGACCTGTCATTGGCTACAGCAGAATAAAGTGAAGGTTCTGGAGTGGCCATCTCAGTTTCCTGACCTCAATATCATCGAGCCACTCTGGGGAGATCTCAAATGTGCAGTTCATGCAAGACAGCCCAATAATTTACAGGAACTGGAGGCTTTTTGCCAGGAAGAATGGGCAGCTTTACCATCTGAGAAGATAAAGAGCCTCATCCACACATACCACAAAAGACTTCAAGCTGTCATTGATGTTAAAGGGGGCAATACACCATATTAAGAACTGGGATATGCCAATTTTTGATCAGGGTCATATGGGTAGTTTCTGTTGTCATTATGATTTTAAAAGAGTAAATACAGTTGATTGATAATAAATGGCTTCAGCCAACCACTAACCATGAGTGAAAGAAAAGTTTTTGTGTTATCATTCTTATTCTCTGAAAAATGGCCAAGAAATCATAAATTCTGCCAGGGTATGTAAACTTATGAGCACAACTGTATGGGTATGCATCAAGGACACTGCTCTCAATCCTTGAACAAGTCTAATGAGAATATCTCAAGTAGGTCCCCAATACTACAAGCTTCACAAAAGTAACCATAACCATGAGTAAATGTTCAGAAGGCACTTGACATATAGATTTATGTTTTATAATTTTGCTTCTTAAGACATAGGAGTAGGCTGGCAACCAAGCACACTGCATGCCTCAGACACAGCTTTGACTATCTGCTCTAAAAAACAAAATAATTCTGCTGTGACACAAACTGAAAAAGGTATACTCTGAACTGGAAAAATTCCATCCAGATATATCTTTTTATAGGCTTGTTTTTAAAACATGTATATGCTTTGATGTCAAAAGCTTTAAGCTGTTCTTCTGTAGTTGCTTATCTGTAAGCAAGTTTTGCTGAAACCAATGAATTTCAGGTAGCCATGGAAAAATTCACGCCAATATTATCTCACTGTTGCTTTGAGGGATCATGATTGCAGCCATGATGAGTAATCCTTCTGTTCATTAATCTTCTTTGATATATTATTACAATCTGCAGAAGGAAACTATTTAGCCTGGGATGAAAAACCAAACTGCTTTAGCTTGCAACACTGCAACCTTGTGCCTGTACTGCCAGCTGCTGAATTGAGTTTGTTACAGTGTTCCACAAAATGTTCCACCAATACAAGCATGGTTTTCTCTTAGCTGCCATGCACTGAAATCTTCATGTAGTTGTTTGTGATGATTTGAGTGCTCTTCAACATAGCCTAGAGGTTGGGATAACTCATATTCTACATAAAGAGGGTTGAATGTTAAAGGGAATTGATAATTCCAAGATCTTTAGCTTACCCAGTGAATCCTTGATGAAGCGCATTAACAGAAAAACCGAAGTTCAATCTTTTTCCCTCAGAGACAAAGGGATTTGCTTAGTCTATCTATCTTGAAAAAAAGACTATTCACTTGCCATGTTACTGAGATTCTTTTTTCAACACAAGAAAAGATGATTCTCTAAAGTACGATTGAGAAGGTGGAAACCCCACCCCCCTACCTATGAAGCCCCATGTCCATAATCAAAGAAGAACAGCCTTCCTGAGATGCAGATAGGGTACCAATTGGATTGCTGGAGTTGATGTCTTTATTACTAAATGTACACTTTGGATGATTCAGAACATGTTCCCTAATAGTCATCCAAGATCCACCTGTCCAGGAATTTCAGTGCATTTCCTTTTCTTCTTGAGGAACATGATCTGATCAGCCACTGCTGCAGATTCACTATGATTACGAATTCATTTCATAAGTTAGAGTTCATCCTGGTTTTCAGAAAAGGGAGGAAAAGAACAGAAAACATGACTGAGTGAGTAAAATACTGAGAAATTTATTTCATTTGTAATCTCAGAAACCCAGCTTCTTCTGTTCTATCTGCTACAGAAAGATCAGCTGTGTGTTATATCTTAAAGCAGAGGTCTCCAACCTTACAAGTCTTAAAGTTGCCAAGGTTGGAGACCTCTGCCTTAAAGAGAGGAAAACTCAATTCTTTATTTACTTTGTTACAATGTATTAAATATTTCCTAGGTGTTCAATATCGGTCCCTTCCCTGTGGATTAAATCTTACGACACACTTTTTTTTTCTTGTTGTGTTATTTTGCAATGACCTCCCAGGGATCGCAAAGGACTCCCATATCATGTTTTTGTTTACTACAACCTGTTTGGGCTGCAGTCCCATCCAAAGTCAGCCTTCTTAACTCCACTAATCAGCAAATATTTGAAATGATTCAGTCTCAACCATGAAATGTTGAAATTGAAAAAGGAAAGGAAAGGAAACGTAAGAATGTCATCCTTTGGAAACAGGATGCGTTTTTTTCAGGTTTGTATTACATGGCATTTTTGCTTTTTGGCAGTTTCTCAAACCTAGCACACATGCAGCAACCCAAATTCCAGTCACCAAGGCCAACATATCTGGAGGGCATGAAGAAGGGGTTTGTATTAGTAATTAATCATCCAATAAGATGGGACAGTGATCTGATTCAGAAAAGTTATTCGACATTCAGGAACAAGTTTTTCAAGCACATTAATATTCATTGGACAGACTGATGAAAATTGGGTGTCCAGTAAATCAGTATTCTCTATTCTTGACAAAGTTTTTCCACAAATGCAACCACTACCATATCCGGGCTGTAAATATTCAGGAAAATCTCTTTGTTAACATCTAATGATCACACTGATTTTTTTGCAGGCCAAATATGGCAGCTAAAAAATACTGATGGAACAAGATAATAACATTTAGGTATGTTTCTGAAGAAAAAAAAAAACCTTGTAAAATATTGCCTACCTTTTTTCTGGAAGACTGTTTTTTCTTTTTTTTAAGGCTTTTCACTTTCTCCATCAGTAGTTCAGTTATGACTTTTGCATCATGGCTGTCAATCTGCTCTCCCAAAATATTTTTCTTTAACAACAGAGCAAGAAAGAATGATCAGCACTGCTCAAGATACACGCACATCCAAGGAACAAACAGATATACAGGTGGTTTAATAGTAATGTTTGGTGTTGCTTAAGTAGGTAATGAATGCGTAGGCTTAATATTGCTGTCTTTGGAAGAACAAAGTGATACCCATAAATAAGGAGTAGCTTAATATTGAGGTCAGGATTTAGAAATCCCACCCCCACCTCTTTTGAGCTTACAGTACTTAACAGGTGGGCTTATAATCAGGGAGTGAGGCTCTGCATATGAACAGATACATTTATTAATAAGTATTTTCTGAAAACACTTGTAAATGCCCATCCTATATCTATAGCTTAGTAAACCATGGTTTATTTAAGACAGAGAATCAGGCATCTAGTATTTCAAACTACCAGTTGCTTTCCTGCAGGTTTTCATAAGAGAGTGACTATGGCAAGATGGCACAGGTGTTAATCCTCAAATATTCTAATCTACTCCTTGCAACTGCTGATACAGATGGCTTACCTTTGTTCCTTGATAAGGATAAAATTTAACTGTGGGATAGGCTCTGATTCCAGCAGATTGACACGTATGAGCATAGGCTTGGCAGTCAACTTTGCCAGCTTTCACTTTTCCTTTAACAGTCTTTTAAAACAGGAAAAAAGAAAAGGAGTTGCATGTTAAAGTCCATTAACTTAACAATTAGTTTTACTACTAAGCAATTAGGTGAAAGCAGTTAACTTGTCATTCATTCATTCATTCATTCAAACACTCCAGTCTCATAACTCTGTGCAGTTAATGCTTCTGTCATCCCAAATTACTTATTTTTTCTAACTAAACAGTCTCAAGAGCTTCCAAATCAATGGATCTTGATTCAGCCATTCTCAACTTTTCAGGCTATTTCAAGGAAAGGAGAGAACTCCCATCCCACCCCAAAATGTAGCACATTCCTCACTTGAAATTTGCCATAAGAGGATTTGTTTGTTTGGAATGATAAATTAGTTCTAGCATTACTAATACAGACATAAATCAACCGGGCAGATCCTGGGAAAGCGGCCTTTGAGCTATCTATTATACAGTGAATTCCTGTGAGAAAAATCACACTTATGTGCTTGAGCGACTGAAACTGATTTTCAAAGTTCAGGTTCAAACACTTTCTGCCCCACAAGGTATCCCTACTCATGGTCTCTTCTTCATTTTTTTATCCCACCTTTTTTATATATACCATATATACTTGTGGCTATACCTAATCTCAGATAAGCTGATCATGGCTTATCTGCACATAAATACAGTAACTCAAGGTGGCAAAAATACCTCATACTCCTGCTTCCTATACTCCCCCCAACAATCTTGTGAGGTAATTGAGGCTGAGAGAGTGACCGCAAAACAAGCTTTCCAGGAAGGCCTAGAAGTGACAGTCTTCTGGTTTTTAGGCCAGCACCTTAACCACCGAACCAAATAAGCCAATGAGGTTCACCATTATTTTTTCCAGACACTAATGGAGAATTTGTTTGCCAGAAATGAACTATGTTTAGATAAGTATATTGTCAACATGTCTATCTCTGACATAGACTCCTTTTATTATTTTGCTTCAATCGTCATTCCCCACTTTTGAGTTTTGAGAAGTCCTTGGTGCTCACTAATGATGTTAACTAGATTGATGTTACCTAGGTGTTCATTGTGATATTAGGAGCACCCACTGTGATGTTAGGAGCATCATGCTGGTGCTCACCAGTGATGTTGTTCACTGCTGATGTTACCTAGTTAAGTAATGAAACACTCACAAGCAAATAACCAAGCTCAGAGAGCACCAAGGACTCCACAGTTCAACCCTGAGCTACATACGTTTTCTTCTGCTGGAGACTGTATTTGAATGAGAAAAATAATCTAGAGGTTACAATGCTAGATATCCTGGCTGGGAGCTAATTTGTGGGATACATCAAGTAAATTCAATTGAACAAATATTTTCTGATGCTGGAAAACCATAAGAATTTACCTTTGCTAATATCTCAAACTCTGGAGCAAAATTTTGGCAAGGGCCACACCAAGGCGCATAGAAGTCAATGACCCAGTGCTCCTTTCCATTCAGAACTTTATCACTGAAGCTCTGAGGTGTCAGGTCCAGAGACACTTGAGGCAGATAACTAAAGAAACAAAAGAGCCACTGAAATTGACAATGAGGTTAATACCTTCATGTGAAGGAGTTCAGAGAATCTTGAGTACAACAAACAACTCAATATTCTTAAAAGCAGAGATTCATGAAAGTTGATTTTGACTGCACATTCATCATCATCAAAGTTGAAGAGCAACTATGGAAATACTGATCAACCTGAATTGCAGAAAAAAGTAACATTTTACTATATTTGAGTGAAGAATTTGCTTTGATTAATTTCACTTAGGATCTTAATAATAAAATTTTGAAGAGCTCCAACAATTTAAATGATGAATCAACTCCAAAAATTTATTCAGCAAAAGGAGCTAGGGTAGGCCAGAATTTCTGGTTTTAGAAGATGCATTGTATGAAAAGCATTGCTATAAGCTTCCACATTTCTAAGAACTCTTCATCAGGCAAACTGATTTTTTAAGCAAACAAAACAAATTTTAATCAAGCTGTGAACAAAGGTAGAGCTAAGCAACTCACCCAAGTGCCCATTTTCGCAATGAATTGGCATCTCGATGCCAGCCATTGTAGCTACTGTTGAAAGGAATATATAAAAAACAAAGTTACCTTCCTACTAAGAGATTCAGTTGTGAGAAGAGCTGTATAAAAATATCCTTACCCTGAATCTGACTAATACATTTTTCTTTAAACAAACACTCTGCAGTCTCAATTTTTGCCCAAGATTTCCCTCAAGTTTTCTTCCATAGAAGAAATTCTATATGACAGGAAGGGACAATTGAATGTTATGGATTCTGAAATGGGTGTACTTTTATTTTATTAAAATTTATGAATAGTAAGAATATACTACAAGTGCATCTGTGCTAGGTCAGATTCAGTAGTTCTCTCTGTCCAATGGTCAAAGTCTTAGGAAGCTTGCAAGCCACCAGTGATTTAGAAGGATAGTGTGCCCTCATCTGGCGTTTCATACAGCAGTCATCCCTAATAGGTGCTATTAGGATCTATTTCATCCCAAATTTATCTAAACATGTTTTAAAGTTCCTATACTAGATTCACCACATCTCAAGGGCAGGAATTCCATAAATGAGTAGTTACATGTAGCTGAGTAACAAAAATGGTACAAAAAAGATTTATTCCAAAGAATAACAAAGCGCCATGCTAAGATACCTACATCACTGTGCTCATTTAGTTTAGTTAATGGTGAGATCCACAATATGAATAGTGACGTTTGAATACAAGCCATATTTTATATTAGACAGTCATTATTTCCCCCATGTAGATTTGCTGAGATCTTCAAAATACACCTACACATACAAGCATTTTTAACTATAGCATTTTTGCATGAATTTAGCCTAGTATAGGAATAACTGCATTACTCACTAGTGCTGATAAGAGGAAGACGATTTTTGTGGGAACAGCCTTATTTCAGGATAGCCTTGAATGTTTTCTTGATGACACAGAGAAAAATATTTTTGGCAGTCCACACTACCGACTACAACCAGTCCATTCAGCAACTAAAACAAAGGGTTGTATTATTCAATTTGAGTTGTAAAAATTGCTCCAATAAACCATCCAAACATAACTGCAATAAAAAAATTAATATGTTTTTTTTAAAAAGAAAACCTACCCAATTACCTTATTCAATAGCTTGTCATCTGAAGAGTTTGCTAAGAGTTTCTCCACAGGCATGTACCCATGACTTGAGTTAGCAAAAAGTACACTGGCATGAAATTTGGTACTCTCCTTTGTCATTCCTTATCTATAGCCTGTTTCAACTCACTCAATGTAACAGGAAACAAAGTCTGACAGATTTTATGCAGCTTGAGGCTGTTCTTTGGAAATGTCAGCATAAGTGGAAAGATACCACTTAAACACCAGTACAACTAAGGACAACTTAAGACTATCTCACTCATAAGCAGGGTAAGATTATAAAAACGATCTAAAGATAAAATGGCAATAAGCAGATGAAGTATAGCTGATGTTCATCTAGCTAAGTTTCTCCAATGAATTTCTAGTCCCAAACTGCTTTTAAGAAAGTTATGTTAAAAAGCAATCTGGAGATGCATCTTCCTGTTCCCAAAGACAATACGTTGCAATTGTAGTCAAGCAGCCAAGAAGTCATCATTTCCCCTGTGTTTGCCTAAGTTAACGATCTTTTTCTGCGTTTCTTTTCTCTGACATTCTAGGCCATGAACAGCAATGCATTATTCAAAATAACTGAGGAATTTAAACAGACCAGAGCCATAAATCAGACATGGAATCTCAAAAGAAAAGCACAGCCCCATTTCATGTCTATTTTCACTGCATTTAGAAATCTGCTGCACTATTCCAATGAATTCGAACTATGGAATTAGTTGCTATGGAATATCAGTATCTGCTACAAAAGTGCAATTTATAGGGGCAAGCAGGTAATCTGGGCCCTGCTTATGTTCAAGTCTACTATCTATTACAGGGGTCCCCAAGCATAGCCGGCTGAAGAATTTTGGGAGTTGAAGTCCACAAGTCTTAAAGTTGCCAAGTTTGGGAACCCCTGATCTATTACATACCCTTTTCTGCCTACTTTTTATGACAGAAAGGAATTAAAATATTGAATGAACTAAAGTTAGTAGTTGTCATGGCAAACTCAAACTTAAACTCTTCCAAATGTGCAACACTGGGGTTGTTTTATTTAAGAGCAGCATGTTCAGGCCTCTCTGTTGGCAACAACTTTTTATTAACACTGACTGTGTGAACCTTGACTTCCAATTTGAATAGAATGGCTTGCCTTCAGAAGTTGTGGGTGCTCCATCACTGGAGACTTAAGAAGAGACAGGACAGCCACTTGTCTGAAATGGTATAAGGTCTTCTGCTTCAGTAGGGGGTTGGGCCTTCTGCTTCAGTAGGGGGTTGGCTGAAGACCTCCAAGGTCCCTTCCACCTCTGTTATTCTGTCTTTTGAACTTGGACCCGGAACTGGCTGATGAATCTTCTACAATCCTTGGACTTCATTTGATCACTCTTGTACCTGCTCTTTTGGATTGGAAGTTTAAGGCAAGCTTTTGGGGACTTGATTCCTCTGCTCTGGGCATGTGTGCAGCTGCACTTACACTTCCTTTTCCTCTTGTTTACTTATTTCACAGATGTATCAGTAAAGTTTGGAACCATCTCTCTAGGGTTTTGTGTATGCTTGCCCTGGAACAGGACAGGAGTTCGTTTATCACAGACAAACAATATGTAAAAAATTATGATAGATGTAGTATATTAAAATCAAATGTTATGGAATACTGAGGGAGTTTCCATGGATGGTGTTTTGGAAAAAAAAATGTTGAATACACTCTAAGTCTAAGACAACTAAAAATGAGCAATATTTGCTTTTACCCTTGCCATCTTCTTCCATTCTGGCATTAAAGCTTGGCAGGGACCACACCATGGAGCATAAAAATCAACCATCCAGATTTCGTTATTCTTCCTTTTCTTCACTAGCTCAGCGAAGGTATCTGGTGTTAGGGATATCACTGATGGATTCATAAGATCCTGAAATACAGAATGGAAAAGATTTAATGAAATTCCTTTTCAAATGTATTAACCCTCACCAATCCTACCAAACAGTGCTGGGCAACGTTGTCTCTGGGGGAGATAGGTAGGGCTTCCTGGGACTATATTAAGGTTTAAAATGGAAAAAAAATGGTGTTATACAGTTTACATTTCCTTCTTTGTAATTATTACCTTATGATTATTTATATTTACTTTGTTTTAAATTAAGTTATTTACTAAACGTATAGTAATATATAATGCTTTTAATGTACTATGACGACATTTGCAACATTTTTTTAGATACAAAAGTTTCATTAAATAAATTTATGATTGAAATAAATTGTCATTTTTTCCCCATACATATCTTACAGGCCAAAGAGTCTAACACACATCCTTGAATTATTTCTGCCTTGTATACTTCAGCTTTTGTATGATGCTAACTGGACCATAGTTGTTCTGATTACATTTGTTTTCCTGTAAAGCTGTTGAGACTCCTGTCGGATTGCAATGTGGTAGAAAATGTTAATAAATAAATAATTACCTCAATAAATTCCAAGATCTGTTCAGCTGAGTGATGTCCTCCATATTCATGCATGTGAGACTGATTGAATACCACAGTAGTTGGATAAGCTCTAATGTTATGCTATAAAAGATCATGAAGTAAAAAGTATTGAGAAATGGCAGGAGGTAGGCCTCCTTTCATTCAGTACTCTGGCAGGCACTTTCTTCTGAAAACCAAAGCACCCATATCCTATATTACTGCAATCATTTATTTAAAAAAAAACAGAAGTGAACAAAACACAGGTGTCAGATGGGATAACTATTAGTCAGGTTAAAAAAAAGTTTTATATTGCAATTGTATATATTTAAGTCCCAACAAACATGGACAAGACTACAGGTTCAAAGTTATACATTGTAATTCAAAGAACACTGTTTTAACTTCTGTGAAGTGCTTTAACTTTTTTTTTAAGAAGTAGAATTTAACTTAAGGAAATAAAGATATTTCCTGATTATTAAGACCCAAACTTTAACAGTAAATAAGCAATAGACTTATCCAGAGATATCTCTTATCTGGATATTCACCTCTATTCTAAAGTTCTAATTCTTTAAAATCAGATAAACTATTCTGACTACTTTCTATGCACTTTATTTTCAAGGTTTAAGGTTCATGAAGTTTAAAAGTTGTAATATCCTCAAAGAATCAGTGTGTCTGTGCATGTGCACTATGCAACTATGTGTAGAAGACAGTCTTTCATATAAACAGAAACTTACAAAAAGATGTAAGTTTCCCCATTCCCCCCATCATCATACCTTAATAGGAGTAAGTGTACGCCAGTGTAAGTGTATATAAGTAATGTTACTTGCAACTTACCAAATTGCAAATCCCTTCATGAACTGTACAATCCAATGTCCCAAACTTTAGTTGGCCATACAGATGCTTTGATGCTTTCCTCAGTTCTGGCAATAAAGCCCGGCAAGGAGGACACCACTAGTATCAAAGAGGTAGAATGAAGAAACAAATAAAATAAAAAAAAGAACCTCCTCAGTCAACAGAGCAACACAATTTTTGGTTCTTTTTAATCAATTGTTGTTGGCAATTACCTATTCATACATAATCTTTCGCTAAGGGTTCAACTAGAAGGAATGCACAAGAAACTCTGGGCTCAGTTCTTTAAGGATGAATTTATTTCTATGCTTCTATTATTCAACATACGTTTCTGCACTGGCGACACGGGAGGTACTTTTTTGTGTGCGTGCCTTCAAGTCAGTTGTGATTCTTCCTGACTACCTGGATATGTTCTTGCCATTTTTATAGGAAGATTTTCAGAAGTGGCCTGCCATTGCCTTCTCTCTAGGGCTGAAAGAGAATACTTTGCCCAAGATCACCCAGCTGGCTTTATATTAAAAGTGGAACTAGAACTCACAGTGTCCCAGATTCTACCTTGGTTACTTAACTTAACACACAAAACTGACTCTTGATGAAACACTTACAGGTGCAAAAAAATCAACAAGCCATGGTTCTTTCTTCTTGCCAGGAAAATTTTGAGGTCCAAGTGTAATGACGTGAGAATTCACGCTCTCCTTGGCAAAGGCCACTAAATCATACAGAATATTTTTCCCTTTAAAAGGAAACAAAAATAAGAGACGTGGTGTAGACAGCCACCTACTGTTTGTTCAGCAAAAGACAGGTGAAGTTGAGAAAGAGTAGAAGAAAAAGAACTTGCATTCTGAGGAAGGTTAATCAAGTTTGCAAGATCATTGCTTCCTGAAATGGAGTTTTTTTTAAAAGAACTCATAATAAATATAGCACTCCTAATGAAAGAAAGCACACGAATGCTACAAGTCGATCTATCTAATAGAAGTATGTTTTAGAGTGCAACTCTCATCATCAATATAAACCAATGTCTCCAACAGACAGCTAGTTAAGGAAAGCTACAAAAGATTAATGATCCAATATTGTGAGAAAGGCTCTTTCAATAACCCTGAGCTTAACTTTAAACAACCTTATGGAATAATCACCCCTGAATTCTACAACATCCACATTTTTACTTAAAGTAGCAAAAATAAGATCAATTCTCTTTCTGGTGAACTGAGAGCAAAATGTTGACTCCAGAAAACTCCAGTACAGGGGACAAACTGGCCACTGTGTTAACTAGATCAGATCCAAATGAATTTGATGAATCTGAGGAATATCTATTAAATGGTATCTCATCTTCCACCAAATAAAAAACAGTCCTAGAAAGTTATAATCTTGAGCAGGGAAGCAAAACAAACAAAAGGAAAAGATTGCTTAAATTCATAGAAAAAAAAATGAGAAAGTTGGCCATTTTCTCATTCAAAGGGCCACACATACCTCAAATGATTTTCCAAGCTATGTTAAAGCAAGCAGTTTAGAGGATGACAGCAAAGGAGGAAGGAGACGATTCAGAATGGAAAAATGACCAATACAGAAACAACTGAAAACTCTCCTAGTCATATCTTTTCTTAACAATAGCAGTGTTTGTTTTTGATATATATCTTAAATATGACATTTGGTACATGCAGATTTTTACTTTTCCACTATGGTTAGAGTGGAAGCCATTTTTCTTTTCTATATATCACATTTTAATATCAAAATGGATAGACCAAAATTGTTGGCCCTTTCCAAGTGTTTATGTTGTGGTTAGCCAGCAGCAGGTGCAGATGACTCTGATGAGGGGCCAGGACCATCAGGGAGTGGTCTGCTGCCTTCAGAGATTGTGGGGGCTGGCAGCAGTGAGGAGGTTCCCGAGGAGCCTGTGCCAAGTGCACATGCACGAAGGATTACTCGGAGGAAAGAACAATTGCAGCAGCGCGGGCGACTCGGGAGTAAGGCTGTAAGGTAATGGCCCCTCCCTAAAGAGGATAAAAGCCAGATTTGAAAAAGCGTTCTTTGCAGAAAGCAAAGAAACTCTGAAGCTAAACTTGTGGATAACTTAGTTCGTATTTGGAGAATCTTGTAAATTAATTCTTATCTCTGGGTTTTTGGCAGCATTGACGAACAACTTGGCAAGGCTCTTTCTTGTCGGAGCTAATTAGTGGAAAGCAGCCTTTTACCCGTGAAGGAACAGAATTTGTTATTAAACCTTCAAAGGTGGGGGCTGCTGCCTTTGTCTGTGGTTTGTTCTTCGGGAACCCGGTTGGGTCAGAACAGTTTGTGTGTATGTGTGGGACTGTGTAATTCACTAGTAAAGAATAAACCTGAAGTTTGGAGGTGGGGCTAAGAGCTGCAGGGTATGCCTTAATCTGCACAAGTTGTTATCAGCACAACCGTTATGACCTGAAAATGAAAAAGAGTCCTGAAAATGAAAAAAAATAATCTTAATATTATGTGCCCAGCAATTTCATGGAGGATTTCAATAGGTGTTGCAAAAGAGGAGTTGTGGGGTAGGGGGCAGCCGACAGTCCAACCCTCCCCAAAAGAAAGGGCACCAAGTACCACAACATAATAAATCAGAAATAAGCCGTACACTCATTTTGTACTTTGATTCCAATTGATGCTGTCTAGAATGTCAATGGCAAGGAACTGTGAAGCTGCAGTTAAATACACCTGTAAAAAACTAAACTGCCTATCCCAGTTGTAAGCGTAAAAATTGTTTACCATGGTGGATTTCATAGTTATCCATTCCTCGTCCTTTAAACACCACTACACATGGTTCATAAACATACAGACTGTTACAAATATTAGCAGCAGTAAGACAGTCAAACTTCCCAACCTGTGAAAGAAACAATTACAAGTTATAAGTTTAAGGCAAACTTTCCACAAAATAAACATTCTACTTTCACTCTCATTTTTAAAGCTTGTTTCGTTTTCTTCTTTGTCTGTTTTTTTTTTCTTAAGATCTTTGAGTAAGAAATGACCTTTTTTTTCTTCTTTTTTTGGTAATGAGAGCACTGGTCAGTTCTGACATACAGATTACAGATAATCAGAGTTGGAAGGGACCTTGTAGGTCATCTAGTCCAACCCCCCAAGCCCAAGCAGGAGACCCTACACCATTTCTGACAAATGGCAGTCCAATCTCTTCTTGAAAATCTCAACTGATGGCGTTCCCACAGGGCAGGGCCGAGGGCAAGCTGTTCCATTGGTTGATTGTTCTCACTGTCAGAAAGTTTCTCCTTATTTCCAGGTTGAATCTCTCCTTGTTCAGTTTCCATCTTGTCTGGCCTTCAGGAGCTTTAGAAAATAGCTTGACCCCTTCCTCCCTGTGGCAGCCCCTCAAATATTGGAAGACTGCTATCATGTCTCCCCTGGTCCTTCTCTTTACTAGACTAGCCAATCCCAGTTCCTGCAACCGATCGTTGTATGTTTTAGTCTCCAGTCCCCTAATCATCCTGGTTGCTCTTCTCTGTACTTTTTCTAGAGCTTCGACATCTTTTTTATAATGTGGTGACCAAAACTGGATGCAGTACTCTAGGTGTGGTCTTACTAAGGCTTTATAGAGTGGTATGAGTACCTTGATCTTGACTGTATCCCTCTGTTAAGACAACTTAGGATTGCATTAGCTTTTTTGGTGGCGGCTGCACACTGCTGGCTCATATTTAGCTGGTTGTCCACTAAGACTCCAAGATCCCTCTCACAGTTACTGCTATTGAGCCTGGTTTCACCCAGCCTATATGTGTACCTTTGGTTTTTCTTGCCTAAGTGTAGGACTTTACTTTTCTCTATATTGAATTTCATTTTATTAGATATGGCCCAGTGTTCTAGTCTGTCAAGATCCATCTGGATCTTGAGCCTATCTTCTTGGGTGTTAGCTATTCTTTCCAGCTTAGTATCATCTGCAAATTTGGTAAGTTCCCCTTCTATTCCCTCATCTATGTCGTTAATGAAGATATTGAAGAGTACTGGGCCTAAGACAGAACCTTGTGGCACCCCACTGCTTACTTCCCTCCATGTAGACTTAGGCCCATTAAGGACTACTCATTGAGTACGGTTTGCCAGCCAGTTGCGAAGCCATCTAGTGGTGGTGCTATCTATTCCACCTTTTTCTAGCTTACTAAGAAGTAGGTTGTGGTCTACTTTATCGAATGCCTTGCTGAAATCTAAATATATCATGTCCACAGTATTTTGCTGGTCTACTAATTTAGTCACTGTGTTGAAGAAGGAAATAAGATTGGTTTGGCATGATCTGTTTTTAACAAACCCATGCTGACTGCTAGTTATTACTTTACTTGTTTCTAGATGTTGGCAGATCTGTTTTTTTAAATTATCTTTTCCAGTATCTTCCCGGGTATTGATGTTAGGCTGATTGGTCTATAGTTTCCTGGGTCTGTTTCCCCCCCCCCTTTTTTGAAGATGGGAACCACATCAGCTCTTTTCCAGTCATATTTTAACCAATGGGCCTTAAATGCAATCAAAGCCTAGTTTTATCCCAAGCATGTCCACACTGTTCTAATGTGCAAGTTAGAATCTCAAATCTTGAGACTACCTTGCAACTTCATTATATTTTCTATTGTAGGAGAAAAGAAATATCCAGAGAATTCTAACATTATTGGTGTACGCTTCCAAATCTATCCCAACCTGAAAAGGCAAAGACTATTACTTTAGATGCTGATTCAGCACATGCTCTAAATCCTCAATGAAGGAGCAAGTTAGCTGCTGATATGAATATGGCAAAAATGGTTAACTCAACTCTTCCCACTCAAGAATAACAGATAACAGATAATCAGACTTGGAAGGGACCTTATAGGTCATCTAGTCCAACTCCCCGCCTAAGCGGGAGACCCTATACCATTTCTGACAAATGGCAGTCCAATCTCTTCTTGAAAGTCTCAAGTGATGATGCTCCCACAACTTCCGAGGGTAAGCTGTTCCATTGGTTGATTGTTCTCACTGTCAGAAAGTTTCTCCTTATTTCCAGGTTGAATCTCTCCTTATTCAGTTTCCATCCATTATTCCTTGTCTGGCTTACAAGCGCTTTAGAAAATAGCTTGATCCCTTCTTCTCTGCGGCAGCGCCTCAAATATTGGAAGACTACTACTGTGTTTCTCCAACAATACGGCGTCCACCAATAGGAAGGCCCAGCATGTTTTTGGGGCATAAAATCAAATTAAGCCCCTCCCCCCAAATTTAGGCCTATCTTAAAATATGCAAAATAAGGGGAAGGGCGGGAGACTTGCCGTTAGGAGCGCCGGCGGGCAGGAATTCCTCGCCACCAGCCGCTCCTAACGGGCGATCATGGCGAAGCGCGCGGGAGCTCCCTACTCCCACCAAACACCTTTGCTGCAGACACCTTTGGCACTCGCCGCTGTTGCTTTTCCTTCTGCCCATTCCGCCACCACGTTTGGAGCTGGCGCTTCCGTGTTTGGAGTGTCGCCGCCATTTGGAGCTCCAAACGCGGAAGTGGCAGCTCCAAACATGACGGCGGGCGATCTTTTTATTTTGGTCCGCGCAGTTCAGAGCGAGCAAGAGAGGGAGACTGTGATGCCTCCATCCGAGATGGCAACCTCACTAGTGGATCACAACGTGGCTGGAAGCCCGAATCGGCGGGATACGATGGCAATCTTTTTGGAGCGAGAGGAAAGGGAGAGAAGAGTTGCGAGGCGTAATTTGCAGGAGGAAGTGGGTGTACCCCACGGCAGGGAGCCCAAGGAAGAAGGGCCGGTAGGCAACGGAGAGCGTCCCGTAGCTCCGGAAGCAGCCTAGAGAGCGCGCCCGGGAAGAGGCGCAGATGCTGCCTTGTAGTCCCCAAACCAACTGCGTGCACCGCCTTTAGTTATGTGCACTCCGCCCTCTGGGCATCTCCGTGTGATCGTGACCCTGTCCTTTCCACCTGGCGCCCTTGCTGCTTTCTGGCTTTTTAGCGACCGGCTTCACGTTTGGAACACGTTCGCGTTTGGAGTTGGTTTGGGGACTACAAGGCAGCATCTGAGCCTCTTCCCGGGCGCGTCTCTAGGCCCGGCCTTATTATGTGAGAAACACGGTATCATGTCTCCCCTGGTCCTTCTCTTCACCAGACTAGCCAAGCCCAGTTCCTGTAACCATTCTTCATATGCCTTAGTCTCCAGTCCCCTAATCATTCTCTGTACTTTTTCTAGAATCTCAACATCTTTTTTTAAAAACATCTTTAAGAAAAGGACATGGTGACTGGATGAAGATGGGAAGCAAGCGACTAAAAGAAAGTAGCAGAAAGCTTCCAAATGATCAGGGTTTAAAGAAAAAGACACTACATAAAACGGTGTTGTCTCTTTAAATCAAAGTCTATTGAGCTTCACACACTTACTTGAATATTTTCAGCTTTAAGGAGAACACTTAACTTCTTAAGGTCATGGGTATCTGACTTGCTGTTTTTGCCAAACTGAAAGAATATTAACCATCGATGGTGGGCCACATGATCCTTGGAAAAGGGAAAAGGCAAGGAAAAACAACTCAGGCTTTTTGAAGGAAAATCATATTAAACAGAGAACAGAAAAAGAGAGCAAACAGATTAGCTGATTTTTCCCAGGTGTATAACGTGTCAGGTTATCTGCGGCTCCCCATATTACTTATTGTATGCATGCTTTCTCCCATTGAATAACTCTAAATATGTATTTCTTCTTAACTCACGATGCAATTCTATGAAAGGTTCTTTGAAATGTATATTTCTGTGGAGCCAAACAAATGCATGGGTGAATGTGCTTACTTATGCATATATTGTATTAAACATATGGCATAGCAAATTAAATAAATTTACCAATAATACGTTCATATTATTTGACTTTTCATTCAAAATGTCAGACTTTGAGCTTCCCAACCAAAACAGATTTTATTTCCTCCCCTGCTTCTTACATTCTGGTTTAAGCCAGGTGTAAGCTCGGAGCCATTACTAAACCTCAGGAGAAGGCCTGCACATTTTGTAAATGGAATGGGCCATACTGATGACAACAACAGAGTTGGCAACTCTGGAGATACGTGAGAGCCTCAGTTTCAGGAGGGCTGGGATACAGACTTCCTGGTAACATTTGGCAGCAATGAATTTACTGATAAAAATGCCAGTGGGCCACACAAGGCCTCATGTACAGGCTTACTCTACAGTTTAAAAGAAAACATGGTCCAGATGTAAGAAAAGAGGATTGGTATGACCTATTAGGGGAAAAAATGAGAGAATTTAAGAACTAGATAGATAGATAGATAGATAGATAGATAGATAGATAGATAGATAGATAGATAGATAATAGATAGATAATAGATAGGTAATAGATAGATAGATGATAGATAGATGATAGATAATAGATAGATAATAGATAGATAGATAGATAGATAGATAGATAGATAGATAGATAGATAGATAGATAGATAAATGTGTTGCAATGAAGAGAGAGATTGTGAGTCAAAATCTTTACCTCTAAAGTAGATGCCAGGATTGTATCAAAGTCTGGAAGGTGCTTCATGACTTCCAAATATATTTCTCTTGTATCTAAAGAGTTCACGTACTGAAAAGGGTGGAAATCATTAAATAAATGTTATTCAACTGTACAGTAGGTATTTTATTTACCATAATTTAATTGTTCTCAATAATGTTTCAGTAATTTTAATGCATTTCAGGAGCCATTTCTGCACTCTCCTGAATAGACTAGATGAAGGGGAAAATGTAATAGTAAGAATAAAAAAGTTTTATTTCTTTGCATAGCTTATGTTTACTGCCACTTCTGATACCTTCTCGTTCCTTAAAACATTTCAATCTTCTTGAAATGATCCCGAGTTAGAGAGAACTGTAGAAATGAGATAACTTTTTTCACTATGTATTTCTTCTTACCCTTACTTAGATTCTGTCAAAATTTCAGAATACACTGAAGGAATTCCAGAAAGAAAAAAATGATTATTTATCAGAAGTGGTTTTGCCACTGTCTCCTTCCTAGGGCTGAGAGAAACTGACTGGTCCAAGATCACCCAGTTGGTTTTGTGCCTAAGCAGGACTAGAATTCAAGGTCTCCTGATTTCTAGCCTGATGCCTGAACCACTATCTCAAACCTACTCAGTATCTACTAATATTAATTATCCTAAATATTTATATTTTGTCCAACATTAGAAAAAGAATACAATAAATACAATACAATAGAATAAAATGGTATTGTTAAGCACTGGGCACTTCAGTACCTTTGGGTCAATTAACTGCCAGAATGCTTACATGATATAAGGCAGTATCATTAGTAAAAATATACGCTCTCTAAAGATATAATAACAATAGCATTTAATTTTATACATTGTCCCATAGTGTTTTGCAGCTCTCTGTGGGTGGTTTACAATGCCAGCATATTGCCTCCAACCTCAGAAACATGGAGGGCTGAGTCAACCTTGAGTTGGTCGGAATCAAACTTCTGGTAGTGGGCAGAATCAGCCTACAATACTACATTGTAACCACTGTGCCAGCAGGGCTCTAACTGACAACCTCCAGATACGATGGATAAGAAATCTGAGCAACCCAGGTAGCAAGATCATGGACAAGGCTGCATGATGATAATAGTTTAGAACAACATATTTCAAGGGTGCCAGATTGGATAAGGCTGACATAAAGTACAGGTGTTTTCCAACACACAAAACTTTAGTCTTTCTCTGGAATGCCAACAATACCCAAACACTTAAAATTAACAAGTACCAACTGAGCATAAGCAAAATCTTGGAAGAAAAAGATACTAAGATATTTCTTCCTTTACCACCTCCACCACCACCAACTACTCAGAGTACACAAAGGCAAACCAATGGTAAAACTCATACCAAAACACCTCCTTTCTCTTTATTAGTTAAGGTGGCTCCAGGTGGAAAATACGCTGTTGTGCTAGATGAGATATCCAAACTACCACAAAGCTCACCCTGGGTGGCACAGTCCATCCAGCCTACTTTAACCAGGCCTTCCTGTATTGAAAAACAAGAGAAAAATGAAACCTAACAGAGATACATCACACATATATTTGAATGGCAGGCATGCTTTGCCATTCAGTTTATGCTTCGTTTACAAAATCACAGGAAGGAGTTAGAAATAATGGCCAAAGCAAAGTTAAATTGAGATAGAGGACTCCAGTATGTATCTTGCTCTCTCCCACTGAAGTCAGTGAGATAAAGTGCTTTCTTTTGGCCAAATTTCACCAGTGCATTTAAAATATTCTTTAAAAAAAACAAAACAAAACATGAATGCTTACCAACATGCCAGCCAGTTTAAGGCGTGTTCGAGAAGTCAAACAATCTAAACAAATTACATTAAAAGGAGTAAACATCTTTTTTTTTTTTTTTTTTTAAAAAGGCTTATATTAATCTACATCAACATTTCTCAATCTTTCCATTTTAAAATGTGTGGATTTCAACTCCCAGAATTTCCCAGTTAGTGCTGGGCTGGGAATTCTGGGAGTTGAAACAAACACATTTGATTTACACATTTGTATGTATGTTGTTCAAATACCATTACACAGCTAAATATTGTTTGGGGAAAATTGTTAAGGTATTTTCTCAGCACGAAGAGATTATACAATACTTGGCATTGAATCCTATGAAAAATAGAAAAGATTTCTTCACGTGTCTCAACTGAAATACAGAACATACTAAATCAGGGGTCTACAGACAACCTTGGCAACTTTAAGCCTGGTGGACTTCAACTCCCAGAATTCTGGGAGTTTTGTTTATTTGTTTATTTATTTATTTGTCAAACACTTACAATATAACAGAAACAAGAATAAACATAAGTTTAAATATAAGAAATAGGAACTAATAATTGGGGACAATAGGATAGGGATGGTAGGCACGATTGTGTGCTTATGCACGCGCCTTACCTCTTAGGAATGGAATGAGGTCAATAGAGGTTAGTTTGAGGGTAAAGGAGCAGGGGTTTGAGCAGATGACAACAGAATCAGGTAGTGAGTTCCAGACATTGACCACTCTGTTACTGAAATCATACTTCCTGCAATCGAGTTTGGAGTGGTTTACACTTAGTTTATATCTGTTGTGCGCTCTAGTGTTGTTGTTAAAGTTGAAATATTCATTAACTGGTAAGATGTTATAACACATGATTTTATGTACTATGCTTAAGTCCAATCTTAGTCGGCGTAGTTCAAGGTTGTCTAAGCCAAGAATCTCAAGTCTGGTGCTGTAGGGTATTCTGTTGTGAACAGAGGAATGTAGTACTCTTCTGGTAAAATACTTCTGGACTCGCTCAATTGTATTTATGTCAGATATATAGTGTGGATTCCAGACAGCAGAGCTGAATTCAGGTATTGGTCTAGCAAAGGTTTTGAATGCCCTAGTTAGCAAAACAGTATTACCAGAGGAGAAGCTTCGTAAAATTAAATTTACAACTCTTAAAGCCTTTTTGGCAATACTGTTGTAGTGAGCTTTGGCGCTTAAGATCATTCAATATGAGAACTCCAAGGTCCTTGACAAAATGAGGGTCATCAACAAGGTCATATCCACCTAGATTGTATTTGGTATATAGATTTTTTTAACCAATGTGTAGGACAGAGCATTTGTTGGTAGATATTTGGAGTTGCCAATTGTTAGACCATTCAGACACATAATCAAGGTCTTTTTGAATGGCGATAGCATTGACGGTGGTGTTGAATAGTTTTACATCATCAGCAAAAAGGACGCAGTTGCTAATAAGTGATCACAGAGGTCATTTATATAGAGTGTAAAGAGTGTGGATCCTAGAACGCTCCCTTGTGGGATACCGCTGATAACTGGTGCAGGGTTAGGTAGGGCGTTTCCTATTTTTATTATTTGTTGCCTGTTGGTCAGGAAGGCAGTAATCCACTTGTGAAGAATTTAATTTTAATAGTAGTTTGTCATGTACCACTGAGTCAAATGCTTTGCAAAAGTCAATGTAAATTACATCTATTGGTTTACCCTGGTCGAGAAGTGTAGTCCATATATTTTTGCAGTGTAGAAGTTGCAAATTGCAGGACAATTTTTTTCTGAAACCAAATTGTTTATTGGAGAGTAAGTTGTTAAGACTCTAGGTGGAAGGTAATGCATTAATAATTGATTCCACAACTTTGCACGTGACATAATACAATGAGATTGGTCTGTAGTTTTCAATCACGCAAGGGTCACCTTTTTTGAAAATAGGGATGACTGTTACTAAAGACCATAGGTTTGGTAAAGAGCTGGTTCTGAATGATAACTCATATTTTATGCTTAGTGGTTCTGCTATGGTAGTGGAGAGCTTTTTTTAAGAAGAATGCACATAAGCCATCAGGGCCAATAGATAAGTTTTAAGGTGGCGTAGTGCATTTTCTACATTATCTTCAGTAAAATCAATTTGTAGATCATTGCAGTTAGTTGTCGTACGATTAAGAAATGAGGGGCATTACTGTTAACAAAGACTGTTGAAGAGGTTTGCCTTAACAGCTTCATCGCTATAATCTTTCCCATTAAGACCTTTTAGAGGTGGGATGGTTTTTGATTTAAGTTTGGTGTTTACAAAGTTATAGAAGGCACGGGTGAATTTTGTGTGTAGAAGATTTTCCTCTTGCTTGCAGTGGTAATAGGTGCATTCTGCCTTTATATGTCGGCATAAGGTGTTGTATTGGTATTTAAAGTTAGCTACATGTTTAGTTTAGTTTTTACACCATAAGGATTTTTTTTTAGATTGAAGTTTTCTTATTATTTTGGGTAAATAATTTTTTTGTTTTTGTTTACGGGGGTTACTAATGGAACATATAGTTTAATGACTCTTTCAAGTTTAAGCAAGAAGGCATTATAATGTTATTCTGTAGTGTTACAGTCAGAGAACAGAATGTGCCAATCAAGAGATGATAAGTCGGCAGCTATGAGTTCATAATTGTCTTTTTTTAAAATTGTATTTTTGGAGATCCATCATTATGATCCTCTTTTAATGGGTGTAAATTTAGACAAAAGTCAATCATGCTATGGTCACTGTTTGAAAATGGTTCCTGTATTTGAAGGCCATAAATTGAGTTTGAGATATTGCAGAAGATGAGGTCGAGGCAGTTGTTTAGTCTTTTCTAACAATCTATTGTACTCCTATTTTTCCTTATTTAATATTTTACACCCACCCCACCTAAAGCTTTGCAGGGAAGCATGAGACCTAGGAATTCCATATTGTGTTCCCTGCTTTGGTTTGACACTAGGGTTGCTTCTGCCCAATGAGGGAAGGAGGAAGAGCTGATGACCACCCCTCTAAAAAGATAGATTTACAATTATAGAGAAGGTCTAAAATTAACAAGAAAGGGCAAAGAAAACAGTAATGTAGAGATGAGGTTTTAAAAATAGCTTTTCAAAAGACCTGTTAAAAAAACTCCTGCAGGGTTATATTATCTAATTACAGAATGCTGCCTCCTGAAGTTCAAAATATATTATTGAAAATGAATTTAGAAATTCCTATCCTAGAAGCAATTCTAAATATTGTTCTGCTTAGTTTCAATTTTAAGATTTTTTTGGGCTGTTAGAAGAATTAAAATCTCTCATCCATTTTCTTTGATAAGTAAGTATATATTTACCTCCTTGTTCAGTGCAAAAGGTAATTAACCAGCCAATACCAGAAGCAAATGCAGTTTCAACAGTGTTAGCAAAATTTCCTAGAGGGAAAAACAGCAGAATGGATTTAGGAATTTGCACCTATTGCTTTATTATTCATAAGGTTTACATAATATGATTTAGTTGTAACTCAACTTTAAGATATATTTTTTGTAAACATATTTTATAATTTATGAAAGAAACATATTTGGCTAAAATATATCACCTATATTTGATCCAATAGTGAACTATTTATTTGTTAATATCTACTCACCGTCCATGACTCTGCATTGGGTGATCTAAAATAATAAACACTAAAAGCAAAACACATGCAAATTGAAAATAAATGCTTATTTGAAAATAAATAAATGTTTACCTGCCCATAGTTCTGTCACTGTGCTTGTGACATACTGCATGGCAAAATTTGTTAAACTCTCTTTTGATCTGTCACCATAAAATTTCACTGGATTCTAAAAAAATGTGGAAAAGCATCCAATTTTAAAACAGCATTTTGTGGTCACGCATATTAACCAATATTCTTGGGAGCTTATTTTTATCCTCTATCTTTGCTACAGAAAGTTTCTTTTTTGAGTTTAGAAGAGGAATCTAGAATAGAAACTGAATTGGTAACATTATCTTATCAATGCTACAGTTCTTCTCCTAGTTGAAATACTAAAAACATCTACAAACTATGAACAGCTGTGCCTAAGCAGAACAGAGCAACAAGCTATGCTCTATCCTGTCCATTTAGCCCTCACAGATTTGACACATTCTTTGCAATTGGAAAAAATCCAGGGTTTAAATTGCTTAGGGTTTTGGATTATGAAGAGGCTTTTCTTCCCGTTTTCTGGAAGCAAAGAGAATCCTTATCTCTGCTCAATAGAAAGGTTGGGGACAAGCACTGTTAAAAAAAAAATGGGGAGCGGGACACCTTGTACCTCTTTCATGCGCTGCCTTAAGTCTTTTCAGTATCGAAGTATGAACAGACCTATTGTTTCAAGTTTCAGCACCAACTGCCTTCTATCACGCTTCCTTCAAAAGAAGGCAATTCTAAATTTAAGACAAATGAAGACTTGGGCAGAAGAAAAAAAAATCTGCATATTCTGAGAAAGTCTAAGGCATCTTCTTTCTCATTTAAGAAATGAATTACTGGGGGAAAACAATCTTCCTTTCAATGCTGCAATATCCTCCTGCAATAGTATTTGAGTGTTTGGGCTTGAGGTTACACATCTCCACGCAACAAGGACAAGCTTTGGCCCCAAGTCTCTAATAAATGGGGCAAGACTTTTCTTCCTGCCAGAGGTCCCCGAATGCAGTGGAGTTACTTCAAACACTCCTCTATGGAATGGAATGGGGTGCTAGGTTCTGGGCCTACTTACCATTCCACTTTTGAAGACATAGAGGCTAGGGTAACTATTGATTCCCTTACTCCAGCAAAGCATTCTGTTATCACCACAGTTGACGGCACCGATGCGTATTAATCCATCCATTTCTTTAGCAAATTCTCTCCACTTCAAATGAAAAAAAAAAAAAAGATTATTTTTTTTCAGCCTCTTATCCAGTTCGAAAATGCTTACAAAAAGAATTTCAATATCTGTTCCCTTAATTGTAACTCAAATATACTATTACTAGTACTGTTTATAAAAACCCACATTTTCTTCTTAGGTGAGCCGAAGAATGACATCATTCAACCCCACTACCAAGCACATTCCTTACTCTTGTTTGACATCGCTACATACTTTGACCACAGATGGTCAAAGTGGCAAAGTAATTTCTGATATGACTCCTAGCAGAACTGTTTCGGAAGAAATGGTGGCAGACTGCAAGACCCTGACTACACTCTTGCCAAAAACATGCAATAGGGCTTCATATGGGCCAAACTGGAGAGCGTTATATAGCTGAAATATAGTCCTGGTCCATGTCAGAAGGATGAAGATTCCTCTTATTCTCATGCCACAGGGTAAGTCTTCACTTTTTCTCTCAATCAGCTCTCTAGGATTTTACACACATGAGAGAGAGAGAGAGAGAGAGGGAGGGAGAGAGAGAGAGAGAGAGGGAGAGAGAGAGAGAGAGAGAGAGAGGGAGAGAGAGAGAGAGAGAGAGAGAGAGAGAGAGAGAGAGGGAGAGGGAGAGGGAGAGGGAGAGGGAGAGGGAGAGAGAGAGAGAGAGAGAGAGAGAGAAAGAGAAAGAAAGAAACTGGGACATTCAATGACAACACACCTACAGTGGCAACCTACCGTGGGTGCTAAATCATGGCAATGTGAACATCGAGGAGAATAGAAATTTACAAACCACAGTTCTCCAGAACCAACAGCAGCATCTATTAAACAAGAAAGAATGATGAAGAAAAACATTATTTTTATCACTGAAAAATTTCCAGGCAAACATAATCAGAGGGAAGTGGGAGCACGCAGAGTAGCCTAGTCTTCTAAACCAACGTCCTCCAGCCGAGAAAGACTTTTCATGTCTTCCAGTCAACTGCTGATCTAGAGATGATGTGAATTGAAGGGTAATATAATGTGGAAGGAATTGGAGTATCTCTGCAGCCCATCAACATTGGGGGAGAGTGATATGCTTACAGTATATAAATTAATTTAAAAGGTCTTAAAATGAGACTGAAACTTATAAGTTGCAGCTGAATAATAACTCCCATCATCCACAGTTACTCACCTTGTTGATTGGGAAAGGAACTAGATTCCCTCCCCTACTTTAAAACACACGATGCATGGCTAATTAGATTTAAAGATGACCAGACCGGCAGAACCTAACATCTCCACTGAAAGTTAGCCTATGTTAGAAACACTAATAAGAAATAATAAAGAGAGTGGAGCCTTTGATTTTTAGACCTTCGATTTTTAGGTGTTTGATCATGATCACATGAATCATGATGAACTTTATTGGAGTCTAGTCTTACATTTATACACATTTTGAGTAATCCTCTAACATTGGTTAACTTTGGTTGTTGCTCAACTTTCGTTACTGTTTAGCATAGTAATTAACACAATTAACTATCTCTAGTTAAAGTCTAACACATGTTTACTTCCTCTCTCTAATCCTCCTTTACATTAGTGACTTTGTTTGCCTGAGTTGTAATTACTTGTAAACATTCTTAATTTGAGGTTTGCCATCCAAGATAAGAGCGTTCCTGCAATTACAACTCTACAGACCCCAAAGCTAGGTACTTCTGAAAACTAAATGCTGCATTTGGCAGAGTCTGCTACAGTTCGATTAAATATTCTGGTATGCATTAAGAAAACTGGCTGAAGAACAGGTCTCAAATTAATGCTACAAAAGTGGTTAAGAAACCCCATCAACTCCTTGGAGGAGTGAAGTTCTTTTCCCTAGTTTCCCCTTTGAATAAAAGTTGACAGGAACCTTGCTCTTTAAAAGTGGAACTGCGCAAGTCCTGGACCAAAGGAAGGAGTATACAGATAACACCTGCCATCTCAATTATAGCTGCCCAGAAACACAAGACTATTTTGGCATCCCACTTCTTACAAATCATCATGCCAATTTATTAATCTCATGCATATATGCTCACTTAAAAGTCAACTTAAGATGCATACCATATTCATTTGGCACAGCAAAAACAGAAACAAAGGGAAAGAATTAATATTAATATGTCTACTGTAGGATGAAAACAGCATTATGGGGATAAGAGCATAAAATAGGAGCTTAGTGGTTAAGTTATTGGCCTAAAAGCAGGGAGACCAATTTTTAAGTCCAGGCTCAGTGATAGTAGCTTGATCACTATCACTCTTTCCCTGCCTACTCAACCTGATAGGGTTGCTGATGTAGGAGAAAGAGGAGAACTGTGTGCCATTTCGACCTCCAAAATGAAAGGCAGGTACAACACCTACTCCTCATTTAGTAACCACCTTGATTAGCGACTATTCACAAATACATTTGAAAAAAATGTTACAACTACTGGACGCACATGACCAAATTTCTACACCTGACAACTGATGCCAGAATGAGAATAATGCTGCTATTGCCTCATCAGAGAATTTTATCTGAATGAAATGACAGCAAGCAATGATCTTCACAAAGGGTGCATGAATCTCTGTGACCTAATGACTATTTCAGTCAGTGATTATTTCACTTCCAATTTAATAACTGCAATCACTAAATGAATGTATAAATAAAAAAATATATTTGGAGACCACCTCACATGGATTCTGAATGACATTCTGCTATCTGTACAGTAACAACAACAAAAGTCATAGAAAACAATACAATAAAGAAATTGGAAAGCAGAAAATGTTAGGAAATTACATGATCACAAATGACTTACCAAATTCTCCTCTATCTAATGTTATGATTTCAGGATCATCATCATAGATACCTGGTAAAAAAAAGCCCTCAGTTAGCATTTTTAGAAGTCCATTTAATCCCACTATACAACATTTAAATAGTAATAACCAATTACTACTCCTTTGCTCATATATACCCGAGACCACTAACCCATGAATAATGAGATACTTTAGGTTCTAATAATTATTTTCTTTCTTAGAATATTATATAATAACTAAATCTTAGCATAAAAATCCATCAATCGTGGCTATAATACATTTCTTTAAAGCAGGGAAGCTACATGTCATTCATATATACAGTGTAAAGTTTAATTTTTTGCTCAAATGAAATTGAGTTTCATAGCTCATTCTGTCACACATAATATTGTCAAGCTTCTAACACAGCACATAACAAGATTCATCTTATTATTTTGGTTTATTGTCAAGAATACAAAATACAAAAACTTGGAAAGAAACCAACGCTCTAGCACTTATTTGTGAGTGCATTAAGACAATGGCTGAGACACAATTGAACCTCTTTTTCCCCTTGTGAGACCAAAGGGCTAACCATCTTTTTCACCCAATAAGACTTACACTGAAATATCCATCTGCTTATTATTGTTTTGAAATGCTCCCATTTTCCCCCAGCAAGAGAGGTCTACCTTAAAGGGCAAGAAATGCTGTTTGTTGAGAAACTCAAAATGGCTGGTTTAAGAGCATGCCTCTGTCCATTTTGTTATAGGATGAAGATAATTGAGAGTTGTATGTATGAGAAGAGACATAAAAGCAAGTTACATGCAATAGGAACTGGATATTTAGAAAATGTGTATGGTAAAACAAGAAAATATAGCATGAACAATAACTCTCAAATGATTCAACACTCAACAAATGAGTGTTGAATAAATGCAGGCAGAGCACAAATCAAGGGAACCACACTGAGTTGATTTAACTCTAAAAAAAGAGAATGAATGAAAATTAAATTGTGAAACATATATAAAGGAAGAACTTAAGGCAAAAAGGAAGACTATGAAAGTTGTGGTTAAATAGAGTTCTTCAGAGAGAAGGTTAGAAGTGTTAAAACAACGACAATACACAAATGGAAAACAAGGATAATTTGCAAGGACAGAAAGTAAGGAGAAATAAAATGATTGTTATTAGTACAATATAAACCACATTTAGTTTGACTTTTCTCTTATATAGCCTCCCCACCTCTCCTTTAATTTCTTTTGCTTGCTACTTCACATTCTTTGTCTGGGCTCTGCATTACCAGACACAAGGAGTGTATTTGATATGCATGCACGTATGTATGTATGGCTGGCTAGTGGACTGCCAGTTGGCCATCCATACCAAGAAGCAATTTTAAATGGAGACTTACTCAATCTGAAAGCAGTCTGAGAACCTATTACAAAACAACTCATTAACAACTCTTGATGGGAAAATAAATTTAATATACTGGGTGTCCTGCTCCCAAAGTAATTAAAAAAGCCAAGTATACATAGTATGCTACCACACAACACCCACACTCCTAATTAAGACTTAAATTCTCCTATACCTTTTAATGTGCAGATTAGGGCCAATATTTTCCTCTGAAAGTGTTTTTTTTTTAAAAAAGAACCACAGAAAATAGGTTACAATTTAGTTTCATGTACAAGAAAATATCTTACCAAAATCATAGCGGTAAAAGTTCCAGCTTTCATAGCGACCTCCTTCCTGGTGATCTTCTAGACCTTTCTCACCATATTTATCATACTTCTTTCTCAAATCTTCATCTTTTAATACTTCATAAGCTCGGTTTATTTTCAAGAAATTTTCATGTGCCTCTGGATTGTTCTGGAAAAAGAGCGCTGGTGTTAAAACTAACATACTGAGAAAATATTGAAATCTGCTCAGGACATTTTAATTGTCAAAAATGTTCTGACACTGGCATTGCATTAATTTTTAAGTGTCTTAGACATATATCAAGAGAGCTCGTTACATTTTTGCTAACTTCAGCTGAAAACATTACCTAGGATTCTGACAAGTAACAGGCAGGACGGGCTATGACAAGGCAGAAGGTAATTTGCCTGTTACCACCTCATCAGCAATATCACAACTTTGTTACAGTGAGGGTGACGGGGGAGAGTGTTTTGATGAATTTTTTTAAGTGGAATGAACTGTTGCATGAGTTGGTATATGACTTTTAAATTCCTACATGTTGGTATAATTTTGCTTCTTTCTGAACCTTTTCACTTATTTCTCTATCTAAAGCTCAATAAACATACAGGCAACTTCTCAGAGAGCCTGAAAGACTGCTAAGGAGAAGTAGGCAGAAATCTAACCTTCTCCTCCTCCTCCTCCTCATTGGCCAACATTTTCAAGATCTGAGCTTGAAGTAGAACAAACACGGCTATTATACCCATAGCATTAAGACAGATTCTATTGTTGGGTGCGTAATTCAAGTAAGAAATGTCACATTGCACAGCAAACCTGTACAAGGTGTGACCTATTTCAAAAGGAACACCAGCTGCTCATTTTATAGAAATGCATGCAGTGTTGTCAGAGTTATTATTATTATTATTAACGGCCAACTGGGGCTCCGATTACAAAAATAATGGATTTACCATGCTCCTTGTAGTTTGCTGCATTACATTTCATGGATCTATTATTATTTACCCTGAAGCTATAGATTAGTTTCTGAACCTTGGCAAATTTGATTGTGGCTGTGGAATTTTGGGAGTTGAAGTTCACTTAACTTAAACTTGCCAAGGTTGAGAAATACTGGTATAGATTATATAATCAAACAGATTTGACTACAAGATCTGGAACTGTAGCCCACAATTAAGAAGCATCAGGTTGAATATGAAGAGAAATGATTTCTTGGAAGCAGGAAAAAAAAAAGAGAAGTGCTAACTGCGGAACTGTAACATAACACATTGTACTTTTTGAAACAATTATACCAATTAATCACAAAATATGCTTTACAAGATATTTAAACATTTGCATAGACATTTCTTAGTTAACAGGAAAATATTTCCTGACAAGCTAACCTACCTGGTTCTTATCAGGATGCAGTTTTAGAGCCAACTTTTTAAAAGCCTGCCTGATTTCTCTACTTGTTGCTTCTTTGGATATTCCAAGTAAACTGTAATAGTCTTGAGTTGGATCAACTAAAGCTACAAGGCATATTAAAATGAAACACAAGGAGACAATTTTTATAAAGTCTCTGACGCATTGTCTTTTGGGAAATGAGGTCTCCATTATGAATATCGTAAGTCAAGTATACTTCACAAGAGACTTAACAGCTCTCACTCTGATGTAACATGGACTGCATATATTTCTGAAGTAGCTTCTTGTAGGATTTTTGCTGTCATATAACCCAGGCATAGAAATGTATGCTTCTTACGTAGACTGGGCCTAGGGAAACAAAAAACAGATTTTAGGTCCTTTATGTTCTACAGCAAATTCATGATGTTGAATTCCCTCCGTTTTCTTTAAAGCCTTCAACACAACTCTGCTGTTTTTATATTGTTCTGCAGCTGTGCTTATAAAGAGACATAACTCAAGTTTAATTCCTTTTCTCTGTTGCTGTACACTGTTCATATTCTCCTTGGTTCAAAATATCCTGCATTGATCCAACCTAAACTAAGGAGAAATTCCTGACAATGTGAACAATTAACCAGTGGAATGGTTTGCCTCCAGAAGTTGTTCGTGCTCCAACATTGGAGATTTTTATGAAGAGATTGGACAGGTACTTGTCTGAAATGGTATAAGGTCTTCTGCTTGAATAGGGAATATATTATGGTAGGAGTACCCAGCAGGGGTGGGATTCAAATTTATTAACAACTAGTTCTGTGGGTGTGGCCTAATTTGTGGGTGTTGCTTGGTGGTCATGTGACTGGATGGGCATGGCTTGTATGTAAATATTATATATATTGATGTACATATTGATGTTTTTATTAAAAAAGAGCAACTTTTATCCAAAAGCAGGCAAAGCAGGCAGGCAGATTGAGTTGCTCACAGAATCACAGATTCACTTAGAGATCTATCTATCTGCAATCAGCTATCGGAGTCTGTCACATAAAATTTGCTTGCAAGCAAACTCACAAAATTAACTCACAACACTGCGGCTTTGCTCCGCATTAGGAAGGCTTCTCACTGGGTGGTCGAATGCATCAAGAAAGACTCCAGGCAGGTTCTATCTTGGGTGAGCTGCCCCGATCATGAGTTCGGGAAGCTCTTTTATTAAAAACACATAGCGATACGTCATAAGCGGTGAATTCTATCCAATCATTATGTTACATGAGCAGAAATATTAGTGGACACATAGCAGCATCCAATTACAGTTACATGGTCAGTTTAAAAGGTACAAAGTAGCAAATCAGCGTTTGCAGTCCAGTTATTAGCCCATGATGACGTGTTGTTGATTGATGTTCTTTGTTCCTGGTACACGCTTTCAGCCTACGTGAGGCCTTGAGGCCTTGAGGCCTGGTATGTACCGAAACTATTGAAGCTGATTTATTACTGCATCTCCTCTGTTTTAGTTTTATAGAGAAATTTCTTCTGGATCTTCGTCACTGCCCATGCGAAAATCTGTGCATGCGTACGCATCAGGGTCTTCTGAGGGTATGACTTTGTACAGAGGTTCCTTTTCCCAGAGGGCATTAACCTGTGCAATGGCACGCTTTTCAGCTAGCAAGGAGAGACTATTGGAGATAGTGCGAATAAAAATTGGTAACACACACAGAAGAATAACGCATCCTGCAGCAATCATACCTATGAGAGCTACTATAGCTTGTAATCCTGGTAGTTTTGGGAACCAGGAACTAAAAATATTTTTAAGATTAATACCTTGCCATACTTGATTAGGATTATAGGTTAATTGTCGCATTTCAATTGTTAATTGTGCTACTACTTTGCCAACTTTATCAATTTGAAGACAACAATTTGTGAGATTGAACCTATCACATACCCCTCCTTCTTTGGCTAGTATGTAATCTAAAGCTAAGCGATTTTGGTAGACAGCTGTGCGTAATTTGTCTGTAGCAGTCGCTAGAGTGTTTAGAGTCTTATCTATTCGTTGGCCTGCTAAATCTAAAACAGCTTGTAAACGAATAATTCTATTAATCATATATATGGGGGTTCTATATCCATAGGACCCGTCTTGGGAAGATGTTGTGTCATTGAGATAAGGGAGGAGGGAGGTGTTGAATTTGGCAGGTGTGGTGGTAGCATTGTCAGGTGCTATCCAAGTCTGGTAGGAATTATCCCATGTACCTAAGCAAAGGAGGTGTCCTACTGGAGTGGACCCATTTCGGGAAAAGCAGTTTCTACCAATTAAGTTGGTGGTGACTGTCCAGATAAGTGGATCTGAAACTGTTCTAGCTGTTATGTTTCCTATAGAAGACATGTTGTTGAACAGTGATGGTGAGGCTTCTAAGGCTTGCCACGGCCATTGTTCTCCTGTGGTGGTTCCCCCACGGACAAAACAATTGGTTATTGCAAGTTGTTTTGCAATTTTTTCTGCCATATCCATGAACAAGTTTTTTGCAATTACACTGGTATCAGGGGCTTTTTCTTATTTCCTTAAATTATTATATACCGACCAGCCTAACGATGTTTCCTTACCTTCATATATTACTTCGGTTTTTATGGTGATGTAAGTGTTTGGATCTAATCCTGTGCCATCAATCCCTATACCATAAGTATCCAAAGCAGGGTGTTGTCTGGATATGGTGATTTCTACCTTATTGTCTGTGGTAGACCCTGATATTCGTTTGAAATGTGACAGATGATTGCAACCTGAGTACCCTCCCCCAGTATAATCACAGACATAAGACCAACCTGAGCACTCGATGGAACCTCCACAAGGGATCCACTGGTTGGGGTTCCCTATGGCAGGGGTCCCCAACCGCCGGTCCGCGGACCGGTACCGGGCCGCGGAACAAGTCTTACCGGGCCTCTGGTTGCTGGGCGCCGCCATCTTTTTGGTAAAAAGTGCTTCCGGTGAGCTTTTCCGGGTAGAAAGCTCACGGAAGCACTTTTTCATCAAAAAGATGGCGGCGCACGCTTCGGTGAGCTTTTCCGGGTAGAAAGCCATTTCTACCCGAAAAAGCTCACCAGAACGCTGGAGCCGCCATCTTTTTGACGAAAAAGTGCTTCCGGTGAGGTCACCGGAGCACTTTTTCGTACAAAAGATGGCGGCGCCCAGTTGATGCCGGTACCGGGCCGCGGCGCCCAGCTGATGCCGGTACCGGGCCGCGGCGTCAAAAAGGTTGGGGATCACTGCCCTATGGCCCAGTTGATGGGTGTAGGACACAAATATTTATGATTGTGGGCGTAAGTTGTTTTCCAGTCAGCCGACCCGCATGAATACCCCCCTGGTTTTGAACAAGCAATACAAACATCAAAGGTTAAAACAATTGGGTTAGTACCGTCCTTGAGCACGGTGGTGTGATTTAGGTAATAAAGTTTTCCCTCCCCCTCAGGATCAGATCTTCCAGAGGTTCTTGGAAGTCCCGCCCATAAGGTAACGTTCAGACGTACAGCTGTCTTGGGATCGTAGCAAATGGTTTTTGAGTTCATCTTGCATAGATGGTACATGGTCCCGTTTTTTCTGGCAAGTTTTTCCGGTAGGAAGGCACTTCTGCGGTTGTTGGGTATGGTAGATGAGAGTTAGTTGAATGAAGCCTGCTTGTGTGGTTTTGAAAAGGCAGGAAACTAGTCCAGCTAGTCCAACTATCCTTGGATTTCTTGCTTTCTAGCTAACCTAAATCTCCTGGCAGAGAAGAACAGCTGATGGTGGGGGGGGGGGGAAGGAAAAATAGCAAGTTACCAAACCAGGCAAGTTGGATGACTCCCATGCCAGGTGGGGAGTGAGTGGGTGGGGCGGGGCCAGCCAGTTCTCCAAACTGGGGACAATCGTGTGTGCAGTGTTTGCAAGAACTCATCAGCGCAGCGTTTGAAAATCCTCGTTTTCTGCTTCTTCAACCTCAGCTGTGTCATGCAAAGCAGCTGAGGAGGGAAAAGCAGGGAATAAAGGACAGCCTAGAGCCCGGGCAGGCGGGTGAGCCAAACACAGAACTGGTTCAGTGTCAGCTGATCTTTGCAGCTACCGGTTCTATAAAACCAGACCGAACCAGTAGCATCCCACCCCCGGTACCCAGTCAAAAGAAAAAAAAAAGAGGAAGAACCATAACCTTAGTGACAGAGCATATGCTGGGCACTGGAAGAAAGTTCCAGGTTCTCTCCTTATATAATCAGTTGAATGCAATTAAGGAGCCATGAAGCAAGTGACAGGAAAGTCCATTGCAAACGAATCTGCCAGCACTTGCCTAGAAGACAATTAATTGGTTTTGGAATAAGGTGGCCTCCAGGTAATAAATTATTGAGAACTATTTTGATTCAGCGATTAAGACACCAGGTTTAGAAGCCAGGAAACTATGGGCTCTAGCCTGGCCTTAGACATGAAAGCTGGCTGGAAGACTTTGGGCCAGTCATTCTTTCTCAGTTCATATTGGGTGACAAGCCAGCTAATCAAATCCTATCGCAACCAACCTATCAGCACTCTGATGATCTGAAAAAAGCAGACCCTGCATTTGCAGAAAAAATGCTAGGAAGAAAAAGTTATAAGAAATAATTCCTGAAAGGCAGTTATGGGAGTTTAAACACTTTAACTTGAGGAAAGTGTTTCCAACCAATAGAAAATGTAGAAACGCAGAAACAAATCTTCTCTTGTGGGCCAGTTCAAGCCCTGCAGAGTTTGGTGTAAATTAGGGAGGAATAATCTGTAAATCAAATTCAAAACTTGAAGGATTTCAGGATTATCAAGAATCTAGAAAAGCTTCCTTATACTCAATTTATTCAACTGATTTTTATATTGTTTCCCCTTTAGCTATATCTTAAACCAGTTATTTCTGTGTTTTTAAAATGCAATAATAAAGTAATGAAAACTATGAAAAACAGAAGAAAATAAAACCGTTGCGCATAATGTTCATTTAGTGAAGGCTTGAATGAAGAGATAAGCTTTCAACAGGGATCTAATGAACAAAATATAAATGCCCCATAGGTTTGGGGGAAAGCTGGGGGCACCATAGGCTCAACTATGAGTAACCAGAAAATAGCATTTTGCCAAACCCAGCAGTTTCAAGAGGACTTCTCTAATGCTTGATAGGATCTACATCCTGGTCCCAGTTTGTTTACACTCTTGTTTGCCAGAATCAAAATTTTAATCCTAGTTTGGTAAACTAACTGGTAGTCAATACAGTTGTTTCATTAGAGGATATGGCCAAATGATCCATTTGGTGTTCCAATATCAATTCCGCATCTATTTCCAGATCCATCAGGAGCAAAAACCACACATTATACTGCAATCTAACTGTGAAGCATTCAATACATAGATTAATGGAGTTAGATGGTTAAGGCAATTAGCTATTCTAGCCAAGTAATATAGTAATTTATCAGTTCTACAGGATATTTTCTCAGCTTTGAGTATGTGCACACAAAGCTACACCCTGCCAAGAACGAATGCCTGCATAGTAAGGAAAAGGCTCACCTGTTTATTCTTGTGGCTTAAAGGCAGAAGCACTCCAGCAAAGCAGCTTTACAAGATTCAGATGAATCTTGGCTACAGGAAATGATCAAATGCACTCACATGTAGTTCACCCTGAGGAGAAATCAACAGCAGAATGAGTGAAAGACTACATACTAAAATCTTCAAAAACAAATTTTTGAAAAAAAATAAGGGAAATATAAGTGATATTTTACTGTATTAACATTCCTCCATCCTAGGTTGTGGTGCCATCCTAATCCTTTAAAAATATTAACAGAGCTGCTATCTTCTTGAGGCTTAATAGATCTGGGTCCTGCCAGTCCTTTCTGGATCACTAATAACCCACCTTGCCTTTGTGGAAGACTGATGAAATAATAGAAATGCTGCTTTGGGCATGCAATTTGATGCCACGCAGGTACATCTTTAGGCAATTCTTATCAGTCCAAGCCAGCAAAGACAAAGGCAAAAGATTATGGAAGCTATCATCCAAAGCAATCACCCCTCTATACAGATAGTCTTCAACTTGCAACAGTTCATTTAGTGATGGTTCAAAGTTACAAAGGCACTGGAAAAAGTGACTTAAGAGCGCTTTTCAGAGTTACAACTTTTGCATGGGCACGTGATCAAAATTCAGAACGCTTGGCAACTGATGCATACTTATGACCATTGCAGTGTCACTTTTGCGACCTTCTGACAAGCAAATTCAATGGGAAAGTCAGATTCATTTAATAACTGTACTAAACTTAACAGCTGCAGCAATTCACTTAACAACAGGGACAAGAAAAGTCATACAGTGGGGCACATCTCACTTAACTAATGTTTCACTTAGCAATGTAAGTCCATAAGCCCGTCTTACTAACTTAACTGCAGTGATTCACTTCACAACTGTGGCAAGAAAAGGGGGGCAAAACTCACTTAACAGCTGTCTCACTTAGCAACCGAAGTTTTGGGTTCTAATTGGGGGTCCTAAGTAGAGGACTAGCTGTAGCTCCAACTTTAATTTGGGAGTTTCTCTCCATAACACTTAAGGAGGAGAGAATTGTAGTGCTGACATCCCACTGGGGTTAGGGTAGGGTGGAGGACCGAGGGAAAGCGGCCAAAATCACATTCTAATTGCAAAACTCTTGGCTTTTTCCTACAAAAAGAGAGAGGGAGAGGGAGCCACCAATAATGGATAGGAAGCGGAGTAGCAGCCTCTCGAGAAACAATGCAATGGCTCCCCCCGGCCTGAAAACCTTGGAGGAAAGGCTAAAAATACACCAGAAAATGCCTCCGTGCAGAAGCCGCGGCGGGCATTTAAAACGAGCAAGCCATGCCCGGGCTGCGGAGGAGGATGCGGTGGGGAAAAGAAGGCCTAAACTCAGAAGAAGAGGGGGGACCGGCCGGTGGAAAAGGAAAGCGGAGACGAAGAAGCGGAGACAAACCAAGCCCTCCAACGAAGGGAGCGGAAAAGGAAAGCCGGGAGAGACTCTCCAGCAAGCAGCCGGACTGAGATCGGGACAGCCGGAAAGCCAGGATGTTTAGCGGCTCCAGCTTTCTTTATCTTGCCCAGGCCGCGGGGCGGTGGAGCCGAAGTAGCTGCAGCCGGAGCCCTTACCTGGTGCTAGGGGGGATCCTTGCCTGCTGGTGCCGGCGCGGGGGAGGAGCCGGAGATGCAGCCGGGAGCAGCGGCGAAGACGAGGAAAAGCGAGGCGGCGGATCCGGTTCGCGGCCGGAGGCGGCGGCGGGCGGGGTTAGGAAAGGCAAGCGGGCTGACGTGGCTGCTGCTCCGACCGCCGAGTCTCCCGGGGGGCGATCTTAGGGTGGATTTGGGGTGTGTGGGTGTGTGTGGGCCTCAAATCCTGCAAACTTATAAAGTAGCTCTGGAGGAGGAAGTGCAGAGCAGGGGCCCTCCGCATGGCTGCTCCGAAGCCAGCCCCGGCGCCAAGAGCGAGATCGCGGCCTCCTTATTAGCCGCCTCTTCCGTTTATGCGGCATTTACTCCGAAGAGTAAACCTCCTGACAAACCCGATGCGATTGACCGGGGAGGAAGGGGGGGAGCTTCTTTGTCCTTTTAACAAGTAGTTAGCAGTTGCTCAAACCCCAATCCGAACCCGAATAGAGCTAGAAGGGACCTTCGAGGCCTTCTAGTCCAGCCCACTCCCACCCCACCCCTCCTGCTCAAGCAGGAGATCCTATATCATTTCAGACCAAGTGACTTGCGCGGTCTCTTCTTGAAAAACCTCCAGGGATGAAGCGCCCACCCCATCGGAAGGTGAGCTGTTCCACTGGTTTAAAACGGCGACTTCCACGCCGGAAAGACGCGAGATCCCTGGCCTCTTTTGTACCTGGGCAACGGCCCCTTTCCTGGCTTTACTTTTACCTTTGCTGTGTTTCCTTAGAGGTTGTGGCTGTTTGCTTCTAAGCCCTCAGAACAGGTGTTTGTTTGGATGGATTGGGGGAGGGGGGAAGTATCTCCATATAGATGAATCTGAGATATCTCGCCCCGTTCTTCTTTTTCCTGCTTTCTTCTGTTATTATTTAATAGCAATAGCTGTCAAATTATTGGGTGGGAAGAGAGAGAAGGCTTTTTGCAGCCCTGCTCATTAACATCCCACACAACTGCTCATCACTCCCACACCCAAAGAGAAGGGGGCGTGCATAAGCGCACCAACCTGCCTACCGTCCCTGTCCTATTGTCTCTTTTATTTTTCTTATATGTACCCATTTCATGTATTCATAACTATGTATATACTTATACCTATTATCTTGTAAGCATTGACAAATCAAAATAAATAAATAAATAAATAAATAAATAAATAAAATAAACCATGGCCAGATCCCAGCAAAGCATGTTTAATGCCGGGGAAGGAGGCTGGACTTCACCCCTTATAGCTTCTGTCTTGGTTAGGGATGTAAGACGGCTTTCTCCCAGATAGGGGAAGCAGAGGAGCTCTGGTCTTAGGCTGGGACCCCAGGTGTTATTCTGACTTGAAAACAAAAAGTCCTCAGGTCTGGATGGACAGTGAGAGTTAATAAAGAATACAGGGGGTTGGGCACCGTAATGTCGTCCCATAAGCTTGGTCTTTGACTTGGATAGCCAGCAATATACAGGTAGCCCTCAACTTACAACAGTTCATTTAGTGACCATTCAAAGTTACAACAGTGCTGGGAAAAAGTGTCTGATGACCATTTTTCCCAGTTACAACCATTCCAGCAATCCCAGGGTCATGTGATCAAAATTCAGATGGTTGGCAACTGGTTCATATTTATCACCATTGCTGTGTCCCAAGATCATATATATGGCCACCTTTTGTGATCTTCTGACAAGCAAACTCAATGGGGAAGCCAGATTCACTTCACAACCGGCTATTAACTTATCAACTGCAGTGATTCACTTCACAACTGAGGCAAAAGTCGTAAAACGGGGCAAAATTCACTTAACAGCAGCATACATTTTGGGCTCAGTTGTGGTTGTAAGTCAAGACTACCTGTAATGACCTTTTCTTAATTTGTAGCCTGATACTCTGGAAAAGGTAGGATGGTTACATTAATGTCTTAGACATGCTGGGGGAAAGTATTATTCCAGGTGGAATCATCAAATAGCTGGATAAATTTTGCCAAAGCATTCTTCTGCGTAGAAGTTCTAAGTCTTGCTAATTTTCAGAGACTTGAAAGGTCTGTTGTGGCCTTTGTCTCTATAAAAGTAGAACTAAAGTTAATTGGGAAACGTGACAGGCAGAACTACTGAAAGTGATCCTTACACATTTTAGCTGTAAGATTTGGAAACAGCAGTTAGTGCAATTTGATGAGTATGTTCAGCCCTTTATGCTGTAAGGAACCCAAAACAGAAGTCCCAAGTATGATTACTTGTCTTTAAAGCCTTTATTCAAGAACTTAACAGCCCTTGAAGGGGAAAAAAAAGTATTCCTGCTCTTAGCATAGCTATTGTACATCATGAGGAGCCTTTTTTTCCTTCTTTCTTTTTCAACTATGTAAGTATCCTTAAACATATTATTCAGGCATAAACAATGGAGAAAGTTACATTTAAAATAATTATATTGCCAAACCAAATCTTAAGAAGGTTTACCAAGTTTGCATTTATTTTTCTAGCCCAGGATTTTCTTTTTAACAATGAGAATTACTTTGTATTCTAATCCAGGTCAAACCAGGCTGTACTTCATCTTTTTTAAACAGGTAATTTTATGGCATTGTGCAGATGGCAGCCCCAGATAAGAATTCATTTCAAGGTGCATTTTGCTAGGCAGTGGTTTTCTTTGTTAGACAATACAAGTGCTTAGACACAAGAGGGCGCTCTGATCACATTTATTTTCTGATGGGAGAAACTTTTTTTTATGAAGTATAAAAAGAAATTTTATCAAATCTATTGCATATATCTAAGATACTAGATCCTTTCAAGTGAACGTTACTTTTGAAAACAAAATCTCTTTGATTCATTTACCATGCTGACTAATACAGATATACAATATATGTTTAGGTGCCTATAGTTGCAACATATGTACATAATTCATAATCATTTATTGGACTTAAACTTTTCTTTGACACTGTATATTTCACAAATGTCCACTTAGGAGCATGGATATTAGAAACATGTTTGTGATTCAGTGGAAGCCTATACATTTTGCAGATCCAAAAATCTGTTCATAAACTAGTATGCAAATATAAGTAAATGTCCAAATACCTGAATTCAAACTGTGCACAAACTGAATATTGAAGATAAATGCAACAAAAATAGGTATTTATGAAAAATAACTTGCATATATTATATCTATGCATATATTAGAAGACAACCGCAAAAATATGTACATGTTTTCATATTGATTTACGTGGGGAATATGTTCAGACAGAGTCAACAATCTGTTAAATGATATATGTGGTAAACATCTTTGATATATTCAGTTGTAATGGCAACTTCTTTATTTAGTGATCTATTTGTATGAAGATTTTGTCCTGATAATTTTTGAGCTATTGATTGCTTTCAAATGCTGTTGACTTTCTACTGTATGGACAAAAGCCCCCATTGTCACTTCCTGGGGAAAAAGCCCACCCAGATTATCTCCCAACAATATTAATGAATAGGGTTAAAAACAACAGCAAGTATTTGCACAATTATTAGTTTAGGAAATATTGTCCTATACTCAACAGTACTACCTTGCTGTGACTCTAAACTGGAGAACATCTGTGCCAGTAAAGCCTATTAAACATAACAAGGCCTCTTTAAATAAGTAGGTAACAGCATTCTGCAGAAACTATGTCTCTCGTAATACCGGCTTTAGCAGTTTGCACCAGTTCGGCAACATATGGAAGACGTGTAATGTATAGGGTTGTATATTTTGAGTTTTGGCTGAATTCCCACTTGTACTACTTACATCCTCCCTCTCAGCATACAATAAAATCCTAAAATGTAAATATCTCTGAGTTCAATGGCCTTGTTTCCTCTCTATCAGTCCGCTTCAGATAAATACTCTTTTTTCCCCCGCAAAGTTTTTTTGTTTTTATTTTTTACACATCTCTTCACATGAGCAACGTAGTTCCAGATTACAATATTTATACATAGTCATAGTTACATTTTCAACTTTCTTAATTAATATCATCTCAAATTATTATCCATTCAACTAATCTTTAGATAAATTTCCCTTTCATATTTCAATTCATTAATTCAATATCAAAATCATTTCATCCTCACATATATTTTCAATTCTTTATCTCCTTTTATTTCCATTTTCAGCTTACCACCTATTTTATATTACATTATGTATTGTTATCATCTATAACTTTCTCAAGACCAATATATAATTACAGTCAATGAAAGAAAAAACGAGTAAAAGTAAAGTAAGATTAATATAGGATCCACATTGTATATCCCCCCATCTAACGATATATCTTATATATATTACAGAGATATTCATATAATCATTTCATATTTTTTCTTTGTTTCCATTTAGCCAAAAATATAATACATTCATTATAAATATTTAACATTCCCACATAATCCCTTCTACTTCATTATGTTTTCTATTTTCTCATATCCTTTGTATAATCAACTGCATTTTCTATTACACATATACCACAAAGAAAAAAAATAAAAATAAAAACACAGTTTAACCAATTTCAACCTATAGCATTTATATAAATACTCTTCAGATAAAATAATCTGAGGACTTGATGAGAAATTGTCAGAGTTGCTTCTACCCTTCAAAATGAGCATTCATTTGTAGCTTAAATCTTCAAAAAGGAAACCGTAAAAGGCAACAAAAGAAATCTTGTACTTGCTCCAGAATCAAGACTTTTGGACAGGACATAGCAAGGTATTAGTAGCGAGCCTTTTCCTAATATTCTGGCTAAGGATCAGTGGACTTGCATGATTAATTTTCCTGTCTTTGATGTTCAATTGGAAGAGCCAATTTGTTTTTAGTGAATGTACCTTTGAGAAAGTCAGTACTGTTGAAATATGTTCAAATAGTGTCAGCAATCTATGTTAAGTTGGTCATATGGCGAAGCATGTTTTTGATAAATTCAATTGTAACAGCAACCTCTTTTTTTTTAAGAAGTGTATTTGTATGACAATTTTGTTCTGATCATTTTTGAGCCATTGATTGCTTTCAAATGCTGTTGACTTTTTCCTCTATAAAGAAAAGCTATTTTTTGAAGGTGGGAATTCCCAAGTAATGATCCCCCAGCAATATTAATGAATAGATTAAAAACAAGTATTCCCACAATTACTAGCTTGGGAAGCAATTTACTAGCAAGGGGAAGCATTTAGAGCAGGAGGGTCAAACTCATGTCATCATGGCGGTGTATCAGGACTTTTCCCCCCCTCCATTAAGCTGGGTGTGGGTGTGGCTAGCACATGATGCATCTGGCCTGCGGCCCACGAGTTTAATAGCCCTGATCCAGAGAGCGCATGAATGGTTCTCCTTCGCCTGTTGCCTTTCCAAGCCCTAGAGAATGAACATGGTTTTCGTTTGGAGAAATAGAGTTTAGGAGGGATGGGGGAAACACCACCATTGTTTTAAATACTGCTTTATTTGCTCCAGATGAAGCAATTGTTTCCATGCTTCGTGCATTAATTCAAGATGGAATTTTAGAGAAGGAATCAGAGGTGGTATTCAGCAGGTTCTGACCAGTTCTGGAGAACCGGTAGTAATTTTGAGTAGTTCAGAGAACTGGCAAATACCACCTCTGACTGGCCCTGCCCCCATCTATTCTCTGCCTCCCGAGTCCCAGCTGATTGGGTGGGACTTTTTTTGTTGCCCTGCACAGGAGAACGGAGCTGGAAAGCAGGTTAGTGGGGTGGGGAGGGAATGGGATTTTGCAGTAACCTTTCCCCAGGAGTGGGGGAGGAATGGGGATTTTACAGTCTCCTTCCCCTGCCATGCCCACCAAACCATGCCCACCAAGCCATGTTTACAGAACCCGTAGTAAAAAAAAATTGAATCCCACCACTGGAAGAAATATATTTATTGGCTGTCCTCAGAATGGATGGACAGATTTTGCCATGATTCAGTAGTAACTCCTCTCTTCCTTCTTTACCTTGCTTTCCTTGGCATTGAGTACTTTTGATGATAAACACACATCATTTTTTGTTAATTGAATGGATTTAAGAGGCTAGGATGCTTTTTTGGTTACAGAGCAGGGTATAAATCCAATAAATAAATTGATAGTATTTATCAAACATCTCTATCATTTACATAGTTTAGTAATAACAAAACATGGTTATCTGTTTTTTTTTTTAATGTTAGTGAAATAATATTGAGAAATGTTGTTTAGTGGGCTCTGAAAATGGAGCTACGATGCCTGATGCTAACTGTCCTTGACTCTGAATCTCCCCAGAGATTTTAATGAGTGTAATTTTGACTTCAGACTGAAAATACTGTTTGTGTTAAGTTATTGGGAAGAAGCAATTTTGTTCTGAATATTTTTATTCCTCCCTTTAGGAAAGTTGCAAAATATCATTTAATTTTTTTTGCTGACCTTCTTGTATATTTTTAATGTTCAAACTGAAAGCATAGACATTTTCCTTCTATGCTAAAGACAAAGATCAGTATAACAAAACCTCACTAACTATGATGTAATGTCTCAGAAGGCTGAGAGTGATAAAAATCAGGTCTTTAGTGACTGATTGGCCTGCTGTACTTTCAGGACACATTTCTAATTCAAACTGCAAGATTTATAAACAGAAATTGTTGCTGGGGTGGGACAGAATGAAGCAACAAAACAAATGCAACTCATGTCCAATATGTTGTTGTATTTATACACTAGTATAAGGAACATTTAAGACAAACTAGTCTTGGGAATCATGCTTAAGGACTATTGTGTACTTTTCGCCAGTGGTTTTCAATTTTTATACTGTTTCTAGTTGAAAGCATCTTTTGTCTGAATGTTTTTAATTTTTTTGTATTGTTGATAGGCCATTTATCTTTTTTCCTTTGAAAGCCTACCTTGTGGTTTCTTTGGACATTGGTTATAGCTGACAGGCTCATAATTAACTTTCTATACATGTAATTGCTGATTCACATTTGATGTCATAAAAATTGCATATTACAACTTCTCTATTAAGTCTCAGTTAAAGCTGAAATATAGCTAATAAGATTAACGTTTCTGTTAAGGCAAAAAAGAAAAGACATTACACGGTGAATAGATAAAGCCTTTTGAAATTGTACAAATTGCGTAGGCAATTTATTTTTTAAAAAAAGTTGTTTCAGCTTGAAGAAAGAGACAGAAAGTTTTGTATCAAGGCAGTGAAGAATATTCAGCAAGACAGCAATGGCTTAAAAGAAAGCTACAGTGATTTCCTCCCCAACCTTGACATTTTCACAAAAGAGCAGAAAATTTGGCTTGTTGTTCACATAAAGCATCAGTGCATAAACCAACCACACAATTCTGTTCATACATTGTGCTAGGTAAAAATTAAACATCCCACATTACAATTGAACAAATATGCTTGTAAGAAAACTGGGTTGTTGAAATGCATCCACAGAGGGAAGTTTCTCACAGTTATTTAAAACTATTATCAAACTAGTAATTTAATGAAATTAAGATAATAATGGTCCCACATGTTATGATAAATGCAAAATATAATCCCAAATTATAGAATCTCACAAGAGAAGCATTGAGTTTTGTAGCCGAATGAAAATTAAAGCCAACACAAAATAAGCTTAAAGTCTGCTGCAGGGAAAGAATTTCTTTTGAGTACTTCGTTAAGAATTATGGTTAGGAGGTGAGCATTGCATTTGACATGATTGCCTCTGAGCAGCCTCTCTTATTTTCTGACCTCGGGGTGCTCCTTAGTTTGCTGAATTGCTGCAAAAGTTGAAGTGACAGAGTAAATGCTTGAAGTGCCAGGGAATGAAAACAAAAAGTGATCATGACCAAGCAAGTTCATATTCAAGCCCACACCTCGGAAGAGTGTCAGTACTTTTCCAACCTTACTTTATCATTTATTCATCTAGTATCCAGTAGCACTATTTAAGGGAGCCTTCCAGTTGGAAATGAGCGGCAAGGAATATCTGCCACCATGCTGCTTTGATGGGATTGCATGGCATTTTGCCTACAGAGACAAATTAATTAAGTCTTGTCTCCATGGGAGGGATCTGAATTGCCAAGGTAGCATTTTGAAGGGCGATCTGGGATTTGCTTTGGCATCTCAGATGAAGCAGAAAAAAAAGTATTCTGATCCAATCTTTGCCATCTGTGGCTTGGATCCATGTCCCTCCTTGCTTCTTCAGTTGGCATATGTGGTAATAGATTCATCTGGGACATGGTCTATGGCCTCTTTGGGAGACGGGATTGTGCAGGGAAAGAGATAGTGCTGCATCCTCTCAGGCCCATCCTATATTGAACAACTACTGCTTTATATACAACCTTTTTAGGTATGGCTTTAACTACAAAATAATTCAGTTAGGATTCAGGCATGAATATGGACAGAAATAGCATTGGACCTGGACGGGAGGAATATGCCCTTCCATTCTTGACCTTTCATTATTTATCATGGTGCCCATCTAAAGTAAATTTAGGAAAATTGTTCTGCAGTGGTTCCATTCCTTTATCAGTGCAGAATCAGTCAATGGTGAGGAAAAAGGTTGGCCCAGTAGGAAATTCTATTTATGATGCAGCGGGGTTTAGTCTCCTTATCCCTGTTTTGCCATCTGCTTGAAACAAGTTATTCATAAGATTTGAAAGAAGTATCAGTATGCTCTTGGTACATCTCCAACCTGCTGTAGCAATAGCACTTAGACTTATATACCACATCACAGTGCTTTTACAGCCCTCTCTATGTGGTTTACAGAGTCAGCATTTTGCCCCCAACAATCTGGGTCCTCATTTTACCCACCTCAGAAGGAGGGAATGCTATGTCAACCCTGAGCCTGGTGAGATTCGATCTGTCAAATTGCAGGTATTTAGGCCAGATATCTATATAGACATTTTGTCTCAGCTTCTAGAGACTGAAGTCTAGATAGGATTTTGAATCCTATCATGGTAGAGTTGCTGTTTGCCAAGAAGCCATCTGTCTCTCTTTCATAATTCTGGACATGGTGTCACCCACCCCAGAAGGAGTACTGTAGGTGGAGATTGTGGGAACTTCACTCAGCTTTACCAAAATTGTGGCCAATCTGGAACAAAAGGCCCTGGTAGTTATGACTCGTGCCCTTTCTATCACTACAGCAGACTGCCCCAACGTGCTTTATTTGAGGCTGCTTTTTGATGGCTAGTATAAAACCACAATTGGTGCAGAAGAATAAAGCAGTCTGTGTGATGGCAGATTACAGCCAAACAGCAAATATTAATATTGTGGGTTTTAACTACCAGTGAGTTTCCAAGTACAGCCTAAAGTGCTAGTTTTAGCCTATAAAAATACAGCAACCACATTTTAAAAAAATATTTGAGGCATTCTGGAAAAAAAAATAGTAGCCTGCATGAACAACCAAATTCTGATACTCCAGAAAGAAAAGGAATTCAGGTTGTGTGACTCAGCTCCAAAGAAGAAAAATTCCTTAGGCAGACAAATGTTTCTGGCTTTCACCTATCATCTGATGGTCCTCTTTAGGTTTATGCAGCAGTAGCCCACAAAGTTAGTTATAATCTCTACAAATAAGGGTGATACAGGTACAGAAATTTCTCCTCTGGGCATCTTCCTTTCAGATATCATGTTCAGTTGTTTACTTGGTTTAAATTTTTCACAATATCCAGGCTCCAAATTGAATTTAAAAAAGTTTCCAGTAATAATATATAAAATCATAAAACTGGTTAAAAAAAAGTAAAGGTAAGTTTTGTCCAACTGTAGTGCCTAGTTTTGTCTGACTCTAGTGCTTTTCTCCATTTCCTAACCGAGGGAGCCAGCATTGTCCAAAGATGCTTCCAAGGTTATGTGGCCAGCATGCCTATACACTGATGCATATGGAATGCCTTTACCTTCCCACCAAAATGGTACTTATTTATCTACTTGCTTTTGCATGCTTTCAAACTGCTAGGTGGGCAGGAGCTGCGGCAAGGATGGGAGGTCACCCCATCACATGGTACTTCGATTAGAACTGCCAACCTTCCAGTCTTAACCGCTAGGCTACCTCATGCCTTAAGCTATGGTATTCTATTAAAAAGAACTTTTGAGACATCTGCCCCTACCAATGCTGTTCAAGAGATTTTAATACATTTGATCTATTTCTGAAGGCTGCATCATTAATCCTAAATATTCACGTTATTTGAAATATATAAGCCCTAAAAAGTCTTAGGTATTTTTATATGTAGGCTTGGGATAATGTGGGATAATGAGCACATAATTCTGTAATTTAAATGGGTTAGATAAAATGTTTTTTAAGCAACAGGATCCTACCAAGCAAAGTAAAGTTGGCTCTTTTTTGGCACTATTACACAAATCCATTTTATAATTAAATGATAGGAATTTAAATTTCATTTCATTTTCATTTCAGTACTTCGGTTCACTGTTATACATTCTCCAACAAAGTCACTCACAGATTTAACAATCAGAAGCATTTCCAATACTGACAGCAAAGCTACTAATTTTTTCCCACTTAAGAAAGATATGCAACTGTCAAAAATAACATTTTCCTCTAATCAGAAGATCCTCTGGTTCTCTTTTTTCAAGTAAACCATCAGATATGATATCAAAAAAGGGAAACAAGGGATTTTTTTTTAACTTGAGCAGCATTCAAACACAGAGTGTAGCAATTGTACCTCAACCTTATGGGAGGACAGCTTGGAGAAGAAAAGAGAATGGAGCAATTTTGAACAGAAATGTCAAAACTTCCCCCGCTGATGGTGATCACAATTGATCAGGAAATGATCTTCTCTTTGTATGTGTATTGGATTTATCCCTTAAATAAAACAAAACTCTTCATTCTGTTGTGTGTCATTCATTATTTTTATGGGATCCCACCTGCAGTAGCCATAATAATGGGAAAAAATTAAAGGGAGTCATGAATCAGCCATATATTTTGGCAATAGCAATATTTATTTATTTATGTATTTATTTATTGAATTTATATTGCCGCCTATTTGCCCATGGCGACTCAAGATGGTTTACAGAATATAAACCACACTTAAAACAATAAAATTAATGAAAAGAATCAAATAAATATAGTGTAATATAATAAAATCACCCCACCCCCCATCCACTTGCTCCAGTGACAGTAGATCATATGAGCCATTTAATGGGCTCCATCCAACTCTGGGTTCCTCAGGTCTGCTGGCAGAACCAGGTCTTCAGCGCCTTCCAGAAGAGTATTAGAGAGGGGCCCGTTCTAATCTCTGGGAGAATGATGTTCCAGAGAGAGGGAGCCACCATGGAGAAGGCCCTTCTGGGTCCCACCAGGTGTATCTCACTCAGGGATGGGACCTGCAGCAGTCCCTGCCTCTCCACTTTGATGGGTTGGGTAGATGTGACTGGCAAGAGACAGTCCTTCAGATAATGATCCCAAGCCATGAAGGGCTTTAAAGGTGACGACCAGCACCTTGAATTGCATCCGGAAGCAAATTGGCAGCCAATGCAGCTCCTGCAGGAGAGGTGATACCTGTGCACAGCTGGGTCTGCACAAAACCATGCAGGCTGCTGCATTTTGCACCAACTGGAGCTTCTGGATGCTCTTCAATGGCAGCCCCATGTAGAGCACATTGCAATAGTCAAGACAGGAAGTGACTAGGGCATGAGTGAGTAGGGATTGTTAGTCCAGGAAAGGGCGTAACTGGCGCATAACCTGCAGTTGCTCAAAGGCCCTCCTGGCCATGACCACCACCTGCTCTTTGAGCAGGAGTCGTGAGTCCAGGAGAACCCCCAGATTATGCACAGGGTCTGTTTGGGGTAGTGCCACCCCATCAAAGGCCAAAGGTGGCAATTCTCCCTGAGCCAATGAACCCCTAACTCAAAGCCACTCGGTCTTCCCAGGCTTTAGTTTCAACCTGTTGCTCCCATCCAGCCCCTAACAGCCTCCAGGCACTGCAAGAGGGAGGACACAACAGCACTTAAATCACCACGGACTAGTTTTCTCTATTTTTAAGTTTTCTCTTAATTTTATCTGAAGTTTCTGAGTTTTAGACATATATAAAATTTAAAGGTATGATATACAAATGATATAAAAGTACAACCAACTATTTTAGCATTTAATAGTTTGGAAGTTAAATAGCATTTAATATTGTAGTGTCTTCTACAATGCATAGTACTTGAACAATTTAGTAATTAATCTTTAATTGTTTTATATTTTCTCTAGTGTTTTAGTATCTGCATTTAAGTTCAGTCCCTTTTCAGGTTACATATTTAGAAGCATTCATTTCGTGTTCTTTGACGTTCTACAAAGTTACAAAAGGTGCATGTTTTAAAATGATTTTTAAAAGTGTGCCCGGGAAGGTGTTAGCAAAATTTAAATTTAAGAATTTAAACAAAAGTTCAGCCAAACTACAGTCTGGCTTTCTGCAGAGCAAATTTTTGCTGTTCAGCAGGTCACTGAAAAAATATAGTTGTGAAAAAGAAAGTGGACTACCCGTTTATTAATTTATAGAAAGGTTATAAGAAAGTAAATAGACTTGAATTATGAAACTTTTGCATAATATACCCTGCCACTCTGCAAGCTGCACTGGCTGCAAGTAGGCTCTCTGAACATAATTGAAGGTTCTTGGTACCTTACAAGCTTTATATGGCATAAGATTAAATTATTTGAAAGACTGTGTCAGCTGGTGCTCCATTCAAAATCCAAGAAAGAAATACTTAGACTCCTTTAATCAGAGAAAAGATATCTTTTACTGGAAATCAAGTGGTAGCAACAAAAGAATTCTGAATCTGAGAAAATGGGCACGTAAATCACATATACAAAGTAATGGCAACGTTCCCACCCCCAATAGTTCAATTGGCTCACCCAATTAAAAGTTGTGTATATCATCATGTGGGCATCTCCAGGTGGTGATGAGGCTTCTGTCTGTTGACCTTGACATAGTTTGATAAAGGGTTGCAGCTGCGCATAGCATAGGATAGAAACCTAAGCAAGAATGTACCCCACCACACACAGTTTATACAGTTCTGGTTTGTAACACCTCCAGCTCACTTCCCATAACCATTCCCCCCTCCTCCCTCCGTTACTTATGACAGCCGAAAGATGCAAAGCAAAGGGAGAAAATCTTGAAGACTGACATTCGGCCTTCCTGGAAAAGATACGTTAGTCCTAAAAAAGATAAAAATAGAAGGTAATAGAAAATATACATGTAACAGCAACATACTAATTTTTTAGGGTTTATCAGGATATTTAGTACGAAATGCCTTGATAAGTGTAGGAGCTCTAACATCCTTCTCATTCACCCACTCAGCCTGGGAAGGAGGAAAATGTTTCCAAGCAACCAAATACTGGAGTCGACCCCTTCGTTTTTGAGGATCCAAAATTTCTTTAACTTCAAAATGTTGTTCACCTTCAATTAGCAATGGTACAGGGAGATCAACCTGAGTTGGTCTCAAGTCGGAGGTATGTTCAGGTTTTAATAAACTAATGTGGAAAACAGGGTGGATCCGTCGAAGAGTTTTTGGTAATTTCAGTTGGACTGCCACAGGGTTCACAATTCGTTCAATTGAGAAAGGTCCAACATACTTAGGTCCAAGCTTTTTTGACTTTTGTGTGGTCTGCAAATATCTGTTGGATAAAAAGACCTTGTCACCCACTTGATATGGTTTTTGTGGAGTTCTCTTTTCATCTGCAAATTTTTTATGAGCTTGATGAGCATCATCTAATGCTTTACGGGTAACCGGCCAGGTAAGCTGGAGCTGTGTTATCCATTCATCTAATGACTGAATGTTAGGTTTCTCCTGTGGAAGCTCGGGTATGGGTACAAAGTCTTGTCCCAAAGCCACTTTAAACGGAGTAAACCCAGTACTACTATGTACCGAATTATTATATGCCACCTCAGTGAATGGCAATAGGTCAGCCCAATTATCTTGCTGATAATTTATATAACATTGAAGATATTGTTCCAATACCGAGTTAGTTCTCTCACAAGCCCCATTGGTTTGTGGGTGGTGGGTGGAGCTTAAGCCCTGGGTGGAGCCCAATAACTTCAGGAACTCCTTCCAAAAGTTTGAGGTAAACTGGACACCCCTGTCTGAGATTATGCGTTCAGGAACCCCATGTAACCTGTAGATATGTAAAATAAACAGTTTAGCCAATGTTTTTGCAGATGGGATTTTTGGACAAGGCATGAAATGTACCTGTTTGGAAAACAAATCGGTTACTACCCAAATAACTGTATTCCCCCCACTTTCAGGTAATTCCATTATAAAATCCATAGAGATTTCCTTCCATGGAGCTGTTGGTCTAGCCACATTTTGTAGTAAGCCTGCTGGTTTACCAGGAGGCCGTTTGGCTGAGGCACAGATAGGACAACTAGCTACATAAGTCTCAATGTCATTTTTCAAGGTAGGCCAGCAAAATTGCCTTTTAACCAAGTGTAAGGTTTTCATGAATCCAAAATGACCAGCGGCTTTAGAGTCATGAGCTTGCTGTAATATTTGGTTTCTCAGCTTCGCTGGCACACATAATTTGGCTCCCACCCATGCCAATCTATCTCTAACCGTACAGTTATTTGAGTGAGCAAGGAACCAATCATCAAGTTTTAGAGCATCTCTTAATTGTGCAGTCAAATCATTTGATAAATCAACCTCCTTCTTTTTCTGGGCTCTGGTAACCACTGGAGCTGCCAACTGTTTGGTTGGGACAATCGGCTGTACCACTTCTTGGCGAGCACTATTATGTTGAAGTAATCTAGATAAAGCATCTGCCATGAAGTTCTTCCCCCCTGGAATATACTTCAATGAAAAATTAAAGCTCTTAAAGTACTGCGCCCAGCGAACTTGCTTGGAAGACAGCTTCTGAGGCGTTTTCTAAGCCTCCAAATTTTTATGATCCGTCCACACCCAAAATGGGTGTTTTGCCCCTTCTAAGAAATGCCTCCAGGTTAACAGAGCCCAATGAACTGCAAAAGCTTCTTTTTCCCAGATGGCCCATCTTCTTTCGGTTTTAGTTAGTTTACAGGAAGTATATGCACACGGTTGCAGAGTCCCTGTCTCGTTTGCTTATAGTAACACTGCCCCGACTGCTACGTCACTCGCATCGGCTTGGATTACAAAAGGAGCATCCATGTCCGGGTGCTTGAGTACTGGTTCAGCAGCAAACAGTCGTTTCAGCTTTTCAAAAGCGGCTTGACATTCCATGGACCACTCCAGTGGTTTACTAGGCTTTGGTTTCACCTCCCCTTTGGTTTTTAGGAGATTTGTGATAGGCATTGCAATCTTCGCAAAAGCAGGGATAAATTGACGGTAAAAATTAGCGAATCCCAATAAACTTTGAAGTTGTTTCCTGGTGCGGGGAGGGGCCCATTCCAAAACGGCACGAACCTTCCATGGATCCATTTCTATGCCATCATGTGAGATGCAATAACCTAAATAGTCAATTTTTTCCTGGTGGAATTCACACTTTGCATACAGCTCAGCAGCTCGAAGTTTTTCCAGAACTGACCGCACTAGTTTCACGTGTTCATCACAAGTCTCCGTGTAGATAAGAATACCATCAAGATAAACCAACACCCCTTTGTATAGATGTTCATGCAACACCTGATTGATCATTTGCATGAATACTGCAGGGGCCCCCTGTAGGCCAAATGGAAGAACATTGAATTGGAAACAACCCATTGGGCAGTTAAAAGCAGTTTTCCATTCATCCTCTTCCTTAATTTGAACCTGGTAGTATGCTTCTCTCAAGTCAAGTTTTGTAAAAATTTTCCCTTTGGCCAAGTGGGCCAACATATCCTTCATCAAGGGGAGGGGGTACACGTTCTCCACTGAAGTAGTGTTCAGGTTTCTATAGTCAACACATAAACGAAGGGAGCCATCTTTCTTTTCACGGAACAATACTGGGGCTGCTACCTGGGGTCTAGTGGGTTGGATGAAACCACGTTCCAAATTCTTATCGATAAATGACCACAGCTCTTCTAGCTCCCGCAGTGTCATCGAGTACAGTTTCAGTTTTGGGAGTTTTACCCCAGGTAAAAGTTCAATACTGCAATCTGTTGAACGATGTGGGGGGGGGGGAGCTCATCCGAGGCCTTTTCACTGAATACCTCCTTTAAGTCCCAATATTCCTCTGGAATTTTCTCCTCCCCCTTCAGGTTTTTGGTGCCAGTGGAGGCCAGTTCAGTGGGATTCTTGAGTTTCGGTTGAGATTGCCCCTCCACTTCTGGGCGCTGGTCAGTACTTATGCGCAATGACCCTCTCCTCCAATCAATGTGGGGTTCCATTTCCGGAGCCAGGGCAACTCCAGTATTAGGGGCCGCTCCATCCCAGGACCCACAATAAAACACAAAGTCTCTCTATGCTTCTCCATCATCATTTCTATTGGTTCCGTTATGAAATGTGCAGGGCCCCCCCAGCTACCGATCCATCCAATTGGCAAAAGGCTATGGGCGTTTTTAAAGTCTTCAGCCTTAAGCCCATTTTCTCCACTACCTCCGAGCTGATTACACATCTTGTGCACCCAGAGTCTAACAAGGCCAGCACTTCCCCTTTGGCTCCCAATGTGGGTACCCTTAATCTCACTGGAATGGTCATAGGGCCCTTGTTTGGACTTACCAGTGAGTCGTCTTCCAATTCAGATTCACTCTCTTCAGAAGAGGTTGGAGTTCCTAGCTCCTCTCCTTTCGGAGGGGCGATCTCTACAACCTCCTCTGCTTTAAGCGCCATTTTGCGAGGCTTTGCTGGGTTTTTTTCACATTTTCTTCCTCCTCCTGGTGCCCCCTTTGGTTCTAGCTTGGCATGGCAATCTGCAGCCCGGTGACCTTCCTTCCCACATCGGAAGCAAGCAGTGGCCTTGTGTTTTGCCTCCATTCCTCCCTTTTGAGGTTTTAAGGCTTCTCGAGGGCTGGTGGGGGAGGACTTGCTCCAACCAACCCCCTCCCCCCAGCGTCTGTTTCGGTTCAGATCAATTTCCACCTCTGCTGCCAGCACGTACCACAGCTGCAGCTCACTGGGGTCTCTTCTGGCAATACAGCTTTGATATACATCTTCATTCAACCCATCTTTAAAAGCTTCTATCAGGGGGGACTTCCGGTTTGCAAGGCTTCGGCAGCGGCAGGGATTCGTGATACCATGCGATCCCTGCTGCGCTCGCCGCCAAGGTTCCCCCGATCCTTTTGGATTTGGGGGATATAGCTGCCCCGTAGAGGCAGCTGAAGATAGGGGGGATCCGGATAGGGGTTTGGGGGTGTTGCAGACCCCCTCCACAGCCGGCAAAACCCCCTTTTCCCAGGCGGAGGAGCGGCGGTCAGTAATGGCCGCCACAAAGAAACCTGCAGCTGGATAAGATTGTGCAGGAGGAAGAAAGTCGGAAGAGTTGTGAAGAAGTGAAAGTGGTTTTTGCTGACCGGGATAAAGTAAGAGAAAGTACCCTGGACCTTGAAAGTTGCCAAAGATAAATTGTTTCCAGAGAGAGTTACAAGCGGCGAATGGAATTCTAAAAGGGAAAGTTTTTTCTTTTTTTTTCTTTCTTTTCACTCTCCTTCCAAACGTGACAGCAGATGGAACCATAAGAGAAATCGGAAAATCTGCATTGGAGGTAATTAAATGCTGAAGGGATAAGGATTTCTGAACATTTTTTTTTTAAAAAAAACCTTTTTTGCTGTGAGTGGGAAGGGAGAGAGGGAAAAAAATTGGAGCAAAATTTGAAAATAAGGAGAAGATTGCCTAGAATTTTAAAGAGTTATTAAACATTGATAAGACTTCTAAAAGATATATTTTAAATGGAACTTTGTGATTAAATACTAACCCCAGAAAGAGAAAGTGAAGAAGGAGAAAGTACTTAAAAGAAACAGTTTATTTGGATTGCTTGGTGATTTTGGAACTTCTGAGAACTATCCTTGATTAAAAGCACTTGGGTGGTTGTTTGAAAAAACTCTTTCTCTCTATAATGGCATCACTTGTGGATGGATTGAAACTTGAATATCAAAAATATAAAAAAGAAGAACAAAAAGGGAAGGATTCTCTTGGCACTCTTTTTCAATTTTTAGAAATGGCGGTTTGTATTTATGAAAAGCTGACTGCGCAACAGGATCACTGGGATAAAGAAGAAGCCATTTTTGATGAACAAGTGACTTTAGTTGGGGAAGGAAAGGAAGAGGAAAAGGAAAAGGGGACTTTAAGACTTGGAAAAACAACCAAAAAAGAGAAGAATAAGGTGAAAAGTGGATACTATGTTAGAAAACAACAGAAAGGAGGAAAGCAGAAGAACAAAAGGGAGGTGGAGAGACAAGGAGGTAAAGAGGGCAAGGAGAAGAATAAGCAAGGGAGAAAGGAAGGGATGAGAAGCCTCAATGGTGGGGAGAAAGATGCAAAGAAACAAAAGTCTTTTAGAGATAATGGGTAAACTTTATTGAAAAAGGAATTCTGGAAAGGTACATAAGATTGTATGTTTATATTTGTACTTAGAAATAATCTTAGAAAATTGGAAATAATATGTAATTTAAAATGTGATAAAATATTTAGTGTAATCTAGTGAAATTTTTTGTCAAGAAAAAAAGTAATGAAATAAATGGGAGAATTGGAGTAGGAGAAGGGGGAACATTTTAATGAAACAATGATTTAAAATATGTGATGCAGGGGGGGAAATAACTATGGAAAGCATAAGTGTTCCCATAAAGGCATGATATTTAATTGAAATGTGTAAAGTGTTTAAGATATAAATGAATATTAATATTAATGATTAGATTGTGTTATTTCAGTGAAATTTTTTGTGAAGAAAAAGAAGGCAATGAAATAAATGAGAGATTTGAAGTAGGAGAAGGGAACATTTTAATGAAATAATGATTTAAAATATGTGATGTGGGGGGGGGGGGAAATAACTATGGAAAATAGAAGCGTTCCCATAAAAATATGATATTTAACTGAGAAGTAATATGTTAAGTGTTTAAGATATAAATGAATATTAATATTAATGAATAGATTTGTATTGGCATTGATAATATTGTATAATTTTAGAATGTACCAAACAGAATCCCAATGTAAGCTATGTATTTTATATTAAGTATTATAAATGTAGGGGAAAGAGATAAAGGCGTCATACTCCAATTAGTGTACAGGAGAAGTTTTGTTTAAAGAAGAAAGATAAATGGATAGCTGGAAAAAGAACAGACAAAGAATTATAAATATTATGATTTGAATTGAGATGAGATAAATAAAATAAAACTAAGAAAGTTTAAAAGAGATGAGAAGCTATACATAAAATTGAAAATGGTAATAAGATATGGAATGGTATACAAAATGAATATGAATTTGAATTTGTGTCTGTATGAAGAGTTGTAACCCGGGACTAAGCAACTTTCAGAAAAGATGTTTTTTATGTTTCTATGTTTCGTGTTTTTGTGTGTTTAGGTTTGATTGAGTTAATAAAACCTTGGAGGAATGTTAGGACAATTGAGAATAAAAGATAGAAGAGAATAAAGCAAATAATAGATAAATATAAAAAAGAAATATAATTGAATAAAAGTAAAGGGAGAAATAATGAGAAATTTGAAAGGATATGTACGTGTTTATAAGGAGATGTGTCAATGATGTATAAAATGTTTTATTTGTTTTATTAAAATTTACAAATAACTTTCAGAAAAGAGGGTTTATGTTCTTATGTTTTATGTCTTGTATGTCTTTAAAAATTAATAAAATTTGTTTTTTTAAAAAAAAGCTTCTATCAGGGCTCCCCAGCCTTGAATATGACACGCCAGCTCTCTAAATTCCTGGGTGTAGTCGGCCACTGATCTCTGCCCCTGATTTATGGTCTTCATCCTAATTCTGGCCTTACGTTCAGCAAGTGGGTCTTCAAACCTGGCCTGCAGCGCAGTCATGAACAGGTCATAATTCATCAGCTGAGGGGCATTATCATTATGCAAAGTCACTATCCACTTTGCAGCTGTTCCCTCCAGAGCCCTGGTAACACATCTAACTTTGGCTGCTTCTGAGGAAAAAATCCCCTCCATATTCCTCCATATGGCTCCAGACTTGTGCCAGGAAGAATCCTAACTCCTTGGGATTCCCCCCCCCCCATATTTTACTTCCAACGGAGGCACCTTTGGAGTTCTACGTCTTCTGGCAATTACTCCCCCCACTGGGGCCCCCTGGGCTGCTGCTGCCTGTTGCGCTAGCCCAGGTTGATTTATGGGGGTGGCTGCTCTGACTATTCTGGCTGGTGCTGCCTCCCCCTCCTCTCCCTCATACCTTTGATCAGTTTGAGGTTCTCCAATAGCTTCATTTAGAATATGCATGGCTTGAGTTAGTAAAAAAAAATTTCTTTCCTTCTCCTGCCATGGCTCCTCTCTTCCATGCCAACAGGTAGTGGTCACTCCTGGAGGAGGCTTTTTCTCAGGATCCTTCCAACCGACTCCCAGGGACCATTTGGGTTTTACAGCTGGTTTTTCCCCAAGATTTAGTTCTGCGAACAAGTCGGCTTCCCCTGCTTCCTCTAGTAGCAGAGAATCTTGTCCTCCAGTTGCTCCCAGGTCTTCTTGGTCGCTGGCTGGATTTGACATTGTGTTCACATCCCCTTGAAAGAAAATTTATTAATTCTCCGGGTGGGCTGGTAATGTGGACATTCAGAATAATGTCAGCTGGTGCTTCATTCAAAATCCATGAAAGAAATACTTAGACTCCTTTAATCAGAGAAAAGATATCTTTTACTGGAAATCAAGTGGTAGCAACAAAAGAATTCTGAATCTGAGAAAATGGGAGCATAAATCACATATACAAAGTAATGGCAACGTTCCCACCCCCAATAGTTCAATTGGCTCATCCAATTAAAAGTTGTGTATATCATCATGTGGGCATCTCCAGATGGTGATGAGGCTTCTGTCCATTGACCTTGACATAGTTTGATAAAGGGTTGCAGCTGCGCATAGCATAGGATAGAAACCTAAGCAAGAATGTACACCCCCCCCCAGTTTATACAGTTCTGGTTTGTAACACCTCCAGCTCACTTCCCATAACCATTCCCCCCTCCTCCCCCCGTTACTTATGACAGCCAAAAGATGCAAAGCAAAGGGAGAAAATCTTGAAGGCTGACAGACTGCCTTCTCCAAAAACAACTGCCCCAGGAGTACCTGCTCCAGGTTCCTTCCTTTAAATTTTGTCATAATATTGGAATTTTTCTATGGTTGCCCTTGTTCACTGGAACTATCCTTCCCCCTCATTCCATTGTCTTTATTAATTTATAATATAAGGAAATAGGAAAATAAGTAAGGAAAAGGGGAAGGGAAAAGTGTAAGGCAAAGGGAAAAAAGAAAGAAAAGGCATTGACTTCTGACTCCCTTTGGTACAGTAGAATAAAATAATAGCGTCAAACCTCAGGTATTTACTTTTAACATAACAATATAAACTAGCCATTTCTATAACAACAAACTTGTTGATAAAACCCCAAATCAGTTTCACACGCCCCCCCCCCAATTTTCATGAATTTTGCAAGCCAATTGAAAGCAGAACTAAACTACAGCATCCTTTGCGTTGATCTGTTGTTCCATGGTTAGTGGCACAGCAGAGACAATGGAACGGATCAGTGGTGGGATTCAATTTTTTTTTTACTACTGGTTCTGTGGGCGTGGCTTGGTGGGTGTGGAAGGGGAAGGATACTGTAAAATCTCCAGTCAGAGGTGGTATTTGCCGGTTCTCTGAACTATTCAAAATTTCCGCTACTCGTTCTCCAGAACTGGTCAGAACCTGCTGAATACCACCTCTGAATTGATTCTTAAACATTTACCAACATACTACTAGATGAACTGCTTGAAGGATAGGGGAGGAGCAGAAAAGTTGTAATTGGATGGAGCTGATGAAAAACTCAGAGATGAGAAGTTTAAAGACGAGGCAGCGTATGAAGTGTAGAAATAGGGGGTAGCAAGGAGATTTGTAGATTAAGTTTCTCCTTTAAGAAGTTCATGTTTGACACTGAAGGATGTGAATTCCCCATCTGGGAAGCAGCTGTCAGTCTTGTGAATGTAAGGTAACATCCTGAGAGATGTATTAAAAGTATTCACATTAGCTTAGAGTATGAGATGTAAGGCCATCATCCTCCATAATCATTAAGCTACAGTTTTCTCTGAGTCATACTCTATTGTTGAAATCTTTTTAGGATTCATTTGGGTAATTTTCTGGATGACTGTACAAAAGCATTTATTTAATTAATTAAATTAAGGCACTGCCCATCTCATTATCTAAGTAACTTTGCCACTGCCTCTTTTGGTTTTTTTTTTTAAACTTCCCAGTCCAATCCAGCCAAGAGTCTTGATGGTTTCCTGCCAAAGTATTAATCAGCTTGCTCAGGTTATGCAAATTTTTGCTTATAAGGCAAGAATTTCATTTCTCTTCTCCCCATTCCCAATACATTTTTCTTATCAGACACTCTTTGAAATGAAGTTTAAACATTGTTTTTAAATACCAGTCCTGCTCAGGTGCTTAAAAAGCATAGCCTAATATCAATCAGAAGTTTATCCTAAGTTTCTAAAGCTTCCTGCTTTATATCCACAGAGAGAAGTCAAGCTTAAGCATAGAAGAGTAATCTATACTTTACTGTATCTGAATTTACTGTTGCAATTTAATTACTTCTCTTCCCTTAGGTTAATTGATTTTAAAATATTTTAAATGCATATGTGACAGGATTTTTTTTATTATTCCCAAGCTAAGAAGAAAACTGAATCACAGATGAATCTTTTGTTTTTCCAGAAGAACTACCTTAAGAAACAGTTTCTGCTATCTTCTTTGTGTTATTTTTGGAACATAAAATTTTACTTCTTGATCAATGGTGGGATTAAAAAATTTTTTACTATTGGTTTTGTGGGCGTGGCTTAATGGGCATGGCATAGCTTGGTGGGTGAGGCTTGGTGGGCATGGCAGGGGAAGGATACTGTAAAATCCCCATTCCCTCCCTATTCCTGGGGAAAGGTTACTGCAAAACCCCATTCCCTCCCCACCCCACTAACCTGCTTTCCAGCTCTGTTCTCCTGTGCAGAGCAACAAAAGAAGACCCAGCCAATCAGCTGGGACTCGGGAGGCAGAGAATAGATGGGGGCGGGGCCAGTCAGAGGTGGTATTTGCCGGTTCTCCAAACTACTCAACATTTCCACCACCAGTTCTCCAGAACTGCTCAGAACCTGCTGAATACCACCTCTGCTCTTGATTAGTTTAGGATTAACTATGAAGATGAAAATGATTTTAAAGCATTATTTATCCTGTGATTTATTTATGCATAAAATCAGTAATGTCCTGCTTCCGTCATTTAAAAGAGGTCCCCAAAGCAGCTCGCAAGAGATGATCATGATAGCAGACGCCCCACCTTATACATTCCTTTCCTTTTGTGTCACAGTGATCCTTTGGGCACAATGCCATGTTTTCATTTGCCCAACATTATCAATTTCCTTCTTTCTACTGAGAACAAAATACTTTCTGCAAATAGCAGGACCTGATAAAATGTGACATTATGCATGGGTTGTATACAACTTGCAAGCAAATGCTCCATTAATATTTCAGCAGTACAGGTTCACTTTTTTTTCCCACTGCAGGAGTTCTGCAAACTTCTGATTATATTCCAGTCAATCCTAGATAGATGTATTATCTGCTACAATGTCCTACCAGTCAATGACTACTTCAGCTTCAACCGCAACAATACAAGAAGAGCACACAACAGATACAAACTTAATGTTAACTGCTCCAAACTTGATTGCAGAAAGTACAACTTCAGCAACAGAGTGGTCAATGCCTGGAATGCACCACCTGACTTTGTTGTTACATCCTCAAACCCCCACTCCTTCAACCTCAAACTATCCACTATTGCCCTCACCCCATTCCTAAGAGGTCTGTAAGGGGCGTGCATAAATGCACCATTGTGCCTCCCGTCTCTGTCCTATTGTCCCCATTTATTTGTACCTATTTCCTGTATTCTTACTCATGTTTATACTTATACCTTATAAGCGATTGACAAATCAAATCAAATAAATAAATAAATATTATGTTTTAGTTATAATTCCATTCCATGCAGACTATGATAATGTGTTTTTTTCCTACTGTGGATCATTATGAGATGTGAAGATACCAAAGAAATACTTCAGCTTATAATCTGTGAATTTCACTTTCCTTCTGTGTTAATTAGCAAACCAGTTGTGCTGTTGTGTAGTTTCCCATATTTTATTTCCTGCATTGTCAACTTATTTGTGGAAAATGAAATGCACTGATCTGAAGACAAGGGAACGGGGATGCCACATGATCTCTGGTCAGCTTATAGGAACTATATTTTTCTGTATCAATTCTTTTATTTTTTGTTGTTGTAACAATAGGAAAATGAAGAATGCTTAAACTATCCTGCTGTTGATAATGACTCACATCCTGAGTGCTTTTTTTTTTTAAAAAAAATATTATTTTGCATAAGACACTTCAGCTCCTGCTATTTCTGGCAAAGACCATTAAAATTCCTTTTTCACAAAAAAAAAAAAAAAAATTCAGCCATTTATTTTTCAGCAGCTGGAGAAGCCAGTTATCATTACCACAAGAATTATTACATGAAGAACATAATCACAAGAGAAATACTTCCATAATGATACGATATGTTGCTTAAGAGATGCCAAAGAAGCAGAAATAAAGTCATACTTTATATAAAAAAAAAAATCCTTCTAAAAGGCAAGGTTGATGAATCTCAAAATCCACACGAATAGGTAAATAAGCCCATTAGATGGTCTTCTCAGTGGGAGCCAGGTTGGTTAAGTACCCAGTGGGACCTACCATGTTAGGTTTTGTATAGAGCTCCTCTTTACATCCCATTAATCTTGGCAGAAGGATGAATCAAAGGATGTCACTCTGGCCCATTGCCAGCTTTCAGTGGAGATGGATTAGATAGGTTATTAATTGTTCTAGTTTAAAATACCAATTTTCCTCTTGTGTCAGTGGAAATCATGTCATGTACTACCCTCAGTGGCCATTCTGGGATCTGCCTAGAGACCACGGATTATTTGAGCTGCTGGAAGTGTGCCCCTTCCCCTAGCACAGGGGTGGGCTGGATGCGTCATGCGCTGGCCATGCCCACCCCCGGTTTAGCGAAAGGGGAAAAAGTTGCAATATGTCACATGACGACAACATGACGCTGTGAGTTTGATACCCCTGCCCTAGCACTATCCTTCATGGCCATTTTGGCTTCTGCTTTTGGGAAAGGATCAGGCCTGACTGGGCCTTTCTGAAGTGCTGTTCCTTTGCTATATGGGCTTCTTCTAAGTTCTGAGTTTGCTGTTCTTTTAAAAGCATGGTAGACGTGCCTTTAGAAAACCCAGATCCTTGCTTTCTTGTGGGAAGGGGTATATGCTTGTGTGAATATTGTTGCCCCTTCTTCCATTTTTATCTGCAGGGTAGCTAGTGTGTGTATAGTGCTAGCAGCTTTCCCTCCCTTATTTATTTAAAACATTTATATAACCACCCACATTAAACCAGACTCTGGATGGTTCACAAGCAAAGAATAAAAATGATATATGCAGACAATGTAAACAAACCCCTCTCCCCACAATAAACTCAAAACCAGGGAAACCTGGTGCCAGAACTAAATTTCCCAATATAGGACACAGGAATATTCTTCCTTCATTTTATCCCAATGTTTGGGGGGAAAGCCAGCTATTTATGTACTTTCCAGAAGATGATAAAAGTAGGGGCCTGCTGGATATCAAAAAGAAAAGTATTCTATGGCTGTAATAAAAAGGGCACATTTCATAGGTCCCATAAGATTGTGAATTTCAAGGTGTAGCTACCCTGGAGTGTAGCTACCCTCTCCATCTCATGGGATGAACAGAAGTTCTCAAACAGAGACAGTCTCTCAAATCAGCTGGAACTGTGCCATGTAGGACTTTAGAAGTGATGACCAGCATCACTTCTAAATTGAATTTCAACCAGAAGGAAAGGGAGCCTGTGCAACTTGCACTAAGGGGTATAATGTGGGCAAATCTAGAGGTGGCCAATATTGTGTGCACTGCCACATTCTGGACTAGTTGTAACTTCCAGGTGGTTTTCAAGAACAGTTCCACGTTGAGTAGAGCTGTCAAACTCCTGGCCCATGGGCCAGATATGTCATGTGCTGGCCATGCCCACTCGTGGTTTAATGAAGGGGGGGGGGGGAATATGTCACGTGACACTGCTGTGACAACATGAGCTTGACACTCTTGATGTAGAGCATATTTAAACTGCTCTTCTCTCCCCCCCCCCTCTTTCTCATCACATCTACAAACACCTGTAGGCAGGGCAAGAAATAATGGATGGAAATTAATCAAGGAGAGAAGCAGCCCAGAACAAGGAGAAACTTCCTAGCAATGAAGACAATTAATGTGTAGAACAGCTTGCCTTAAGGCAGGGGTCCCCAAACTTGGCAACTTTAAGACTTGTGGACTTCAACTCCCAGAATTCTGCAGCCTGCTGGCTGGAGAATTCTGGGAGTTGAAGTCCACAAGTCTTAAAGTTGCCAAGTTTGGGGACCCCTGCTTATAGAGTTAAAAACCTCACTGGAGGTTTTTAAGAAGAGCCTGTCTGAAATGTATAGGGTCTCCTGCTTGAACAGGGGGTTGGAGCAGAAGACCCTTCCAACTCTATTCTGATTGATTGATCTCTTTCCCACTTCATTCTCCCCACCCTAGAATTGACTAAAGAGAGGAGAAACTGATTAATTTCTCAACTACACCACCAATAACCAAAAGTATAGTCTTCCCTTTTTTTAAAAAAATTGCAGATTAATTGCAGCTCAACACATGAGCTGGGTTTCAAGTCACACTACCATAGAATCCAATGACTTTTCTTTACAAGTTTCCAAAACATAGGGGGAAAAAACCCTCCCAGATCTCCCCCTCCTATCTCCAAGATATTCATTTGAAATTTCATTTAAAATTATAGGAGATGCCTTTAATTGCAGGTGGTAAGATTGCTCTGTTTAAAATGTCAACTTTAGTATAAAGAAAGCCCTTCACTGACAAGTGAGAAAAGGAAAAGGCATGCATGCACACATTACCATTGATTTAACCACTCAAGAAAGAGCTGACAGGCAGAAGGTGTTGCTTAATGCTATGGGAGTGCTCCTTCACACACATGAATGCCTTCGCCTGTCTCTAGTTTTTCAGGCTTAAATGTAGCTTGAAAAACCACTGACGGATGTTGGAAGAATATTCTTTTGAACGCACCTCTGCAAAACACCTGCACAAAAACCTTGGCCTTAGTCCACATTAAGGAGAATGCTTGGTGGAGATTTCACCACTGAGAGGTGATTCTTGGTTGAGAAGCAAAGTGAAGCTGGGGAAATCCATTTCCTTCTTTAATTTGCTCACCTTAATCTGTAAGGGCAGCACATCTTCCCCTTTCTGAGGTAGAACTGAGCTTGACCCTTGACCCAAGGCCATTTATGCCAGTGTATATTTCTATTGATTGAAGAACTGCACATTAACATGTCTGAGGGAGAGGTTCTGTAGGCCTGTTTGAAAGTAGTGGAACATGATGTTACTGAAGAAGAGAAATGGATCAAATCTGCTATGTTCCCTCTCTGCAGTAACATCCTTGGAGGATCAAACTAGTCATACTGATGCAAGTCTGAGGTAATGTTTTTGACTTTCTTTAATTGGGATCTCTTTAACTAGTTTTGGATTTGTGAAGAGAACATAGATCATGCTATAGGTCACAGGTTGCCAATCTTTTGGACCTCAGGGACCACCAAACTCATAATTTTAAATCCTGCAAACCATTAATATGAATGTTGACTGACAGTGGTTTGCTGACATTGGTGGGAGAGAGAGAGAGAGAGAAAGACTTTTGGCTTCATGCAAGGAAAACAGCAGAAGCAGCAGAAGTCTTTCTCTTCCCCAAACTCCACCAGAAATGAGTCTTTGCTGGTGCAGCCTCTTGGATCAGGATGCCTTGCAGGGTCCCAAAGACTCATTTCTGGCAGAGTTTGGGGGAGAGAAAGAAAGACTTTTGCTGCTTTTGCTTTTGCTTTTGCTGTGTATCCTTGTACTTCTACTTGCAAGGATAAAGAGCTATCATAGGAGTGTAGCATTCTTGATCATAATAAATTCTATAAACTTAAAAATAAGATAAAGCTTCAAAACTTTTTACAGTGGGAAACTTACTGTGAAAACTAATTTCAATTAACTTATATCTCGATATTAGCAGCTGTGCTTTCTGAACATTCAAGATTGAACAGATCAATTTTCTTGACAAAATGTTGAATTGTTTTCATGCAAGTAAAAGACATTTTTTAAAAAAATTGAAAGCAGTTTCTTTTTCCCCCTGGTTACATTTCCTGATTAATTCACTGCAACCATATGCTGGAACTTGTTTATATTCTGTGACACACACTGAGAAGTATTTCATTTGAAAGTTGTTTCAAACCAACACAGTTCAATAGTCTTTTTAGAAAAATCAACATGAACCCAGGGTTATAAAAGAGGAACCATAGGCCTACAGAAAACGAAAATGACAATTGCTGTTATAGTATAGTGACATTCATGTTTTCCTTTGAAGAATCAAAACACCTGATCTGTGGGTCTCAGTTGATCTTCCATCCTCAACTCTTACAGGACCAGATCTGTTTAGCTTCAAATATTGAATTGCACAGTGGAGCTTCAACCACTATGATGGTTAGTTTATTTCAAGTAGAAATGCATTGGGCACATTTTCATCCTTACTTTTGCGTGCCTGATCTCCAACAGAATAAATCCAGAGTAGGTTGAAAGGTATCAGTTGAACTGCAATAAAATATTGGCCAAGATATAAGAGCAGTTAAAAAGGCACAATATGATTTTAGTACATCCTTCAGACCAAATAACAGTTTAAAATAAATAGACTGATAAATAAAACGGTAGTAATTCAGAGATTAGCTGTACCTTGGAGACATAGCTGGAATACACTGAAATACTTATTAACAGAGAGATAATAAGAAATAAGCCCTAGCTCATTAAGCTTCAGGTGGAGAGAGTTATAATTTTGACTTCTCCCCTAGGTAAAATGACAAAAACAAAAACTTTCTTTATTGAGGTAATGAGCATAACAGGGAATAGACTGGAAATTAATATATTTCTCTCCAATGGAATACATATACATATATATACACTGCTCAAAAAAATAAAGGGAACACAAAAATAAGACATCCCAGATCTGAATGAATGAAATATTCTTATTAAATACTTTGTTCATTATTATAGTTGAATGTGCTGACAACAAACTCACACAAAAATTATCAATGGAAATTGTTAAGTCCGTCGCTAGGAATTTCTCGAATTCCAGTGCGGTGAACTGTGGTCTGTTATCTGACACAATCACGTCCGGGAGGCCGTGGGTCGAGAATAGTCTGTTGAGTTCTTGGATGACGGCCTTGGTGGTGGTAGTTTTCATATCGCTTACCTCCAGCCAATTGGAGTAAGCGTCTACCGTTATGAGGAATGTATGTCCTTTTGTGGGTCCGGCGAAGTCTATGTGTATCCTGGACCATGGCCCCCTGGGGGTTTCCCATTCCAGGATTGGGGCGGCGGGTGGGCTTGGCCTGGATTCCTGGCATTGCTTGCAGCTAGCTACCCAGGCTTCAATTTGTTTGTCTATCCCTTGCCACCAAGCGTAGCTTCTGGCCAGGGCTTTTGACCTGACGATGCCCGGATGCCCCTCGTGTAACAAGTCCAAGAACCTTTTTTGTAATTTTTCTGGGATTACCACCCTGTCCCCCCATAGTATACAACCTTTCTGTGTGGAGAGTTCCATTTGCTTGTTTTTAAAAGTCCTGAATGTTTCGTCGACGTCTTTTTCCGGCCAGCCCTTCTCCGCCCATTGCAATACCCGCGCCAGACGTTTGTCTTTATTTGTTTCGCGGGCAATGTCTGACGCGGTTAGGGGGAGGTTGGGTATGGCCTCGATGCTCAGGGTGGATGTTGTGGGTGCTGGGTCGGCGTCCAGGTCGGGTAGCGGGGTGCGGCTCAAGGCGTCTGCGTGTGTGATCGTTTTGCCGGGTCAGTAGGTCAGCCGGTAACTGTAGGCGGCGAGGAATTCAGACCACCTTGTCATTCTTGGGGATAGAATGTTCGGGGTGGCCTTGTTTCCTGCCAGAATGTCCAACAGCGGTTTGTGGTCTGTGATGATGGTGAATGTTCGGCCGTAGAGGTACTCGTGAAACCTTTTGACGGCAGCGATGATTGCCAGGGCTTCCTTGTCAAGTTGGCTATAGTTCCTCTCTGGCTTCGATAGGGTTCTCGAGTAAAAGGCGATGGGTGCTTCGTTCCCATTTGGGAGTGTGTGGCTGAGGATCGCCCCGATCCCAAACGGTGATGCATCGCACGTGACGGCCAGCGGGAGGGTCTCGTTGTATTGGATGAGGATGGCATCCGATGTGAGTAGGTCCTTGGTTTGGTTGAAGGCGGCTTCCTCTCGTTCCCCCCAGGTCCAGGTGGCTGTTTTGTCCAGCAGCCTATGCAATGGTTCTGCCGCGGTCGCCTTATGGGGTAGGAAAACATTGTAGAAGTTAATTAGCCCGAGAAATGCCTGCAATTCGGTTTTAGTCCTCGGTCTGGGGGCTTCTTTGATGGCTCTGACTTTGTTTTCGGTTGGGTGAATGCCGTGCCGGTCTAGGAGATATCCTAGGAATTCGACTCTCTCTGTATATAGCTGGCATTTTTCTTTTTTGACTTTTAGCCCGGCTTCTTTAAATTTCGTTAGTACCTCCCTCAGGTGACCCTCCAGTTCTTTTTGGTTGGCTGCTGACACCAGTACGTCATCGAAATAGGGCACCACCCCCTTGATTCCTTGCAACAGTCTCTCCATGAGGCTCTGGAAAATCCCTGGGGCTATGCTGACTCCAAACTGGAGTCTCTTGCAGCGAAAAGCCCCCCGGTGGGTTACTATGGTCTGCGCCTCGGCGGTTTCCGCGTTGACCGGTAATTGTTGATAGGCTTGCGCCAGGTCGAGTTTCGCGAAAACCTTGCCTCCCCCCAGTGAGTGTAGGAGGTGCTGCACTACCGGGATGGGGTAGGCGCTTTGTTGTAAGGCACAGTTTAGGGTGGCCTTATAGTCCCCACAAATTCTCACCGACCCGTCGGGCTTGACAGGGGTGACTATTGGGGTTTCCCACTGGGCGTGGTCAGTTGGTTCTAGGACCCCTTGCTTGATGAGTTTGTCTATCTGCTCATCGATCTTAGGGCAGAGTGTGAAAGGTACCCGCCGTGGTTTTAGGTGTATCGGGGGAACGCTGGGGTCTAAACTGAAGGAAATAGGGGCCCCTCAGTACTTGCCTAGGGTGCCGTCGAACACTTCCTGGAAGTCCCTTGCGAGTTGCTCCTCCCAGTCTGCCTCTGCGATGTGGTCGATGCCCATTACCTCGATCCCGAGCGGCGCAAACCATTGTAGTCCCAAAAGGCTGGGTCGGTCTCTGTCCACAACCGTCAGGGAAAGCCTTGCTGTGCGCCCCTTAAAAGTAACTTCAAAGTGTCCTGTTCCGACTACCGGGATGCGGTTCCCTTGGTAGTCCTTTAGGATTAACTTCTGGCTTTCCAGTCCCCTCTTGTGGATTTCGGGCACCAGACGCTTAATTTCCCGTCATGCAACCATGGAGAGGTAGGACCCGGAGTCCACCTCCATCTTGCATGGCTTGCCCTCGATGCCCACTTCCACGTATACCTTTCGGACGTCTGCGCTTGACGAATGGCCGATGACGACGGTCTGGTGGGTTTCCTCTCTCTGCCGGTTCTCGCCGTTCCGCCGGCCCCATCCGTCCCGGTTCCAGCGACTCTCGGCTTGGCGGTCCCTTGGCCTGGGGGGGGGTGCCGTCTCATCTCCGGCCGCTGTTGTCTCATCGTCGGGGGCTGTAGGCTTTCTTGAGTCGACAGACTCGGGCGATGTGGCCTCTCTTGTCGCACTGCCGGCAGATCGTGTCAAAAAAATGGCACTCTGACCGAGGGTGGTTGCCTCCGCACCCGGCGCATTGGAGGCCCGACTTACGACTCCGCTGTTGGCGCCGGTCCCGTTCTGTTTGGAGTCGATGGATGTCCTCCTCTTCATCCGTGGTGTCGGAAACGGAGTCGAGATCGCCATGGTGGGTGGTGGTGGTTTCTTGGCGGCTTGCTTCTGGATGCGTCTCGGCTGCTGGCCCGCCTCGGAGGTTGCAGCTCGGTCCCCGGTGTCCTGTCTCCACATTCGGGCCGCCGACTTCTGGGTCACCTCGGCTGCGGTGGCCTCGGCAAGGGCGTCGGCGAGGGAGATGTCGCCTTTTGCCATCAGTTGGCTTTGTAGGACCGGGTCCCTGAGCCCGAGGACGACACGATCTCGTAGCGCCTCGTCCATGTCCATGAAGCCACACATGCCTCCTAGGTTTCGTAGATCTGCCACAAAATCGCTGATGCTCTCACCCGATCTCTGGTCCTGTCAGTAGGAATCGTGCCGTCTGATGAGGGTGGGCACGGCGGGGGCATAGTGGTTTCGGAGCAACGGTTCGAGGTCGACCCAGTCCATCGCCTTTACGTCCTCGGGTTTTGCGAGGGCTTTTGCCATCTTAAACACTGCGGGCCTGCAGTGTGTCAGAAAAATGGCCCTTTTCTTCTGCCCGTTTGCGTCCTTGAGGTTGCTACTTTCGAGGAACATCAGGAACCGGTCAGTGTACGATTCCCAGTCCTCAGTAGCTTGGTTAAAAGGTGCGGGCGGTGTGATGCTGGCCATCTTGTCGGTCTCGTTCCCTCGGGACCACGTGCTCGGTGGGTATCAGTTTTGCAATCCCACCCTCGTCGCCAGTGTTAAGTCCGTCGCAGGGAAAGGAGACTCGGGAGCCAGTGACTTAGTTCAGCTCTTTATTAAGTCCCGAGATCGGCTCGGGCTCTAGGAGATTGGCGGCGGCTTTTATTCCCTGGCCGTGGCGGCCGCGGCCAATGGCACCGCTTTAAATCTCCCGCGATTAGTTTCCACCAATCACGGGGATTCGCGGCGGGCCAATCAGTGCAGCTCGCTCGGCCAATCAGGTCGCCGTGCGCTCTGACCAATCACAGTGCGGTATTTACAAGTATGTTAATGGATTGTACAGAACAGAAATCAAATTTAGCATCCCATAGAGGTCTGGATTTGGAGTTACACTCAAAATTAAACTAGAAAAAAACACTATAGGCTGATCCAACTTTGATGTAATGTCCTTAAAACAAGTCAAAATGAGGGTCAGTAGTGTGTGTTGCCTCCACGTGCCTGTATGACCTCCCTACAATGCCTGGGCATGCTCCTGATGAGGTGGCGGATGGTTTCCTGAGGGATCTCCTCCCACACTGGACTAAAGCCTCCCCAATTTCTGGACAGTCTGTGGTGCAACGTGGCGTTGGTGAATGGAGCGAGACATGATGTCTCAGATGTGCTCAATTGGATTCAGGTCTGGGGAACGGGCGGGCCAGTCCATAGCATCAATGCCTTCGTCTCACAGGAACTGCTGACACACTCCAGCCACATGAGGTATAGCATTGTCGTGCATTAGGAGGAACCCAGGGCCAACCACATCAGCATAGGGTCTCACAAGGGGTCTGAGGATCTCATCTTGGTACCTAATGGCAGTCAGGCTACCTCTGGCGAGCACATGGAGGGCTGTGCGGCCCCCTAAAGAAATGCCACCCTACACCATTATTGACCCACTGCCAAACCGGTCATGCTGGAGGATGTTGCAGACAGCTAAATACCATACATGTAAGTACCCGCGAAAACTTAAGAACACACACACACACACACACACACACACACACATATATGTATATATGGTATTCAGCTTTGTTCGGGTATTTTCCCACGTCATTATAGTTGTGCTTTTAAAGTTGTAGCAATGTTTCGGCTTCTGTATACAGAAGCCTGATGATGGCAGATGAGATTCTGTCGAAACGTTGCTACAACTTTAAAAGCACAACTATAATGTCATGGGAAAATACCCAAACAAAGCTGAATACTATACATATAGATACCTGCGAAAACTTAAGAAAATATACATATATTTTTAAGATGTCTCTAATATTCTGCCCATATGAACCACACTAAAATAGATGGCCCTGAAAGGTGACTTTATTCTTTATGTTCTTTTACTCAGCACTCCCTTAAATCTCTAGTTGGCAGGATAATTCAGGTCAAGTTTGATAAGGCATTTTGAAGGGAAATGTGCCCAGAAATAAATGGACTTGCTCCTCAAACCATCAATTTTTCTTTCTAGTCACACCTCCTAACTCTATTTTCTCTCTAGCTCTGGACCGTGAAGCATAAAGCTTGTAGTGAAAAAATATGCCTGTGTTGGATTAGTCTTTGTTTTAACGAACCATTCAATCTTTACTCTTTGGTGTACTCTGTACATTGCTGTAAACAGTAATAAAACTGCGGTTTTCAAACTTCCTTCAGAAGAAGCTGGGGAACACAAAGTCCATTTTTTAAGTCAACCAAGGAGTAAATTGACTTTTATTTAATTCAGGCAGTCCCACATTTGCAGGCTTGCTACTTGGCATGGGGTTGAAAGATACCGTATTCTGTTTTCATAGTCTTCCCAAATCAGTACAGATAGTAATATTCTTTCTTTTCCTTATGTTTTGAAATATATTTGTGTTTTTTTATATAAAAAAGTTATAAACAGGCACTTGTGACAATCATGGTCAACAATATCCTGTAAAATAATATGACATACGATGTTTATTGGGTGCATTATTTTTTTTCAAAGTACACAAATTGCATTAAAATATATGCGAGGGTTGTGGTAACTTTTTCAGTTGCAAAGTTATGAGCAAATTTAAGATTAAAAATAAGCCAAGTGAATCTGTCAGATTTATCAGTTTTGCAAGTTTCCTCAGCTGATTCTGGAAGGGTGTAATGTTCTAACTGAGGATACAATTCTCCTTTAAGGGGCCAACAATTCACCCAATATGCAGCATTAAGAATGGGGTGGGATGGGATGGAATAGACAAATTGCCTTGATGAAGCCCAATGACTAATCTGTCTTTCATAAGACACTGCAGTCTCATTTAGACATTATTCCATTTTAATGCTATTTTATGTTTTGGATGATGTCATAACATTGCTTATCCATACATGGTGTTTATGGAGATGACTGGGTGAGGGTATCATCACCTTTCCTCACGTGCACAGCAGGCATTATATGAATAAACAAATTCACATCCACAGCTAATAGCTGTCAAGAATATAATGCTTTCAACTTAAGTTCATAAGAAGTACTTAACATTCAACTTAAGTACATAAGAAGAGTTTTATTGGAAGAGAGCAAAAGTGCTTCGAGATTATGCCTTTATTTTGTAGTTGGTGTTCTATATCAGCCTACTCCAAATACTGAATACTGATTGGTCCACACAGACCGCGACCCGATTGGTCAACTGAACGGCCGTGATTGGTGCGCTAAGAATCAACCGCGATTGGCCGAGCCGATCGCGGGAGATTCAAAGCCCTGTCATTGGCCACCGAGCCGCGAGCAATCCCTATATGAAGGGCTGCCGTGGCTCCAAGATCTTGCACAGGTCTTAACACTGAAATAAAGAGCTGAATGTACACTTTGGTCTTGCGTCTCTGTGGGAACCGATCTACCCAATCTAACAGTTGCCATGCCTTGTTCATGGAATAGGAGAAAGGGAAACTTTTTTTCCTCCTCCCAAATTCATATCTGTTAAGGAAAAGCTGGAATATTCTGTGGACCAGAGGTGGTATTCAGCAGGTTCTGACCAGTTCTAGAGAACCGGTAGTGGAAATTCTGAGAAGTTTGGAACACCGGCAAATACCACCTTTGACTGGAGATTTTACAGTATCCTTCCCCTGCCATGCCCACCAAGTATACCCACAGAACTGGTAGTAAGAAAATTTGAATCCCACCACTGCCTTGGACTGTTCAGGATAGGAGACATCAGTCTATATGTAGTCTAGACTCTAGAGAAGCTTCCGAGTCTGTTAAAAATGTGCAAAACTTAAAAAATCCTTACATTTCAATACTGGGAGGTGGGATGGAAGGAGTCAGGGAAATCTTGCCTAGAGTAGATAATCTTCTGGACGCACAGTGTTTGAAATTACACTTTGCATTATACCCTAACCACTGTATCTGCTTATGAGTATTGCAGTCTAATACATAAGAATTGCTTTGCTTGCTTTTTTCCTACTGAAATGTGATCATCTTGTAGAGATTCAAGGAAGTGAAATAACTGGGAAATCTGTTGTATTTCTGAAACCATTTTTCTGCAGAACATTATTATGGTTAGAAGGCAACATCTGATGCCAAAACCAATGCTATGAAATATGCCAGCTTAATTAATTGGACCTCTGTCAATGCAATGATTTATATATATATAAAAAACCCCAGCAGCTTTGTAATTGATCTACTTAAGAGTTTTTCACTCTTAACCTATTGGTTACTGCATAATAAAACTACATTTTGATGGAGCTAATGAAAAGCTTGTTATTATCATTTTTAAAGAAACATTATGCCTCCAGTTCAGATACAGTGATTAAAGGTTAAAACAGAATCTCTTTTAGAAACAATTTTCTTTCAGAGCTTTTACCCACAGAGTGAAGGCATACAACACCATTAAGGTAAAGAATCTGAGAAAGTGGCTTAATTATCAAGCAGCTCTTTAAATATCACTTCTACAGTATAAACTCAATCTTGCTGATATACACAGATTGTTAAGTGCAGAAGAATTAAAAATATCAACTTGGATGTTTATCCTGTCATTGCTTTTTTTGGTGGGGGTGGTGGAGAGGATTTGTTAATCAAACATATGGTGTAAAAGAGTCAGGCTTTCACTTGTTTTTCACCTTTTATTCTTTATTTTCCTCAGTGTAATTGTGGAGCTGTCATTCATTACCATGGAAAAGAAGCCTGTATCTTATGCAATGACTGAAGAACTGTCAACAGCAGGAACATTACATCAACCTTTCCTTAAAAGCAGCTAAGAGCTTCTTTTGAAATAAAACTTAACAAAACTGTTAGCAATGCTTTCTTTCTTTTCTTTTTTTCTTTGGCAAATGATTTTATAGGAGATCTTTAATATGGTAAGCTGGAGATGAGGGCTGTTGTTGATCACTTCTCCTTCACTTTCAAGATGTCGCATTTTCCTGTATATTTTTCCAAAGAGGTAGCAAAGCCTAGGCTGCCTGGCTCAAGGCCAAGTCTGCCAATGGTTCCTGGCATTCATGTTTCCTCATTGCTGTTCCTTGCCAGCAAATCACGTGCAAGGCTGGGACTTCATTTGGAGTGGTGCAATATTTTACGCATGCAATGTCTTAGTTTGGGAGTGGGATTTTTTTTCTTTTTCTTTTTTCTGGTGAGGCTGGTCTATCAGGACAATCTGGTCTACCCAAGTATGGGAGGGAGCATACTGCTTCTGCTTTCACCTTTCAGCCCCAAACCAGGAGCCTTCACAGGCAGTTGCTTTTGCAACAAATTATTTTTGTGTTGAATTTATGTTTTACTGACAAAGAAATAAAGGGAGACTACTATAACTGTAGATCTATTTCAAGCTATTTAGCTTTCATCAGCTAGCCATAGCTTAGAGGCTAATACATCTACCTAATATGCAAGTAGCCTGGGTTTGAATACCAGAAGGTTATGGCTAGCTGATGAGAGCTAAATAGCTTGAAATAGATCTATACTACTCTCCCTTTGTTGGTAAAACATAAATTCCTCCATTCAGTAAAAAAGAGAAACATTCCTAATTCTAAAGTTCCTTTGATCTGTAATTGTGGTCACTGTCAGAGTGGAATTCTGTAAAGACTCCTCCCTTTATTATGAATAAATTAGATATCATTTGCATATCCTACTTCCAAAGGAAATAAGAGGGTACTGATCCCTTTCTAACAATCTTCAAATATGTATGTGTACACACACATACACACACACAATCATTGTTTCTTCAACTAGTTTCCTACTCATATTGATTCTGCAACCATTTCTACAGCAAATCAGCCAGTCTGATTTTTTACATCCTCACTTTCAAGGGCATGATAACCAGAATTAGATATATGTCTTCAAATGTTTTCTCTTTGGAGACCTTTTCCATGGAATGTTTCATTAATGGAAAGCTGGCCAAGGCATTCTTCCACTTGGGCTTATTTTCCGGTCATTTTCCTCGATAGTCCAAATTAAAGATGAAAGCATGAAACCAGCCACTGGATCTTGTTCCCTTCCATCTTCACATTAGTGAAGTACTTTACCTTATTATACTTGCTTACTGCTTAATAAATGACTCTACAACAGACTCTGCATGATTTCTAAGGTAGCTTCTCAACTCTACTCAACTTTGTTTTACATCACTGTACTTTATATGTCTTTATTTGTAGTTATCCTTTCTTTCATGTGCTTACGCTATTTAGCTGGTTTCTCCCAACATTTTTTTCTTCCAAACAACCCTATAAGAAAAGGTGACATGTTGTGTCAATTAATTCCATAATGCATGGAGATTTAAGGCAAATATCCCCAGTCCTAATTCAATATGCTATCTTTATCTTGGGGCAACATTTTCCTTTATACTTCAAACTGTGCCTATATCATAATTCTAAAGCAGTTTCTATTTCCTCATAATTATAACCAATTCCTAGAGTTGGAAGGTATTTCTTTGATCATACAATCCTTAAGACAGGAAACACTTGATATATATTAACAATAAAGTTAGTTAAGCCTCATTTCAGGATGTCCACTTTGCTGCTTCCATAAACATCAGAAAAATAGAGTTACATACAAATGCATATTTAACATGCACTTTCAAGTCCACTTAAATTCGTCCTATTGTTTTATGTTCCACCATAGGCCCTTAGGTTTTCAGAATTTTCACACAGGAGCGTTCTATGTTAGAAAATTAAAATATGTCCCCAGATGCAAATAAATTTTAATGTAACCAACTATCTGGAGTGTACTCTAATCATTTGCAAAAGATTGCATTGCCTTAGTTGTTTTTACATTTTCACTTAAACTTATGTAATAAATTCTGCTGAAATACCTGGTCTAGAGAATGACAGATTGTGGTATTTGTTCTTAGTTGATGAATAGACTGTGGTATTGGCTATTAATCTGGTTTGTGTGCCTGCCAAGGTAGTCATAGAGAATATGGTAGTGACCAGCTGACATCACAGATGGAGTGGTTTTGGAATTTTCATGTCCTTTTTCTGCTGGGGGGTATTTAGAAAAACAAACAAATAAGCAGGCTATGCGCATTAGAGGCTGGAAGAACAAAGTATGACTTTGAGTCAATTTTGACTCTTGGAAAATGCCTGAAGAAGGCCTTCAGTTTTCTTAAGAACATTTTTCAGAAGTGCTTTGACCTTACTTTCTTCCTAGAGAAGCTGATTGACACAAGCTTCATGCCAAAAAATCAGAGTCCCCTGGTTTCTGGTCTAGTATGTTTAATCGCTATACCAAACTGGTTAGAGGCTTATTACTTTCATTCTACTTGCTTTGTTGTCTCAAATGAATGGAAAAAAATCATGTCACTTTAATTTGGAAATTAGTGGCCATATTTTTACCAGCCTGATTTTAAGGATCACATAAAAGGACTCTCAGATTTCTTTTGTGTCCTGTGAATCTCAGGTTGCTTATCCCTTAATGAAGCTGAAAAGGAATGCTGGATTAAAGGTATGGAAAATATACTTCTGAATGTGAACTCCATGAACCTATGGGGATGCTACTGCAGCAGTCTCAGTGTACTGAGGTAAATATGCTGAGAATTTCCATCTTATTCTCTGCTAATACATAAATGAACGAAATTCAGTCCCAAGCTTTTTAATACATTCCAATTAAAAAAAAACTCATATGTTCTTTCTAAATACAGATCATCTACCTAATGTACACATCCAAATTCTCTCAGTAATTAGTGAGATTTCCATTTGCTGTGTTATTCTGGTTATGCTATAAGGCAACCCAAGATTTATTAAGGATTCTAACTGGTTACAATTAAAGTGAACATTTTGTCTTTTACATGACTTTTTAATGCTACTTTGTAGCATTGTTCTTTTGGTTTCCTGTATTTTAAACTTTAATTCAACTGATAATATTGGTTTGAAAAGCTAAGATAAAGGCACAATGTATTACTGCATCATGTTTATAAAATGCAGAATCATGTCAAGCTCTATTACTGCAAATATTTTTATGAACATAGCAAACGGACAAAAATAAACCATGTATGTAGGACATGCTTTTGAGACTGGAGTAACATATATAAATCTTCAGAACTAGGGACTTGTATAGAGCACTACTAGAGACCCCAAAAGATTAATTGATACAATTTTCCCCTTATTTGATTGTCTTATTTGATTTTTTTCTACATGCAAACCCAAACCAAACAAGCACATTATTTCTATGGAAGGGAGATGGAACTACACACTCTATTTCCTCTGGTCCAGCTGTCCAAAGTTGGTGAGGAAGGTCTGCAAAACAGCTGTGGCCAAATAATATTGTGAGAGCTTCTCATTGAACAAGCTAGAAGATTTATGGTTTTGTAGAGGAGATCAATGCTACGCTTAAGAGACTTTGTTAACAAACTCAAGTATGTTAGGCTTGATTTACTATTGAAACTGTAATGTGGTTGAAGCTGAACAGTTCTTCCCTGTCAACATGGAAAGGCTGAGGCACTCCCATCTTTTTTTTTCCAGCAGTCCAGAAAAGAGTTTATTTACGTAAGTCAAATCCCTTCCTTATTTATAGAAGGATTAGCTTAAGGCTAGAGAAAACAATTGAACCAGGAAGTGGCTTCCATGGAAGCTATGAAGAAGCAGAGGCTGATCCAACTGCCAATCAGTTGCACAGCAATGAAAGCTCCAGCTTTCCCTGGCAGAGGCAGCAGACACTGAGGAGGCAGGCTACTTGCTGTTTGCTGCAAGGATGCTAGCTAGAGGAATATTGCAAGTTTATTTATCACCTTTATCTAGAAACACATTCGTGAGCCACTCTGCACATCTTCTACAAGTAGCCAAATACTTTAGGTGCATAACTGTTGTCCCAGTCTTATACTTGGTTCATTTTACCAGTATAATTTGAGCCAATAATCACACAGAGAGGAAACTGGGTTCAGCAATTTATTTCTGGCAGTCCAAATCAAACATGTCTGCTGATATTCAACATGCTGCTTTTATACCATAAAGCCACATAAACATATCAGAATTTCCTGATATGTCATGACTGGTACCTGATTTATTGAACGCAGGCACAGTTTAAGCTAACGTCCCATAATAAGCATGGGGGTGCACTTAATTAGCTAAACTCTCCACTTCTGGATGTGTTTTTTAATATACATGCTAAGGATGAATACTTCTGGATTTTGCCTGGATATTCTTGACCAAAGTTTAAGCAAAGTGCCACGTTACCTTTTCTTGCTTCAGTAACAGGCACACTTGCAAAATTCTTTCGTCCAGTTACAGGCCCAATTGGTCAGCTAGGCTAACACTTCCTATAACTGAAGCATTTGTGGTTAGCCTCTTTAGCTTCTTCTGGTAAGCGTCAAAGTAAGTGTTAGCTAACTGCTTATCTTAACAACAGCTATATCAAAGCAAAAGCATAGGCAAAGTAATTAAAATCAAGTAGTTGTCACTAAAGCAGATTTGTGACTTATAAAAGCTCTTAATAGTTTGTTAGCAGGTTAATAGCAGGCCCTCTTAATGATTCCAAAACTTAGAAGGGCTTTATCTTTGGCTAGATTCAACACCCTCCCAACATAAATTATTAATGAAACATACCAGAAGATTCTCTTTGATCAGAGACTGAGTCCATGAAGTAGAGGATTATGTTATTTTTGTATTGTCCCTTCTGTACAGATGCTTGCCAGGAATGATTATTTCCATTCTTCACTAAACATTCTGGTCTTTCTGATTTGCTTTTTATCTTAAATTGTTATTATCAGATCAATCTATTTTTATTTCTCTGACCACAGCTAAATACTGTTCTATAGTTTGTACAGTATGCTGTCCTATATCTTCTAATCCAGTGATCCCCAACCTTTTTTATGCTGCGGCCCAGTACCGGCATCAGCTGGGTGCCGCAGCCTGGTACCGGCATCAGATGGGCGCCGCCATCTTTTTTTGATGAAAAAGTGCTTCCGGTGAGCTTTTCCGGGTAAAGCTCACCGAGCACTTTTCATCAAAGATGATGGCGGCATGCGCTGGTGAGCTTTTCCGGGTAGAAATGGCTTTCTACCGGAAAAGCTCACCGAGCGCTGGCGCCGCCATCTTTTTGATGAAAAAGTGCTTCCGGTGAGCTTTCTACCGGAAAGCTCACCGAAACCTTTTTCATCAAAAGATGGTGGCGCCAGCAAACCAGCGGCCCGGTAGGACTTGTTCCGCGGACCGGTACCGGTCCGTGGACCGGTGGTTGGGGACCCTGTTCTAATCAATCAGAACATTTTCTTCTTTTTATCCTAATCTACATATATATAAAAGTGAAATACCACTCATGCATCATCACAAAATCTCCAGAACCATAAAGTCTATAAACTTGAAATTTGGCACATATGTTCCTCTTGGCTTCTAGGTGCTCACTGAGAAAGGATTTTTCAAAATGACCATTAATATTTCTTATATTATTATTCACACTCTCTGATGCTAAGGAGTTCTATTCCCCCTCCACATCTGAAAAGAAATCTGTTCCAAATGCAAAACACAAGCAGAAGAGAGAAGTTTCAGTTTCAGTTTTACTTTCACAGCAGCAACCAGCATTAGTACAAAACACAGCCTCGCCCAGGCTCCTTGCTGTTTCCTTCTTGCTTACACAGCAAAATACTGTCTCAGTTTCCCAACAGCCCTCAACTCTCTCACATACTGACAGGAAGCTAGCCAGATGAATACCAATGGATGCTGGTAGGCATAGGCACATATTTTCCCCTTATTTTCCTCCCCTAAAACTAAGCCCGATCACATAGTTCCGTAGTGAAGCATGGATATAGAGCTAGTAAATTATGATTTTGTTTTATTTGCTGTTTCCCTTTTTTCTGTGACCAGTTTAAAAAGGCAATTGCAACACAAATGAAAATACCATTTCAAGATAAGAATGAGTCCATGCCTTACATCTTCTGAGAGGTGAATTTGTTTCCGCTATTGAACCGTAGCTACTAATTCAGCAATATTACTAAAATATGTGGATATTTTAATTATTGGATAAATCTTTATTCAAGTTAATATTGCAGAGATTGTGCAATCTCTATGGAGTCTGAAATGCCTGTCTAAAAATAAATTTACCGACATGTTCAGAAGAAGAATAATGGACATGGATTCTACATATGTTTTTTTTCCTAACTAGAAATTCCATTTTTTTCATCAACCTTAACAGTAATTATGTTACTGGATTTGTTTATTAATTCTGTATGACGTAACAGAATATAGTAGAATGACAGAGTTGGAAGGGGCCTTGGAGGTCTTCTAGTCCAACCTCCTGCTCAAACAGGAAACCCTATACCATTTTAGACAAATGGTTATCCAATCTCTTCTTAAAAACGTCCAGTGTTGGAGCATTTACAACTTCTGGAGGCAAGTTGTTCCACTGAATAATTGTTCTAATTTCTAGGAAATTTCTCCTTAGTTCTAGGTTGCTTCTCTCTTTGATTAGTTTCCATTCATCGCTTCTTGTCCTGCCTTCAGGTGCTGTGATGACCCAGGGTGGGACACAAAGTAAACACAGTCACAAAAATAGGTGAAGCCCCTTTTCTTCCTTCACTTTGCTTCAAAGCTCCAAATATCGGAGGGCGGAGCTGACATCGCGATGATATGGCATGCAATCTTGGAGGTCTGAGATCGCTGCCGATATCTTTGCTCCTGGATGATCCAATCGGATCTAAACCGTCCCGAAGAGACGGTGAATGTAAAGAGTCCATCCTGTCAATCCCAGGGATATCCGAAACGAAAGAGAACAGAAAGAGAGTGTGCCGGTTTGGTGAGAACTTTTTCTTTATTTTAAGATTTGAAAGGACACCCTAAGGAAAAGAAGGAATTAGTAAAAGTCTTGACAGAAGTGACTAAGCAGCGATTTTAAACAGGAATGTCAAAGTAATATATATATTTTTTCTCATTGCTGGATTTTCTATACATGATCTTACATCTTGAAAATGGACTGTTTTTTTCTCTTTTTTCATCTACTCTTTCTCTCCTTTTTGACTTTATAATATTCTAGGCTAGAGACTCCCTTTTAGTTATTTTTTAAATATCTTTTTCTTTTTTTTAATTAATTCTTATTATATTTTGCTTGGAAAAGGAGGGGGAAAGTGAAAGCAAAAGAAACTTTGTAACACTGCCAACTAGAGGCTTGGAAATATTCTATTTCGTTTTCTTGACCAGACAAAGCTGAGAAAGAACTGAGATTTCTTTTCAAGGACATTGCTATTTGATAAGATAGAGGGAAGAGCATGGCAGAGTATTATTGCAGGTGCTCTTCTGGGCTTCTATCAACAGCTGGAGTCTGGTGTTGAAGCTTATAGGAAAAGAAAAGGTGATAAGTCTCTGGAGAAGAGAGTTATAACAAGAGCCTTGGATAATTAAACAAAGTGCAGTGTGCTCTTTTTATTTTTTCTAAGCTGCGCTACCCCTCCTCATCAGTTTACTTTTTGTAATAGCTATTTGGATTTTTGGCCCTTTGGAATTTGTCTTTGTTGGTTTGTTTTTTTCTTGTCTTTTGAAGTTAAATTTCTACGTTTGCTTTTTATTTTAAAGGAAAAGCTTTAGTATTAACAATTTCCTTCCTTTTCTTTTTAAGGGAGTAGTCTTTTTTCTTTTTTCTCTCTCCGTCCCTGGTATTTTTTTTTTCTTTCCATTTACCTTCCATATTGGTTCTTTTTTGTGTGTGTGTGGCCTTCTTTTTTTTCTTATGCATCCTTTCATATCTGAGACTTCTTAATCGGATTAACATGTTGAAGAACCTGAAGAATTTTTCTTTTCTCTTTTTTAGCTTTTTATTTTTCACTTTTCCGCCTTTTTTAGGATTTAACAACTTTTTCTTTTTTGTATCTGTTTATGGTCTTTTCCTCCATTTTTGAGTTTTTATTGTTATTTAACCAATCGATTGGATTAAGGTATACAAGAACCTGAAGAATTTTTTTTCTTTTTTTAAAAATTATTATTATTATTATTGTTACTATTTGGCTTCTTTTTTCTTGCTATTTTTATTTGGAATTGCAATTGGTTACTTCACAATTGGATCAAGGTCTAGAAGAACCTGAAGATTTTGAATTGCTTGAAATGAGTAGGAAACTAACAGCTACTGGTCCCTCAACTTCTACTTCTTCCTCTCCACCATCTGGAGGACAATGTTCAATACAAACAATGTTACGGCAAGAAAAAGAATAATAAAAAGTGACCCTGCAGATGATTATGCAAGGAATTCAAAATATTCAAACAAGAACAGAGAATATTGAAAAGAGAACAGAGAACATCGAACAAAGAACAGGGAAAACTGATGAAAAGGTAGAGAACATTCAACAAATGATGATGAAGTATGATGAGAGATTCCAAAAAATTGAAGAAGATAAACAAAGAGACCAGAAGATTGGAGATATTGATAACAGATTAACTGTGGTTGAACAAGATAAAAATGGTATGCTGAGATGGGAGATGGACAGATCAGAATTTTATCTTAGATTCCAAAACATAGAGGGCAAAACCTAACTGAGATAATGATAGAAATATTGGCTGAAGCTTTGGAAATAACTGAAGAGAAGATGATGGATGGAATAGATGAGGTTTATTGAGATATGCAATGAGAAATAGCTTACCAAGAGAAGTTCACATCAGATTTACAAAGAAAGCCATTAAAACGCAAATATTGCAAGTGGCAAAAGAGAAAACATTGAAATATAAAGACAAGGAGATTGTGGTCTTGAAACAAGTACCCAGAAGAGTGAGAGAGATGAGAATATCGATTCCTGACCAAAATGCTACTTAAAAAAGAGGTGAATTATAGATGGCTGATTCCAGAAGGTTTAATGTTCACATGGCAAGAACAGAGATATAGAATTGACTCAATTGAGAAAGCTGAATCATTTTACACAGAATTTTTTGGAGGGGAAGAGGAAGAGGCAGAAAAAGAAATTTCACTAATTGAATTCCAAGAGGACTGCCAAATGACAACTGAAAAAGAAGAAGGTGCAGTAGGTGGAAAAGTAGAAGCCAAAGAACAACGTGAACCAAGATCTACGAGAGCTGCTAAACCTAACTACAAAATATAACCATGGAAGAGAAAAAACTGATTACAATTAATATAAATGGACTTAATTGAGCTGTTAAAAGAAGGAAAACCTTCCATAAATTAGAGAAATTAAAATTTGATATAATCTGCCTACAAGAAGTACATATAAAAAAGCAATATGAACAATTGTTGATACAGCCAAAATTAGGGAAAATATTTACTTCTTTGACACAATGCAAGAAAAGAGGAGTGGTTCTATATATTAAAGATACTATCCCAGCAAAATTGATTTATGCTGATGACGATGGAAGAATACTAATGGTGGAAATAATGGACAATAAATGAAAACACTCCTGATTGCAATCTATGCCCCAAATGACAATCAAGAAGAATTTTATAGAAAATTACATATGAAAATAATTGAACTGGACTATGCTAATATAGTTATGATGGGAGATTTTAATGGAATTGTAGACAATAAACTGGACTACACAGCACAGAGAACAACAAAGCAAAACAGAAAGATTCTCCCTAAATCTTATTTTTAAAATGGTAGATAAAATAAACTTAAACATGGAGAGAAAGAAATGCGAAAACTAAACAATACACCTTCTACTCAAATAGACATTTATCATGGTCCAGAATAGATATGATATGGATGTCAACAGAATTGTTAACTAATATTCAAGAAATAAATATTGAAACAGGTACTTGGGAAGATCACAATCCAATGACAATTAAATGGAAAGGACAAAGAAGAAGATCTAGATGGACGTTAAATAATACTATATTAAAGGAAAAAGACTTCACACAGTGGATGGAGAAAGAACTGGCTTTCTTCTTTAGAGAAAACAAAAAAGAAGATACATCAATCCAGAATGTATGGGATACAATGAAGGCATATGCCAGAGGCTTCATAATAGACTATACAAGGAAAAGAAATACCATGAAAAGATTAGCCTCTAAGGCATTAGAGATGAGTATAAAGGACTTGAAAAAGAGCTACAGAAAATGCCACAGAAAAAGGACATTAAGTTAAAAATGGATATAATCAAACATAAAATGGGTCTAATAGAAAAAGAAGTACTAGCACAGAAAATTAGAGGTGCTAAACAGAACTACTTTGAAGATGCAAATAAACCAGGTAGATGGTTAGCATATAAATTGAGAAAGGAGAAAGAATCAAGGAAAATGTTGCAATTAATAGATGACCAAGGCCAAGTTTGCTATGGTAGTAAAGAGAAGAAGGAAATCATACGAGACTATTATGGGAAATTATACACACAAAGAATATCAATGAGGAAAGAGTTAAACAGTATTTACAGAATGCTAATCTACTCCAGATACCTAAAGACATTGAGACAATGTTAGAAAGCAATATAACGATGATGGAGTTAACTGAAGCACTCAAGAAGCAAAACAACGGAAAGGCACCAGGCCCAGATGGACTTCCAGCAGAATTTTATAAAACATTACAAGAATCGTTGAACCTTCCATTGCTAGAAGTTATGAATGAAGTTATGTTAAAGAAGAGGATACCTAAATCATGGTCAGAAGCTTATATTATACTTGTCCCAAAAGAGGAGGCCGATCCATTAAAGATCAAGAACTATAGACCTAGTTCCTTACTAAACGCAGATTATAAAATTTTTGCTTCAATATTGGCAGAAAGACTTAAAAAATACTTAAACAATTTTATCCATCCTGATCAAAATGGATTTCTGCCAAAGAGACAAATTAAAGACAATATGAGAGTAATCTTGGACACTTTGGAATACTACAAGGCATATCCTGAAAAACAAATGGCTTTGATATTTCTAGATGCACAGAAGGCATTTGATAATGTGAATTGACGATTCATGTTATTACAGCTGGAACAGATGGGCTTTGCAAAAAAATTTATTCAAGCAATAGAAGCTATATATCATAAGCAAACGGCAAAGGTAATGATAGAGGGAGAACTGACAGACTCTATTGATGTAAGAAAAGGAACAAGACAAAGGTGCCCACTATCACCTCTGTCGTTTGTGTTAACCTTGGAAGTGCTAAACAGAAATATTTGAGACCAAAAGAATATAAAAGGGATGAAAATTAAAAAGGAAGAATTTAAGTTGCAAGCGTTTGCAGATGATCTGGCTTTCATTTTAGAAGACCCACTAGAAACAGCATCAAAATTGATAGAAAAGATAGAGACATATGGAAAGGTGGCTGGTTTGAAAATAAATAAAGATAAGACAAAGATCTTGACAAAGAATATGCTATTAAGACAAAAGGAAGAATTGGCAGATCTATTGAAAATCCAGGTCACGAATATTTGAGGATACACTTGACAGCAAGATGCAGTACACTAAAAGAGAATAATTATATCAAACTTAAGCAGCAGATAGCGCTAGATTTGGCGAAATGGGAAAATTTACAACTGTCATTAATAGGGAGAATATCAACAATCAAGATGAATATATTACCCAGAATTTTATATTTGTTCCAAACAATTCCAATTAGGCTTGGAAAAGATTACTTTGAAGATTTAAATAAAATTGTGTTGAAATATATATGGCAAGGTAAGAAAGCGAGAATAAAGTTAAAACTTTTGCAAGATGCTAGAATAAGAGGAGGATTTGGTTTGCCTAATTGGGAGTTGTATTACCAAGCTACAAATCTGATGTGGGTTAAGGAATGGATAACATTAGGAAATACTAAATTGTTGACATAGAAGGACATGATCTGTTGTTGGGGTGGCATGCTTTTTTATGGTATAAAGGAACTAAAACACAGGGGTATTTTAGAAGACATTATATATGGGAGTCTCTGTGGTTAAACTGGGAGAAGACTAAAAGACAATGTTATTTGAAAATTCCAGTCTGGCTATCAACTATTGAAGCATTTTCTTATCCTATAATATATAAAAAGGAACAAACAGTTAGATATGGTGAAATATTGAATGAAAAGGGTGAAATTAGAGGAACAAGGTATAAAGATGAATTGGTTTTCATATGCGCAAATACATTCAAGGTATGATAAAGACTCTAAAACAGAAGGTTTCTATGATAAACTGACTGATTTAGATAAGATTTTGATAGGTACTGATGAAAAGGTGATTAAAAAATTGTATGGATATTTATTAGAAATTAAACTAGAAGAAGAACAAGTTAAAGAAACAATGATTGCTTGGGGGAAGAATTTTGGATATGGAATTGATCTAGAGAAATGGCAAATATTGTGGTCTCAAAATTATAAAATGACAATGTCAACAGCATATAAAGAAAATTTGTATAAGATGTTTTACAGGTGGCATTTCCCCCGACAAGAATAGCAAGAATGTTCAAGAACATCTGAAAAATGTTGGAAATGTCATCAGACACCTGGCTCATATTACCAAATGTGGTGGATATGTGCGGATGCTAAAAAATATTGGACTAAAATCCACATGTGCTTGGAAAAAATGACAAAAAAGCATATAGATTTGAAACCAGAGATATTTTTGTTGGGAATTTTACCTGAAATATATAGTAAAGAATTGAAATATATGATTGTAAATGTATTAACAGCGGCTAGGATTGTATTTGCTAAAAACTGGAAAAATCAGAAAATACCATTACAGGAGGAAATCATTAAGAAAATATTGGAATGTGCTGAAATGAGTAGATTGACATTTGAAATTAGAGAACAAGATGATAAACAATTTTATAAAATTTGGGATCTATTCTATCAATAGATAGAATCTAAAACATAGTAATGAAATATGTAGATTCTTAGAAAATAATAAATATATAAAGATTTACTCTTTTCTTATTATATCTACAAAATGATCATAGGATAAATTTGAGATGGTAATATGAACTGTCATAAAACAAATTAAGTTAAATATGATGATTTCGTAAAACATGAATGAATAAAAGTATAGTCAAATGATTGATTAATAATGATATTAATGTATTTAATATTTGATTGAAAATACAAGAATATATACAATGTAATTGTAATTGAAGACTATGAAATGGAAGCACAAAACAATTTGTAAACCAACCGGCACACTATATGTATATACATGGAAGATGGCTTGATGTTTTTATGTTTTGTTTGTTTATGTTTGTTTTAAAAACCAATACAAAAATTTTTTTTTTAAAAAAAATCTCTAAATACCCTTGACTGGAGACAAAAAACTCCCCCACAAGCAGTTACGAAAAAGAGGAAATGCTGTTTAAACTAAAATGCCAACAAATTATGAAGAGTAAAAACAACACAAACCACACTGAAGCAATTAAGGGAACCTGGCAAGATAAAGGTTTGAAGACGTCCCAGCTGCATGAAGACAGCATATTGAGTTGCCTTGCAAAGACTACTGGACAAACCAGAATGGGGAAAAGAAGGAAGAGACAGCACTCTGCAGCAGAGAGTTTATCCAAACCTTTGAAGCAGCAAGAAATGGAAGATTATATTGAAAACAGACAGTCTGTTCCAGTGAGTAACTCATTCACAGGCACCTTGTCAGACAAACTTAATTTATGTGATTCATTGGAATGGGGCTTACAAACCGAACTGGAAGATAAGCAGTGTGTAGAGCTGTCCTCCTCCCTATCGGACAGTGGCTCCCGTTCTTGGAGCCCAACAGCAGCCTTCTTTGCTCAGGGGGGAGATGTAACAAATTTAAAGAAGGAAAATGTGACAGACTTCCTCTCTAAACAATGTTTGCTTACAGCTCAAACTGTAAACTCAATATATGATCTTTTGTCAATTGTCATAAATAAGGTTGATTGCCTAAAAGAATCTTTTGCAACGTTTGTTAGGAGCCACTCAAATACTGTAGAAGGACTTGGGAGGATAACCATGGATAGATATGGGACGGCTAACTCAGAAAATGAAACTAGTGAAGGACCTCGTTTTCCTCTCAAAAATTTGAACACATATAGAGAAAACACTCAATCAGGTAAAGGCCAAAGAGATGACCAACAAAACTGTTCTGTACGATCCATTTGCATACTTGTAACACTGCGCCGTGATTGGTCAGAGCGCATGGCGACCTGATTGGCCGAGCGAGCCACACTGATTGGCCCGCCGCAAATCCCCGCGATTGGTGGAAACTAATCGCGGGAGATTCAAAGCGGTGCCATTGGCCGCGGCCGCCGCGGCCAGGGAAATATAAGCCGCCGCCGATCTTCCTAAACCCGAGCCGATCTCGGGACTTAATAAAGAGCTGAAACTAGTCACTGGCTTCCGAGTCTCCTTCCGACGACGGACTTAACACTGGCGACGAGGGTGGGATCGCGGAACTGATACCCAGCGAACCCGTGGCCTCGAGGGAACGAGATCGACGAGATGGCCAGCCTCGCACCGCCCGCCCCTTTAACCAAGCTACTGAGGACTGGGAATCGTACATTGATCGGTTCCTAATGTTCCTAGAAAGTAGCAACCTCAAGGACGCAAACGGGCAGAAAAAAAGGGCCGTTTTTCTGACACACTGCGGGCCTGCAGTGTTTAAGATGGCAAAAACCATCGCAAAACCCGAGGATGTAAAGGCGGTGGACTGGGCCGACCTCGAACCGCTGCTCCGAAGCCACTATGCGCCCGCCGTACCCACCCTCATCAGGTGGCACGACTTCTACCGGCGGGACCAGAAGCCGGGCAAGAGCATCGGGGATTTCGTGGCAGACCTATGAAATCTAGGAGGCATGTACGGTTTCACGGTAATGGATGAGGCACTACGAGACCGCGTCGTCCTCAGGCTCAGGGACCCGGTCCTACAAAGCCAGCTGATGGCCAAGGGCGACATCTCCCTCGCCGACGCCCTTGCTGAGGCCACCGCAGTCGAAGCGACCCAAAAATCAGCAGCCCGAATGCGGAGACCTGATACCGGGGATCGAGCCACAACCTCTGAGGCGGCCACAACGACTGAGACGCACCCAGAAGCAAGCCGCCGAGCAACCACCACCACCCATCATGGCGACCTCGACTCCACCTCCGACACCACGGACGAGGAGGAGGACATCCATCGACTCCAAACAGAACGAGACCGGCGCGATCGACTGAGTCGTAAGTCGGGACTCCAATGTGCCGGGTGCGGAGGCGACCACCCCCGATCGGAGTGCCGGTTTTTCGACGTGATCTGCCGGCACTGCGACAAGAGAGGCCACATCGGCCGAGTCTGCCGACTCAAGAAAGCCTACAGCCCCCGACGATGAGAAAACAGCGACCGAAGACGAGACGGCACCCCCCCCAGGCCAAGGGACCGCCAAACCGAGAGTCGTTGGAACCGGGACGGACGGGGCCGACGGAACGGCGAGAACCGGCAGAGAGAGGAAACCCACCAGACGGTCGTCATCGGCCATTCATCAAGCGCAGACGCCCGAAAGGTATACGTGGAAGTGGGCATCGAGGGCAAGCCATGCAAGATGGAGGTGGACTCCGGTTCCTACCTCTCCATGGTTGCATGGCGGGAAATCAAGCGCCTGGTGCCCGAAATCCACAAGAGGGGGCTGGAAAGCCAGAAGTTAATCCTAAAAGACTACCAAGGGAACCGCATCCTGGTAGTCGGAACAGGACACTTTGAGGTTACCTTCAAGGGGCGCACAGCAAGGCTTCCCCTGACGGTCATGGACAGAGACCGACCCAGCCTTTTGGGACTACAGTGGTTCGCGCCGCTCGGGATCGAAGTAACGGGCATCGACCACATCGCAGAGGCAGACTGGGAGGAGCAACTCACAAGGGACTTCCAGGAAGTGTTCGACGGCACCCTAGGCAAGTACCGAGGGCTCCCTATTTCCTTCAATCTAGACCCCAGCGTTTCCCCGAGACTCCTAAAACCACGGCGGGTACCTTTCGCACTCCGGCCCAAGATAGATGAGCAGATAGACAAGCTCATCAAACAAGGGGTCCTAGAGCCAACTGATCACGCCCGGTGGGAGACCCCCATAGTCACCCCAGTCAAGCCTGATGGGTCGGTGAGAATCTGTGGGGACTTTAAGGCCACTCTAAACAAAGCGCCTACCCCGTCCCAGTAGTGCAGCACCTCCTACACTCACTGGGGGGAGGCAAGGTTTTCGCGAAACTCGACCTGGCGCAAGCCTACCAACAATTACCAGTCGACGCGGAAACCGCCGAGGTGCAGACCATAGTAACCCATCGGGGGGGCTTTTCGCTGCAAGAGACTCCAGTTTGGAGTCAGCGTAGCCCCGGGAATTTTCCAGAGCCTCATGGAGAGACTCCTGCAAGGAATCAAGGGGGTGGTGCCCTATTTCGACGACGTACTGGTGTAAGCAGCCAACCAAAAAGAACTGGAGGGTCACCTGAGGGAGGTACTAACGAAATTCAAAGAAGCCGGGCTAAAAGTCAAAAAAGAAAAATGCCAATTGCATACAGAGAGGGTCGAGTTCCTAGGATATCTCCTAGACCGGCACGGCATTCACCCGACCGAGAAAAAAATCAGAGCCATCAAAGAAGCCCCCAGACCAAGGAATAAAACAGAATTGCAGGCATTTCTCGGGCTGATTAATTTCTACAATGTTTTCCTACCCCAAAAGGCGACCGCGGCGGAGCCGTTGCATAGGCTGCTGGACAAAACAGCCACCTGGACCTGGGGGAAATGAGAGGAAGCTGCCTTCAACCAAACCAAGGACCTACTCACATCGGATGCCGTCCTCATCCAATACAACGAGACCCTCCCGCTGGCCGTCACGTGCGACGCATCACCATTCGGGATCGGGGCGATCCTCAGCCACACACTCCCAAACGGAAGCGAAACACCCATCGCTTTTTACTCGAGAACCCTGTCGAAGCCGGAAAGGAACTATAGCCAACTTGACAAGGAAGCCCTGGCAATCATCGCTGCCATCAAAAGGTTCCACGAGTACCTCTACGGCAGAACATTCACCATCATCACAGACCACAAACCGCTGTTGGGCATCCTGGCAGGGAACAAGGCCACCCCGAACATTCTATCCCCAAGAATGACAAGGTGGTCTGAGTTCCTCGCCGCCTACAGTTACCGGCTGACCCACCGACCCAGCAAAACGATCACACACGCAGACGCCTTGAGCCGCACCCCGTTACCCGACCTGGACGCTGACCCAGCACCCACAACATCCACCCTGAGCATCGAGGCCATACCCAACCTCCCCTAACCGCGTCAGACATTGCCCACGAAACAAATAAAGACAAACGTCTGGCGCGGGTATTGCAATGGGCGGAGAAGGGTTGGCCGGAAAAAGACATCGACGAGACACTCAGGACTTTTAAAAACAAGCAAATGGAACTTTCCACGCAAAAGGGCTGTATACTATGGGGGGACAGGGTGGTAATTCCAGAAAAATTACAAAAAAGGTTCTTGGACTTGTTATACGAGGGGCACCCGGGCATCGTCAGATCAAAAGCCCTGGCCAGAAGCTACGCGTGGTGGCCAGGGATGGACAAGCAAATCGAAGCCTGGGTGGCAAGCTGCAAGCAATGCCAAGAATCCAGGCCAAGCCCACCCGCCGCCCCAATCCTGGAATGGGAAACCCCCAGGGGACCATGGTCCAGGATACACATAGACTTCGCCGGACCCACAAAAGGACATACATTCCTCATAACGGTAGACGCTTACTCCAATTGGCTGGAGGTAAGCGATATGAGAACTACCACCACCGAGGCCGTCATCAGAGAACTCAATAGACTATTCTCAACTCATGGCCTCCCGGACGTGGTTGTGTCAGACAACGGACCACAGTTCACCACACTGGAATTCGAGAAATTCCTAGCAGAACGGGGAATACGGCATGCCCTGACAGCGCCGGCACATCTGGCAGCGAACGGTAGGGCAGAACGAATGGTTCAATTCACGAAAAAAACAATTCAAAAAATTGAAACAGGGAACATGCAAGAAAAAATAAATAAACTACTTTTTATCCAACACATAACACCAAACACAACGACCAACAAAAGCCCCGCAGAACTACTAATGGGGAGGAAACTAAGGTCCCCCCTGGACAGGCTGCACCCCACATACAACCCCGAAAAACCCACCAACTCATCAAGCTGGTACCGAACATTCACACCAGGAGACGCGGTATACGCAAAAAACCTTAGAGGGGACCCCCTCTGGATACCGGCAACGATAACACAGGCAACAGGTCCCCGCTCGTACCGGCTACAAACAACCGACGGACGAGCATGGAAATGACACATCGATCAAATAAGATCGAGAACAACCACGGGAAACACAACCGACACGCAAACAGACAGAAACACACACCCAGAAAGAGAAGGAAACCACCCCAGCACTGACCAAGAGGGGAGGGAAAGCCCCGGGAACCAACCCCAACCAGAAAGAAACAAGGAATACTTACCAACCGAGACAGAAACAGACAGACAGCTCGAAACCTCACCAGGAAGGAACAGCCAGGCCAACTCAACCAGCCCAGAAAGACCGGACAGGAGCGGCAACACCAGCAGCTCGACCAACCCAGGTAGATCGGGAGGGAGCTGCGACGAAAGGCCCGGCTCACCCTTCCAGGCGGTTCCATCGACGAGGCAGAGAGCGACACAGAACCCGACCGAACCGGCCGAAGGCCAGGCATCAACTAACCTATGCAGGTCAAGTAGGCAAGTACGGAGCCCCGCCTACTTACGGGACTACGTCACGTAGGGCCAGACCAAGAGGGGAGGGGTGTTCTGTACGATCCATTTGCATACTTGTAACACCGTGCCGTGATTGGTCAGAGCGCACGGTAACCTGATTGGCCGAGCGAGCCGCACTGATTGGCCCGCCGCAAATTCCCGCGATTGGTGGAAAGCGGTGCCATTGACTGCGGCCAGGGAAATATAAGCCGCCGCTGATCTTCCTAGACCCGAGCCGATCTCAGGACTTAATAAAGAGCTGAAACTAGTCACTGGCTCCCGAGTCTCCTTCCGACGACGGACTTAACAAAAACTACAGTCTGCAAACTAACCAGGTTACCTTGCAAATTTATGACAGGAGAGTAAATAGAGAGCGTTGAAGTATAGAAAAGCTACTAGGCTGTCCTTGAGCCAGCTGCTCCGTTTTGAACTCACTCTGATAGATCTACAACATACAGAGTGGCTGCCAGCAAGAATGCAATGTATGAGAATTCTCCTATTGTTCAAGCAACCCAGAATACCCTCCATGCTTTTCAGAATGAAGCCCTTTCTGAGCACCTTCTCAATATTTCCAATAAGGGTTTTTTGCTCAGAAAAAGTGTACCCACTCCTGAAACAGCATCACCAAGTGGGAACTGTTGCTTTAAATCTATGTTGCAACAACTCTCACATTGCTAAACCTGAGGTTACTGCAATTGAAGTGACCCCGAGAAGGCAAAGAAGCAGTATACAAACTGTATTACCCACAGTTGTAAGAACTGCTGAGGATGTGCCAGAGGAAACGTTGATTGACTTATTCAGTGCATTGTCAGAACCTGAGCAAGTTAACATCATTCAAAGATTGGATGACCTGAAAGAGGCATTGACAACAACTCTATCTACAGCAAAGCCTCTATTTAATTTGGCTCCACTAGCCACGCAATCTTGTGACAATGTACAGTATTTAATCAACAAACTGCTTCTACCTTAACAGTAAAAGAAGGTACTGTCACACAGGCTGACTGTGGGGTAACTTCACTGACTGATCTAACCTCTGAGAAACAACTGAAAGACAAAGGGCTTCATCACACAGTGCCCCCTAAGCTGACAAACACTAAGGGGATAATCCATCTTCCATCTTCAATTGATTTAGAAGCTCCCATAACAGCTTTTCACAAGATGAATCCTCAGCTATGCCACACCCAAAATGGACATAAATCTACATTTATAGATTTAAACCAGAGTACCTGCCCCCTGGGAAAAAAATCATTCTTGGGGCAAGAGCAAAGGCATACTGGCAAGCGAGATATAGAGGAGCAACAACAAGTTCTGCAACCCATGAGGAGAAATATCAAACCTCACAACAATTGTGTTTATATGGGAAGCTTGGATGATATTGATCTGGCTCCAATGTCAAGTTGACATCTGACATCTTTACCATCCAGCCAATTAACCAAGCCAGATCATCTTGCTTCTGAGAACCCCATACAGTTGGTGTCCTGGAACATAGTGGTCTGGAAAGGGATAGTTGATAGTGGACTAATGAGCTTTTTCTCTAGATTTGACGTAATAGCCCTTCAAGAAACTTGGCGAACCAAAGTGGATGAACCAGTACAACTGCCAGGCTTTCAGGGATGGGCCTCCCCAGCCCAAAAAACAAAGAACAAAGGGAGATCCTCTGGTGGACTATGCATTCTTATAAAGCAAGAGTTGCAATGGCAGGGAGAGAAATTATATAATGAAGATAAGTATCCGTACTTTCTAGCTGTCAAATTTGAATATGACCAGTTTGAATTAATATTGGTAAATGTGTATATTCCCCCAAGCACATCCCAGCACTATAATTCCAAATATTGGATGTGCTTGGAAGTTATCCTAGAAGATACAGCAATTATGTATCCTCAGTCCATAGTGGTTTTATTAGGAGATCTGAACGCTAGACTGGGTCCCTCTTTGTATGAGCTTGCCCAGAAGAAGGGAATCCCAGGGGAGTTCTTTGAAAACCATCCTCAGTGGCTCTTGAGAGATTGTAAAAGTAATGCCGCTGGTTTGCTCCTAGTCTCCTTATTTTTTAAGGGTAATCTCCAAATTTTGGGAGGTAAGGATAAGAATGACATATACCCTTATACACACCACTCAACTAATTCAAGTAGTGTACTGGATCTCTTTTGTGTGTCTAGAGATAAGGCTGACCTCTTCTCGGAGGTCACAGTACACCTTACCGACAATAGCGACCATCAGCCTATAAGTGTGACGTTGCGAGGCCACTCAGATTTAAGACCATATAACATGGCTGACAGATGGCTTACTAAAAAGGTAGAAGTGACTCAAAATAAAAGGTTAATTTGTGCTAAGGTTGACAGTAAGGCAATATTAGAATGCCTTAAAACAGAGAATGCTATTAAGTGGGCTAGAACAATCCAATCATTTACTACTGACTGGATGTCAGCCTACAATGGTTTTAGACAAGGCAGATCTACTATTGATAACTGCTTTGTCTTGAATCATCTAATTGCCAAATATGCCTATAAGAGAAGACCCCTGTTTGCTGCTTTCTTAGACCTTACAGCAGCATTTGATATGGTAAATAGAGACGTACTATGCAGTAAACTGACATCTCTTAAAATAGAACCCAGACTCCTGGCTTTGATTAAAATCCTTTACACAAGTACCTGTTTGAGGGTGCGGTATGGGGTTAATGGTGCCCTGACTAACAGGATTTGCACAAATAAAGGGATAAGGCAAGGGTGTATCCTGGCCCCATTATTATTTAACTTATACATCAATGACCTGCCAGGGTTAATGAAGGATACCATGGTACACATGCCGATGATCTTAAATTCTTACTATAACAGCTTGCTTTATGCTGATGATATGATTTTATTATCATACACATAAGTAGGATTACGCTGGCTATTAAGAAGATTTAGCTCTTATTGCCAGGATAACTCTCTAATCATTAGTAAATCTAAATCAAAAATAATGGTGTTTGGAAGAAACCATCAGAGACATAGGTGGCAATTGGATGGTGAACCAATTGAACAGGTTAATTCCTTTGTATATTTGGGCACAACTTTTCCCAAGACTGGATCTTGGGTTGCCATTATCAACAGAGTACATTTAGAGTAAAAGCCCATTTGAATTTATTGCTCAAACTAAAAAATCGTTATCCAGGGTCCCTAGTCCCATTAATCAAGGTTTATAAGGCTAAGGTTACCACAGTGCTCTTGTATGGAGCAGAAATTTGGGGTCTTTACTCAACCACAGTCATAGAACAAACACAGTTCCAGCATTTGAGATGTATTTTGGGTGTAGACCCAAGAACATCTGCTGCAGCAGTTAGAGCTGAATTGGGAATTTATACAATTCAGGCTTTATCTAAAATCAGAGCTTATAACTACTGGTGCAAAGTTAATGAAATGGAGACTGATAGACTACCCAAATTATGCCTACTAGAGCAAATAAAACTACAATCACAAATCTCCTGGATCATTAAACTAACAAATTTTCTAAGAAGTTGTGGTCTTCCTATCTCATGTGTAACAGGAGAACAATCTAAAAATAGAGTTGCCCAAAGAATTAAGGATATAGATGCACAAACTGATATAGCTATCCTTAGTAAGGTAGGCAACTTGAAATGGTTGAGTAAATACAAATGTACTTTCCAAGTAAATAGCTACTTGAAGTCACAAATCCCAAAACATCTTAGGAAGATATTCACGAGAGCGAGATTTGAACAGCTTGACACAATGGTTAGATACAGGAGATTTCATGCAATACTGTACAATGAGCGTCTCTGCATTTGCAGAGCGGCAGAGGTAGAGGACCTGGCTCACATCCTATTTGACTGTTGCCTGTATAAGAGGATGAGACACCTGTAGAGAGAGACATCCTCTTAGACAGGTAACTGCTTTGTCTTGAATCATCTTGGTCTATATATCAGATGAATGACCCATTGGGATACCCATATCAAAATAACTTACCTTATGTCTGGCCAGAACTTGAAAATAATATTTAAAGTAGCACAGTATTTAAACAAAATGATTCGGTTGAGATCTGCATATGTGGGATTGATTAGGATACATTGCAAGGGCAACTCCGAAATATAATGCTATTATATTTTATCTATATCTTAAATTATTGTACATTATTACAATTTTATTTTCGATTGTATTTTATTACTATTTCATCTTAAATCGTATTTTGTCTAGATTCCATTTTAAATTGTATTTTATCAAGTTCCATTTTAAATAGTATTTTATCAAATTTCATTTTGAATTGCTTTTATTAAATTTTAGTAACAAATTGTTGCTGGAACTTTGCACTTCGATATGGCCCAAGGGCTAATCAATAAAGACTTATTATTATTTTTTATTACATCCACAGATATTGGAACACACTCTGGGAAGGACGCCAAACTCAGAGAGGAACAAGAGACTAGAGATATTTGCACGCTTTGTTTGCAGCACTGGCCCATACACATGTCTGTCCTTTTAACCAGTTCTCACAGCTGCAGCCCATGAAGAGGATCAAGGCCCTTTCCTCTCCTGTAGACCACGCCATTCATGTGTCTCCCTTATCCTCTCCTCCCTGCGTGCCCTAGGATGGAGAGGGGATGGGCTTGGGTCTTCCTCTGACTGCCCAGCCGGCCTCTGCGCTTCTCCAGCCTCCTCCCCAACCTCTGGAGCCACACTTCCACTCTCTGTCGGCTGTTCCTCCTCTCCCTCAGAGTCAGTCTCCAACAGGGGCATGACAGGTGCTTTGAATAATAGGTTGACCCCTCTTTGTTTTGGCATTAACTGTTGTTTTTCAGTACTCACGCTGTTGCTTCTTGCTGAGAGATCTTTGTGAGGTCCAACAGCCAGAAAGTGTAGACTATTTGGCCATGACAAAGTCACATTGCCAGGAACGTATCACGAGGAGGCTAGTCTCCATTGAACCTCTTATTACTAGATGACTGCCTGCCTGCCTTTTGCTGAAGCTTCAATTTAATATCCAGGCTGAAGTCGTTCAGCAGGGTATACGTAGCTCTGAACAACATGAACTTTACTTCTCAACCAACATTACAGAGGAGTGCATGATGGACAAAAGAGACACCCAGTAGATTTGTAATACCCTCCCTAATCCTGGTCTTCCATACTGAGGCAGAATAAAGGAGCTGCTCCTGTATTAAAAGGTTAATTCAGGGAAAGACGGGTGCCAGAGTGGTACACCCTGTACTCAGTTCAGAAACTATTATTCAATTTATCTAAAAGACTTATTGTATCTATGGAAACACCTGGGAGGAAAGGGAGCGAAGCTTAATCTTTTCAAGACTGTTCAAGGATATTAAAAAAAAAAAATACTTTCTTTGTCTTTACATACTGGGGGGGAAATGAGGCACTGGTGTTATGATTAGTGAACTTGTAGTATTATGAAGTGGGTGGAAATGAGAAATGATGGCAGATGGAAGCGAATGACTGTAAACACTGACTTTGATGCTAATTGAATGTGTTGTAAAAGGCAGTTGGAAAATAGGCCATATGTATCAATAACAGCCTCCCTCCACTGAAGAGATACATGCGGCGAGGGCCATTCTTATAGCCAGAGAAGGTTCTGGAAAATTGAGGTAGGTGTGTGTGTGTTTTTTTTTTTTCTTCATTGTTCCTCTAATCCACTTTTTCTTTTCCTAGCACAAAATATCTGATTGCTGCCTTCCCACTTCTTTCTCTCCCTAGTTACTTTAGCAGCTCAATCAGGTAAATCTTTCCTCTGCAATAACAGAGCTCAACTTTTAAAAACAGCCAATGTTTTCTGGAATCGCCAAGGGGGGAACAAGCGTGAGACCACAGATTCTGGCATTCCCTCAAAAACTTATTTTTCTCTATAGTGAAAAAGAGGTTCTTTCTGCCAATGACAGCATTACCTCAGGACTTAGAACCACAACTGAGGCCAATATTTATAATTGTTAAGGGAGTTTCCCTGCCCCCCTCCACCATTTTACAACCTTTCTTGCCAGAATTGTTAAGTGAATCGTTGCAGTTGTTAAGTTGGTAACTTGGTAGTTAAGTGAATCTGGCTTCCCCATTGGCTTTGCTCATCAGAAGGTCACAAAAATTGATCACATGACCCTTAGACCCTTGCTATTGCTTTCTTGTCACCATTGTTAAGTGAATCACTGTAGATGTTAAGTTAGTTACACAGTTGTTAAGTGAATTGTTAAGTGAATCTGGCTTCCCCATTGAGTTTGCCTATCAGAAAGTTGCAAAATTGCAGTCTTCCAATATTTGAGGGGCTGCCACAGAGAAGAAGGGGTCAAGCTATTTTGAAAGCGCCTGTAGGCCAGACAAGGAATAATGGATGGAAACTGAACAAGGAGAGATTTAACCTGGAAATAAGGAGAAGCTTTCTGACAGTGAGAACAATCAATCAGTGGAACAGCTTGCCCTCAGAAGTTGTGGGAGCGTCATCACTTGAGACTTTCAAGAAGAGATTGGACTGCCATTTGTCAGAAATGGTGTAGGGTCTCCTGTTTGGGTGGGGGGTTGGACTCGATGACATACAAGGTCCCTTCCAACTCTGATTATCTGTTATCTGTTAAATATGACCCCAGGACACACCAGCCATCATAGACAAATGCTGGTTGTCAAGCATCTGAATTTTGATCACGTGACCATAGAGATACTGTGGCAGTCGTAAATGTGAAAAATTGTCATGTCACTTTTTCCAGTGCAGTTGTAAACTTTGAACAGTCACTAAACAAGCAGTTGTAAGTCAAGGACTACCTATATTTATTATGGCTTTTTCTTCCATCCATTCCAGCACTGGCAGAGTGTCAGAAGGCATCATAAACGGGTTACTCTTTGCCTTAAAACAGGGATCTTCATACTTGACAGCTTTAAGACTTTGTGGACTTCAACTCCCAGAATTCCTCCTCCAATCATGTTAGCTCAGGAATTCTGGGAGTTGAAGTCCACAAGTCTTAAACTTGCCAAGTTTGAAGACCCTTGCCTTAAAAGAAAAAGGTGCAGCTGTCTCACTTTAAAAGCCTTCCAATGTCCAGGCCACTTCTGATTCAAGAACTGCCTTTCCATCCTTACGCTCCTATTTGGGGAAGCTCTATAGTTGTAGATGGGATGTCATCCAACTTTTGTTAAATGTGCTATTCAACGGGAAACTATATTTTCTTTCTCACATTCTACACACAAAGAGCAATCCATTTACAGTCAAGATGATTGAGCTGTTGTGCTAAGGGCTCCAAGAGTTCTACAAAGTAACAAATCAATTATAAAAACAAATATAGCAATAAATTAGCATCAAAACCTAAGGGCTGCCTAGTCACCATCAGAAACGTCCACTTAAAAAGAATAGATTGATAAGAGCAACAGAACCAGAAGTAGAATCCATTGTAATCAAGAAAGCTCTTTCTAGCCCATGCTCCCCTTTCAACTTGCAACAGAACAAGATCTTAAACAGAACCTGTGTAGACAGACAGAATCATTATGCATGTAATGGACTGTATAAAGATTTTGTTTGCCTCTAGTATCACTGCAAGGGAAAAACTCTTCTCTACTGACCAACCTTCTCAAGCATAATAAATTAGCAGCCATGGTGATTTTATCTTACTGGCAGATATTTCTTTTAAGTGTTCCACAGTAAAAAAAAAAAAAATTACAGGAAGTTGTCAACAATTAGGCTGAGCTCCTGACACCCAGTAGTTTGTCCAGCTGCAGGAACACATGGAAAAGAAAACACGTTAAATTTTCTTGCCCAAAGCCTAGAACTAAACAAGACCATGTGAAAATCGTTTTAATGAAAATTTCCTTTTTTAAACAAGATGGCCAAATCCCTAGACATAAATGGAAGACATAGAAAGAGCTGAAAGCAACACAGTCGATATAATTTTGTTAGTGCTTAGTATCTGAATATATATAGGTAGTATTGATTTTAGGACATAGAAAGAATTTGATTAAGGGTGGGATGATATGATAGAAAACACCTAGGCTTCCTTGAAGGTAGTTTAACAGGCCTTTTTTGTATCTGCTTCTCTCTCTTTCAAAGCAAAGGTCTCACACTTTTATGGATAGCAAAAACAAAGGAAAACCAGCATCTATTGATTGGACAATTAGTGTTGTACTCTGATATCAGAAATCTAGCTAAAAAACCACAAAATTACTTATTGGCTGAAATTGTCATCACAGTGAATAATGAAGGAACTGGTCTGTTTTTACCATGCATTATACATGCTGAGAAGAACTATGGACAGACGGACAGATGATTGATAGATAATAGGAAGGAAGGAAGGAAGGAAGGAAGGAAGGAAGGAAGGAAGGAAGGAAGGAAGGAAGGAAGGAAGGAAGGAAGGAAGGAAGGAAGGAATTTTGTCTATTCAAATTTCCTAAACATAGGACCAATTTACCAGATACAGCAAGGGGCACTGGGGACTTGTAACACATAAGGATTTGTCACTCACAGTTACTGAAAATCTGTGATGGACTGACTAGATCATATTCCAACTGTGAAAGGACAAAGGAGAGAGGCAGTGGCAGATTCTTGTGCTACAGTCTTAGGGTAGCTTATTACTGTGGTTCAAAACTCATCCAGGGAACTTACTGATACAGATTAAGGTTAAACCTTGTGGAAACATATCCCAAGATATTGGGATTTGTATTTGAAGTTTTTCATTTTCAGTGTTGAAAACCTTTTCATTAAATATCTTGGGGCAAAGTTTGCTATATATAAAATGAGTCAATTATCTTTTAGCAAATTAACGATCCCTCACCCTTTTGGAGCATTGGGAGCTTGCACTTCAGGCAAGGACCAATGCTGGTTTTTCAAGATGTATAAATGAAAAATTATTGAGTCCAAGTTAAGCCCTGGGTGCTTTGCTTTCATCTAGCAGGGAAGGTTTTAGATGATGTTGACTGAACAGGTCAAAAGCAAATAATCTGAAACTAGATAAGGCCATTACAGTTGTTGTTTTTACAGTTGTTGTTTTTTAAAAAAAAGGCTGCTAGCAACCAGTTCTCTCACATTAAGTGAAAACCCTCGAGCCCACTGTACTGTGCAAACAGAAGAATTAAATCTTGAATTCACTATATACAGAGGTTGAATTCTATACTTAGCAGTAGAATTCTTTTTTAATGGCTATCCTGTTTCTTGCAATGAGCTTACTTATTAGAGATCTATAATTCTGAATCATACTTATGCAACTTCCTTTTTAGTAGCACCCATGAGAAGCTTGAGGTAGAATAGAATCTTAGGGCTGGAAAAGATCTTGAGGTCTTCTAATCCAATCCCCTGTTAATGGCAGGAGACCTTATATGATCTCAGCCATATGGTTGTTCAATCCTCTCTAGAAAACCTCCAGTGGGGTTTTCTACTAGTTATCCTCTAGTGAATGTTTTATTGGTTAAGTGTTTTCACTGTCAGGAAATTTCTCTTTAGTTCCAGGTTAGATCTCTCTTTAATGAGCTTTCACCCGTTGCTTCTTGTCTTACCCTCAGGAGCTCTGCAGAATAAGTCAATCCCCTGCTCTCTGTGATAGCCCCTCGTGTACCAAAGGACAGCTATCCTATCACCTGAATTCTCTTTGTTAGGCTAAACATGCCTAGTTCCTTAACCACTCCTCATATGTTTTATCCTGTAGACCTCTTGTCATCTTAGTTGCTCTGCTTTGTAATCTTTCTAGGATTTCAGCATCTTTTTTGTATTGTGGTGACCAGAATTGGATGCAGTATTCTAAGTCTGACATCATTAATGCAGTATAAAGCAATTCTATCACTTCACTTGATGCTATCCCTCTGTTGATATAGCACAAGACTACATTTTTTTGGCAGCTGCAGCTCACTGCTGGCTCATACTTAAGTGGTAGTCCACTAGGACACCTAGATCCCTCTCACAAATACTACTGTTAAACCAGGTAATACCTCTTCTATACCTGTGCATGGCACCAGTAGAAAATTAAAAAGGAATCAAAATGATCAGAACACTGATCTTTCCTAGCAAAAGATTTGCACTGGTCCCACAGCGCATTATAACTCCTCAGATCTACCCACATTTCCACTGCTGAGGATCATGGACAGCTGTGGTTAAGATGTCCTCTCATGATCTAATAAACCAGACATCTGGCATCAAAAGTGGCAAAACTCAAAACCATAAGAGGTTTTCCTTGAATCAAATAATTATGAAGACAATTACATCAAAGAGCAGCAGAAAAGTAACATTCATCTAGAGTAACCAGCTCAATTTCCTAGAAACTAAACAACACGAGTTTTTTTCCACACTGCTTCCATTAAATAGGTCACCCTTAGAACAGTGTGTTACCTCTAGCAGTGATTTTATGAATACCCAGTGAAAATAATGTGATTTCAGGATCATTCTCTGTAACATATGTCTAAAGAGGAAGAGAAGTTGAGTCAGGCCCAGTTAGAATTAAATGGGAGACCTCCTCAGAGTAGCTAGGCTAAAATATAGACTAGGAAGTTTTAAAAACATCTCAGAAGAAGAGAGTGGCAAATCTCCTCCCACTGTTGTCAATCTCCAAAACAAATCTACATGGATTTTTACAGTACGTTCTTAGAGTTGATTCAAAAGTGACTTTAATTGCAACCTCTGCATTTCACTTGCTTTGAACTTTACTGCTAATAATAGCTCGCCTCAATCAGGGCTATGTGTAATGTTTTGCTCCTGCAAGATTGTGCAGCTGATGAAGAGGACTGTGTGGTCCACAAAAGATGATAGCTCCTGGCCTTCTGAAAAAGGAGTTACGACACAGTTCTGTGGCCTTGTATGGGAGCACACAGCCGTGGGACTCAAAGCCCACCCTTTGCCTTTTAACTAATTTTAATCTCTTGCCTTCTCTTTATATATATATAAAGTTTTGGGTCTTTTCCCATGTAAGATTAAGAGTATCTTAGTGACGTTTCGGCGAGGTCCCACTCGCCATCCTTAGGCTGGTAATTTCGGCTTCGTGCCAGTGCAAGCAGTGTGTGATCGGAGCTGCCTTCTCTCTATAAATACTGGTGGTGGGGGCTGGTGTGCTGGGCTGGTTGGCTGCGCTGCTACCTCTTGATTGGTTGATGGAGTTGATGTTGGTATAATGGGCTGTGTGATGGCTTGTGAGTTTTGTTGTGGACATATCCTGGATCTTGTGCTGTAATCTCCTGGGTCATTTGTGTTTTGATCTCTTTTCCATTAGCCTCCTGTGTAGATACTACACAGGCATCACATCAAGACTGCCTTCAAAACAGACAGAAAAATAGCAGCCATCCTTAGAAACCCCAAAGATAAAATTGACCTGGAAAACCAAGGCATATATGAAGTCCCCGGTGCATCATGCCCTGCCACATACATTGGACAGACCAATAGAAGAATAAGTACCCGCTTGGATGAACACAAAAGGCAGTAAAAAGCTGGAACACACTTCCTCACTAGTCCAACACATGAAAGCCACAGGTCATAGCATCAACTTCAATGGCACCAAAACCCTAGCCACTATAGAAAACCCCAGCCACAGAATTATCAGAGAAGCCATAGAGATTGAAAAAAGACCTGAAAGCATGAATAGGAGAGATGATTCCACCAGACTGTCAATTATTTGGAAGCCTGCATTCACAAACAAAAATCTCCACACCACAAGCCAGGTAAACACCTGGGCACAAACAGATCCCCTGATACCTCCAGCTCAAACACACACCAACCAGGCACCCAGATGAAACCTAGCTTCCTAATAAATGATAGCCATCCATTTACTTGGAGCCAAGCTGCACTAAAGCCTCCAATACAGGAACACAATGTTGCAGCCAATCAAGACAAAAAAGCCACAAAAAGACAGAAGATTAGAAACACCAATCAAGTCCAAGACCAATGTACTTTTCTGGCACAGTTGTAGCCCAACATTTAAAACTGCAGAATCACTATAGACGAACACTATACAGAAGCCTGATGATGGCAGATGAGATTCTGCCGAAACATTGCTACAAGTTTAAAAGCACAACTATAATGACGTGGGAAAATACCCAAACAAAGCTGAATACCATATATATAAATACCTGTGTGTGTGTGTGGGAAAACTTAAGAATATAGATAGATAGATAGATAGATAGATAGATAGATAGATAGATAGATGTTGCTAGATAGAAAGATATGAGATATAGATATAGATATAGATATAGATATAGAGATAGAGATAGAGATAGAGATAGAGATAGAGATAGAGATATATAGATATATAGATATATAGATATATAGATATATAGATATATAGATATATAGATATAGATACTATTTTATGTTTTAACATTTTATTATATGTGGTCTAAAGTCTCACTTTGAAGGAAATAGCTAGGACAGAAATGTGAGAAATAAAAAAAATATCACCCTAAACCTGGTTGTCCTAAAGCTGCCCCAGCACTCTTTTTATTGATTCTGATCATTGACAACAGAGCTCAGAATGACCTCAATGAATTTTAATATATAGAACCACAATAAAAAAGACATGGAAGATCAGAAGGGACACATTAATCAAGTATTATGGTGGGAGGGGGGGGGAGTGAGCCTCTTCCCAAATGAGAGTACAAAGAGCCTGTTTCTGAAGGTAGAGAGTTCATGAGTCAGATGTTATTTTGCTACTACTGTTTGAGCTTCCCATCCTGCCAGTCACTTATGCATCAAGGAGCAATAGCATTTAACTGTGTCCCAGGGTAATGCAAAGGCTGAATTACCAGGGATGCTAGCTTCTTCTTGTGAAACATTTTCTGGAAATCCAGGAAGATTGATAATAAGAATCCAACATGATGAAGGGCCAGCCTCAAGCATTTGCTGTCACGTTCTCCAAAGACATCATTAAACTTGAAGATTCAGTCCTAGCTGTTCTATAACATTCATTTGAATTTCTCAATTCCCTAGGGAATTGCAATTAATAAACGAATATCTCAAAATAGATAGGGAGATCTGATTAAAATAATTAATTTCTGTTTGCCTGGTAGATGGCACAGCTGGATCAAATCGAGAGGAGAGTTTCTTAATAACTGGGACAGTTCATAATAGCTGTCAAACATTAGATAATAAGCAAAATCTAGCATATGCTCAAGGTAAAAATTCTTTTTTGAATCCATGTCCATTGCTGATTACTTCACAGACACATTTACAGTTTGTGGTTTTCTTGGCAACACTATGAGAGATGCTTGTTGGTTTTGCTTAATGTACTGTACATATGTCTCCATTCTCTACTCTTTAGTTAGGCTGCTCTGTATTGTTCTGCTCTTTGTTTTGTAAAGAACTGGACTAGGTTCTGGGTATAATATAATGAACTATCCTTGCTGGGGGTTGAAGTAGCAAAATAGAGAACCAGTAAGAGGGTTAAAACAACCTGAAACAGCATTACACTCTTCCTCCACTGCTTTCCAAAATGACCAGGAAATCAGGTTTAATGTCCTATCTAATTAGACAGCTGTGATGGTGCAGTGGTTAGAATGCAGTATTGCAGGCTAATTCTGCCGACTGCTAGCAGTTCGATTCTCACCAGCTCAAGATTGTCTCAGCCTTCCATCTTTCCAAAGTTGATAAAATGAGGACCCAGATTGTTGGGGACAGTATGCTGACTCTGTCAACTGCTTAGAGAGGGCTGTAAAGCACTATGAAATGATAGTATATAAGTCTAAGTGCTGTTGCTATCTGAAGAAAGGAGCAAAATGGGAGAGAAAATCTCAATAAAAGTCCTGATTATAGTTATGCTCCTTCTGTTTGCTATCCAGGTTGCTAGATTTAAATGACCCTTTGCAGCTTTGGAGCTGAATATCACTCTGCTTGGAACAGATGTAGTAGAGGCAGAACATTATTAGCAGGGAAAAACATCAAATGTCATGACAGTAGATGGATTGAAGAATAGATGGATAGCGGCAGTGTCTGTAAGGGGGAGGATCTAAAAAGTCATTGTGTTGATTGCAGTTGCCATTTCTATATGTGGGTAAAGTCAATACATGTAGAAAAAGAGCAAGGTTTCAATTGTCCTACTGCAACCTCAATTTCAACTTTTTGACTCTCCCTTCAGAAGCCATACTATTGAGAACCGCGAGTAAGAACCCTGATGGCAGAAGAAATAGCAATCAGTGGTGAGTTCCCCATGTTTTAATTTCAAATTGTGGTGCATTTCTCTGGTGGCTTTCTCTCCAAACTGAGGTATTATTATGGGATGGAGTCTGCAAAATTTCCAAGGACTTCCTATAGTATCTGCAATGTTTTAAACCCCATTGGAAAAACCCATCTGCATATCCAATCAATAAAATTCTCTGCAAACAACAAGAGTAATTTAAATAATCTGCAGATGGGGACTGCAGCCAAAAAATTAAAAGACACTTGCTGCTGGGGAGGAAAGCTATGGCAAATCTAGACAGCATACTAAAAAGCAGAGACATCACCCTGCCAACAAAAGTGCGTATAGTCAAGGCTATGGTTCTCCCATTACCAGTTGCAACGTATGACTGTGAAAGTTGGACCATAAGAAAGGCTGAGTGCCAAAGAATTAAGGCCTTTGAACTATGGTCCTGCGAGTCCATTGGACTGCAAGGTGATCAAACCAGTCAGTCCTAGAGGAGATCAACCCTGACTGCTCTTTAGAAGGCCAGATCCTGAAGATGAAATTCAAATAATTTGGCTACCTAATGAGAAGGAAGGACTCTTCACAGGAGAAGAGCCTACCGCTGGGAAAAACTGAGGGCAATAGAAGAAAGGGATGATTGAGAATGAGGTGGATGCATGGAGTCACTGAAGCAGTAGGCATGAGCTTAAATGGACTCCAGAAAATGTAGAGGACGGGAAGCCCTGGAGGAACGTTGTCAATGGGATCACGATGGGTCAGACACAACTTCACAACTAACAACAATTTAAATACGCATTGCCAGCATGTGTATATCCTCCCTTCCTCCAAATCTACAAAATTTCTTTTTTTAATTACTAAAAAAAGCCCTACAAAATATCAAAACACCTTAATAAATTCTTTTCTTAGTCAGTTTTGGGGTGATGATCATATATTTTAATACATTTAACTAAAAAATTTCTCAACCAGAATTTCACATGCATGTACCTGACATTTCAGAACAAATTCACCACAATTGAAAGTTGGGAGTTGAATTGAGAGAGCAATGAAAAAAGTATAGCTAGCTAAAGAGCATGGGAAAGACAAGCAGAAACATCTTTCAGTTGAAGAGGAAATGAAGGTTAGGAGGACAGAGAAGGCCACTGAGCTCTGAAGATGTCTTTAAAAATCCTGGCGTGGCCCTAAGGAACAGTGAGGAGATATGAAAAGGAATCTCTAATGGTGGAAAGTCTATGAAGCACAAATGACTACTGTATGAACAGAAAAAAAAAGTCTGTTGAAGTTGAAGGTTAATTTAACTTCTGACTTGAACTTAGAAGTATGTTGAGAGATGTAGCACACAGGAATATTCCAATTCCTACCCCACAATTTTGTTCAGTGTGCCAATTCAACAATATAAGATACATTTTAAAAATATAAATAGGCTTTCATAATCTATTATGCTGAAATGCCACAGTCTGACCAGCTAGATAGTTTGGAGATCTGTTTGAAGAAATGAAATATTCTGTATTTAATTCAAGAAAAACGAAAAAGAGAGAGACTTCTAAAATTGTAGCCCTTCAGTTTAAAATAAGCAATGTTCACTTGACTTTTGTGCCCAGGCTCAATGCTGCAAAAATCATTCAAAATGATCCATAAACAAAACTGATGAAATAATTAGCATATTAGGAGCTTGTTGCATGCCCTTAATTCCTATTCACATTCTCTGATACTTCTTCAGCATTACAGTTCTATAGACATGTATAGCTATGATTGCCTTGTTGATGCCAGCTTAGCAAAAGCAATGTTCTATACTTGTCAGGTCCATCTGCCACACCACCTGTCATTTGCAAGCCCCATTATGCAACATTAATGCTAATATTATAGGTATGACTCACACCCTACTAGCAGATACTCGGTGAATTCCCATGGATTGAATTGTGAGTTGCACTGACTATGTCCAGTCTTGTGTCACTGGAAAAACCAAAACCTGGAAGCTGTCTTGCAATTTTAATGTTATGTTATGTGCCCTGCTAGATAGAACTGGCATTATTAAATAGTATTATATTTAATAATAGCGATACAGAGAAACCAAAAGACATGTTCACAGGTCACATCCATACTGTATAGAGTTTTTGCATTGCTCCTAAACCGATGCCTTCTATGAATTCATCTTTTTGAACCTATCACTTGAGCTGATGGATCTGCAGTTCATCTGTGGCCAGCTTAAACTATAGTCGAGCAATTTCCATTTTATGATACTGAAACTCTGTGGGAAGACTGGTTTCCTATTGGGTGGAAGCTTTGGTAACATGCCACGAACACTTGCCTTTTCACCTTTTTGCGGAAGCTCAACAACAAATGGGGAACATTTCTATTGCAAGATCAATTTGGAGATGGGTTTGGTGATCTCTAAATGAATTTTAACTGGCTAATGTTTGACTTTTATTAATGTTGCCTCCCTTTACTTTTAGTCTATAGAATGTGGTTCAACAAGATCTTTCCCATGCTGAAATTTAACCTTTGGGCTGAAAAAGTTTCCTAATTCACAGAGAGTGCTAACGAACCAGATAACTGCAAAAGAAATACAATCCTTCCATTCTCCCCCCTCACCATCAGAAACTATCCTGCCATTCCCCACCACCCAATCTCAACTGTCAGTACCGATCAGAGGTGGTATTCAGCAGGTTCTGACCAGCTCTGGAGAACCGTTAGCGGAGATTATGAGTAGTTTGGAGAACCGGCAAATACCACCTCTGACTGGAGATTTTGCAGTATCATCTCCCCTGCCACACTCACCAAGCCATGTCCACAGAACAGTACAGTTTTTTGAATCCCACTACTACTTATCCTTTCATCCCTCCACCCCCCCCCCCGCACCTTCACCATCACAACTGATGAAGTGCCTTGGATGAGAAACAAAATATTTTGTTCTTCTTCCCCAAAGAAAAAACAGTCCAACTGCCTTTTGAAAAAGTACTTTTAAGACAACTGTGACCTGGATGATCGAGAATTTCCACAGATATTTTCTCCACTCTTGTTCCATATCTGCAAACAAAACCCCATTACATGAGTTAGGAAGGGGGTTAGGGTTTGGTGGATTAAGCATGCTCCCAAAGAGCTAATTAATTCTGTTCTTTCAACAACTTAAGTTATCTGGTTAGGGGTGTTGGAAGAAATATCCTTCTGGGTTCATTTCCAAGTAAGGAAAAAGACACTGGATTCATGGAAGTTGCTTGGAAAGAAGGTTTATTGATGAACAGAATGGGTTCCTGGGCAGAAAAGGCACATGGAGTGGAGAGAGAGAGAGAGAGAGAGAGAGAGAGAGAGAGAGAGAGAGATTTATACCCTCTGTTGAGATTTGAATTTGAGCTTGTATTCTGATTGGTTGTCAGACTCCCATGGGGCCATGCAGAGGCAACTCTATAGGCTGTCCTGAGTTCCAAGCTTGGTTGAGCCTTGCATGTAATGAAAGAGCTTTGGGCAATTCCTATTATGGTTCCAGCTGGAGGAGGTAGATCTTTAGTTATTTAGAATAGACTGGATCAGGCCTTAATGGCCCATTGACAAAGGGGAGTGGGGGGCTGAGTTTCTGCCTCTCTGAGTTTCTACTTCTCTTTTAGGGGAAATCTTCTGCCTCTTTACTATATCCTGAAATATTTCATTTTTCTAGGAGAGGGGTGGGTTTCAACTTCCAACAGGAGTTAGATAAAATGGAACTTTGACAAAATGTTTGTCTCGAAGTTTATTGGGTTGGAGTTTGTTAACTTGGAATGCTGACATGAGGAGTTGGAACTGAGGCCTTGAAAGCTAATGAAGTGAATATGACTCCTATGGTCATGAAATATGGTCATTAGGTAGTGACATATACTTAAATCATAGCATGATGTCAAAACGTTAATATTTGGTACAAAAGCATTTTTAGATCTCCTGCACAGCCATAGTATGCCTTGCTTCCAACAGGACTAATTCAGTTGCATTGCAATGGAGTGATATTTCCCAAATGTCAGGGGCCACTCTGACAGCCCACAGGAGCCTGTACCTCTCTCTCAGTGTCACAAAAGCAGCCCAGCTACCCCAAACAAACACTTTATTCTAGTGAGTTAAGTAAAAGCTGAGAGTAGGCGTTAGCTTAGATGCCCCACTGGAATATTTCAAATAAAAGAGAGAAAGGGGGGTGTGGGGGAAGCTGCTGGAGCTGCAAAGAATGGTTTTTAAAAAAATCACCCAGGGAGATCTGGGAGAAAAAAAAGAGAACTTGATGGAGAAAAGTAATAGCTGACAAAATTAGGATCAATTTTTAAAAAGTGGGCTGTGAAAGATTTATACTTTTGGTAAAGAGTATGTAGGCTGGTGAACCTGCAAGGGAGTAAGAACTGTTACGTTAGTGAAGCACTATTAGTTCAAGAAGAATGCAGACATGTGTCTGAATATGTTAGAACAGGGTCCTCAAACTTTTTACACAGGGGGCCAATTTATTATTCCCTCAGACTGTTGGGGGGGGGCAGACCGACTTTGGGAGGGGGCATGGATAGGTGGCCATGTGACTGGGTGGGCGTGGCCAACTTAGCAGTCCATTAAACAACACACACAAATTAAACTTTAAATTGTTTTTTTGCTCCTGGGGGTGTTTTATTTTGCTTTTGTTTGCATGCTGCTCTTTTGGTTGACTTTTTTTTTACTAGATCGTTTTTAAGTTGTTTAGGAGTCTAGTGGTCCACTTCAGTTTTGCAGCAAATCTTCTCAGCCCCAAGGAGCTTACAATCAACCAGTCTCCCTCTCTCCCCCCACCCCTTTTCTCTCCCCCTCCCCTGGAGAAATTAAGATTCAAGGACCACTAAAGTTTAGCTCTCAGGTACGGTCAAAGACTTTTACTTGTTATACCAAAGGAAAGAAAAGTAGGCTAGAAGAGCAAATAGGGGTGGGGAAGAGAAACCAGGACATGGAATGCTTGATGGGTATAGAGATGAGACTGGGTATAGAGATGGGTATAGAGATAGACTCTTAGGGCATCTTCTGCAGGATCCCCTTCAATCCTGGCAGTGCCCTGGGATACCTCGCTGAATTCCATTCCATTCCCATTCCATTCCTGTTGCTATTGCTATTCCATTCCACCTCACCCCATCCTATCCTATTCCTATTCCCATTCTCTCCTATTTCCATTCCATTCCATTCTATACTTTTTGCATCATGGTAGTCTCAATCCACTTTTGGAATCTCACTGGCTGCCCTGGAGCTTCCTCTGCACACGCCGAACACACGCAACAGGCTTGGGCAAGGGCTCCGCATGTCTGGCAGGCAGGATTGGACTGGGCAGGCATTGCTCGAAGCGGATCTGGTGAGGAAGTCCCCAGGTGGGGGCTCAGCAGTGCTGATCCACTGGCCAGCCAGCCCTTCTCACCTCTCTCTCCAGGGGTGGAGACAGCTGTCCTCCTTCAGGGGCAGGCAGCCTCGCCGGCCATTGCCCCAGATCTCCCAAGCGCTGAGTGGGAGAAGGACTGGCAGCCAAGCAGCAGTGATGGGGGGAGAAGGTGATGGAGCAGCTGTTGCAGCACCTGCTCTCTAGATCAGGGGTCCCCAACCACTGAGCCACGGACCGGTCCCGGTCCATGGAACATTTTCTACTGGGCCGCCGGTTTGCTGGGCGCCGCCATCTTGTTTTGATGAGAAAGTGCTTCCAGTGAGCTTTTCTAGTTGGAAAGCGGTGTTTGGGTCCTGAAGGAATCCTCGCGCCTTAGTTTCATCGAAGGGGGCGGCTTGAACAAAACTAAGGCGCGAGGATTCTTTCAGCACCCAAGGCAAAGCGAGCTGAGCAACCGTCCCGAAGCCGTCCGAAGCCCATCGACAAAGGTACAAAGGAGGAGTTGAAGGTGGCAGGGAGAAGCGGGGACAGCTGGCTGGCCGGTCGCTCGGCTCGCCTTGCCATGCGTGCTGATGCCGGTACCGGGCCATGGATCATTTTGTGATGCTGGTACCGGGCCGTGGCACAAAAAGGTTGGGGCCACTGCTCTAGATCAGGGGTCCCCAACCGCCGATCATGGACCGGTGCAGACATGGAACAACCCTTACCGGGCCGCTGGTTGCTGGGGCGCCGCCATCTTTTTGGTAAAAAGCGCTTCTGGTGAGCTTTTCGGGTAGAAAGCTCACCGAGCGCTGTTTCGTCATAAAAGATGGCGGCGCCAGCGCTTCGATGAGCTTTTCTGGGTAGAAAGCCATTTCTACCCGAAAAAGCTCACCAGGCGTCACCGGAAGCGCCTTTTTGTCATAAAAGATGGCGGCGCCCAGTTGACGCCCGGCACCGGGCCGCGGCGCCCAGCTGATGTCGGAACCGGGCCGCGGCGTCGAAAAGGTTGGGGATCCCTGCTCTAGATCACTCACATCACGGCAGCCCTGTTTCACCAACAAGCGCCGCTGGCTTGCAGGAGCCTCTTTCGGGCCGGGAGCTCCAGGGCCACCATGGCTGCTTGCCCACTTGGACCGTGCTGGTTGATCCCCGCCTTGGGTCCAGGTATGGATGGACGGAGGAAGCCCAAGCTAAGAAGTGGAAGCAGAGGGCACAACTTTTCCCTCCTGGAGTCTCCATACACCCCATTTTTGGCCTCCCCGGCCCCCAGAAGCACTCTGCTGGTCTTACTTTCCAGTTCCAGCCCGTAGAGCTTGCAAAAATAAAGCCTGCACTTGGCCAAAGAGTGGGGCTGGCAGGTAGTCGGGACGATGTGCTTGGGGTAGCCTCATGGTCTTGGGCAGGCTGAATTAATGGCTTTGGTGGCCCCTATCAGGCCCGCAGGCCATAGTTTGAGGACCCCTGTGTTAGAACAACATTAGAGCTTGCAAATGAACATGGTTAACCAAATCCTAGACTTCGGGTTTTTGTTTTGTTCCAATATGTTTTAAAGTCATTAGCTACCTGAAGGGATAGAGGAAGGAGGGAACATGCAATGGAATTCAACTGCTTAACTTGTAAATTATTTTTGCAAAACTTGTCTGCAAGCAAAAGCAGATCTATTTGTGTAATAAAGGAAGACAAAACTGAATATATTTTTTGCCTGGATTTGTCATCAAATCCTGAGACCTCACATGAAGAGGCCTCAACTTGATCAAGCTTGAGCTTTCAGTTGCATCTGAAGATGTTGCATACTTCTGTAGTGACAAATGTTGGTTTCAATACCTTCAGATTGATTCAAATATTAATAAGAATGAGATAATGAGCTATACACCAGCGAATGAATTATCACCATGACATACCATGATTTTGGGAGTAATGGATATTCTCTACCCCAATTGGCTCATTAAAAGAAGTTTTCGATGGGATAAGATGTTCCGATGGTCTCAAGATCACTTTTTTTCTTGTGCCCAAATCCAGCTCATTGCCAGGGAATCTGAGAAGTTTCATGCTCGATTCAACCACCTGAATGCTAACATGCCTGCCTTTCAGCTGCACATAAATAAAAGACAAAAGGGTTAAGCGATGGAGGACCAAATTGTTGGATTTGTTTTGTAGGACATGACCTGGAGATAATGTGTGCATATCAAGGAATAAATACAGGAAGAATCTACAGTTGGAGAACCAGTAGGAGCAGGCTGGATCAAAGAAGAGATCTGCTGAGCAGACTTCTTGACTAAAAAAAAATCTGCATCATTTGGAGGATGCCAACAAGGTAGCCAGGCAAAGGTGCTGGAAATTGAAAAGTGTAATTTCCCCCCCTCTTCCTGTCCACCCCTGTCAGGCTACAAGTCATCCTAATTGTGAAAACACTGAGAAACATTTATGAATCAGAAATAGAATGAAATAGACAAGACTCTAAAAAGCTCTGTTGGAATTGTCTGTGCAGAACCGTATATGTATAATTTGTCAAGCCAAGGCCACTTTATCTATTGGAAACTACACAACTAATCACTGTAATTCAGAGAACAGCACGTATGACTATCTGGAAGTTTCCTGTTCTTTTTTTCCACCTTTTGACAGGTTCCATTCTACCTTAATGTCAGAGGGAAAAGCTTAGTCTGCTATCAAGGAAACAATCTTTAAAAAGGTAGAAAGATGGATTTGATTCCCCTTTTCCATTATCGAAATGAGTAGCGGCTTGGCCTTGTGGGCTATTCTTTCAGGCAATTAATACATGATGTGTAACTTCAGTGCAAAAAGTCCTCAATTTACAACAGTTTGTTCATTGACCACTCAAAGTTATGGCACCGAAAAAATGGACTTCTGACTGTTTTTCCATTTATGGCCGCTGTGGCATCCCCATGGTCACATTATCAAATTTTGGATGCTTGGCAACCAGCATGTGTTTATGATAGTTGCTCTGTCTTGGGGTTTTGTAATCACCTTTTGCGACTTTCTGACAGGCAAAGTCAACAGGGAAGCCAGATTCACTGAACAATTCCCTTAACAACCGTGTTTACTAACTTATATTAACCTGCAGTGATTCACTTAAGAACTGTGGCAAGACAGCAACAGCAATAGCACTTAGAATTATGTACCGCTTCACAGTGCTTTACAGCCCTCTCTAAGCACTTTACAGAGTCAGCCTAGCCTGTTGCCCCCAACCATCTGGCTTCTCCAGGGGTGGGATTCAAATTTCTTAACAACTGGTTCTGTGGGTGTGGCCTAATTTGTGGGTGTGGCTTGGTGGTCATGTGACTGGCTGGGCGTGGCTTGCTGACTGGGCGTGGCTTGGTGGACATGTGACTGGCGCCACCACAGCTCTTAAGAAAGGTTGTAAAATGGGGCAAAACTCACTTTGGGAACATAATTTTTGATCTCAATTGTGATCATAAATAGATGACTACCTGTATAATTTAGAGAAAAGCTATTGCATCCTGTTCTCACTATCAGGGTCACCTCTGTTAGCTCTGGAAGAGTGGGCGCAAGGAACGGAGATGAGACATCGAATAGTGACTCAACTCTTTAATAGTGACTTCAGAACAGAGCAAATGGCTAAGGCAGCAGCAGCTCTTTTATAGAGCTGGCTGCTGTCACATCAACCAATGATTTGAGTTTACTGCTCTAAAAAGCGTCCAATCGGAGGTGACCCGCTGCCAGCCAATCAGATCAGTCAGAAACGACCAATCACGATTTGCTATTCGCGGGCCAATCAGAAGTGCAGGATTACGAGCCTGCTGTGGAAGTAAAACTATTAGGATTTTAAACGAACGCGTTTGCTTAGTTCGTAACAACCTCCATTCTGATTCTGATGATTTCTTGGGTGGAAACACAATAACTAATTTATCCACTTGTTACCCAACTTTTCCCTGACAGGGAGGTCATTTTCCATCTCTGACCAACTGACTGTTACTGTCATTTCAATCTGATACAGACACCAAAAAGGCTAGATTTTTAAAAACAGCAAGCAATACCATTTTTAAGCATGGAATTGCACACCGACTCTCATCCTGGCATCCGTTTTTGCATTTGGGTTCAAAAAATATTTGGCTTCTGGGCACCTGTTTTCCTGACCGCAGAATCATGCATTTTCTTCCCCGGCACCAAAAAGGCTAGATTTTTTGAAAACAGCACGCAATACCATTTTAAAGCATGGAATTCCACACCAAATCTTGCCCTAGCATCCGTTTTTGCATTTGCAAGAATGCATTTTATATTCTTACTATCACAGAATGTAGAACCATTTAGTTATAAGGGATCTTGGAGAAGATTCTAGTTCAATCTCCTGCTCAAGCAGGAGACATTATACCATTTCAGACAATTGGTTGTTCAGTCTCTTTTTGAAGGCCTCCAGAACTTCTGAAGGTAAGCTATTCCATTGGTTGATTGCTCTCGCCATTAGGAAATTTCTCCTTAAGTTCCAGATTGCTTTTCTCCTTGATTAGTTTCTTGCCTTGCCTTCTGGTACTTTGGGAAATAGTTTGACCTTCTCATCTTTGTAGGAGCACCCCAAATATTGGAATAGTGCTATTATGTCACCCCTAGTCCTTTTCACTAGACTAGACATGCCCAATTGCTGTTGAGTACATACCAACAGACATACCCAAGTGTTGTTCATATGTTTTAGCCAACAGCCCCTTAATCCTCTTTGTTGCTCTTTGCACTCTTTCCAGAGTCTTAGCTTTTTGTCTATCAACTTTTTTTTTACTATCTTTACTTCTGCCTATTTTGGACCCCTAGCAATAATACTAATTAATAATACTAATTAATAATACTAAATACTACTACTACTAAATAATAATAATAATACCAAATAATAATAATAATACTCAATAATACTAATACTACTATTACTACTAAATAATAATACTAAATACTACTACTACTACTACTACTACTACTACTACTACTACTAATGTATGGTACAGCGCATATATTATTATGACCATACAGTATGCACTGCACCCGTGTAGTGATGTCTACAGGCTATATTTGCCCAGAAAAGCAGGCGGCAGAGGACTTTTGCAAGTGAAGCAGACAGTCGAGGAAGAGAACCACGCTCTGGCAGATTATGTGAAAGACAGTGTTGAACCAGCTTTGATGGAGGTCAACAAGAGGAAGCTTCTCAAAGTGCAGCAAACCAAGAATAAATATAGAAAAACAGTGATGCAAACTCGGGCTGACAGCTAGTGTAACAAAGCACTGCATGGACAGTTCCTTGAAAAGATCCAAGGAAAAGTAGATAAGGAAAAGACCTGGTTATGGCTGACCAACGGAACACTGAAGAAAGAAACAGAAGGCTTGATTCTTGCAGCCCAAGAACAAGCCATCAGAATGAATGTAATCAAAGCCAGAATAGAAAAATCTGCTGATGACCCCAAATGCAGACTCTGCAAAGAAGCGTATGAAACCATTGATCACATACTGAGCTGTTGCAAGACAATAGCTCAGATTGACTACATACAACATCACAACGCAGTCGCTCAGATGGTCCACTGGAACTTGTGTCACAACTACCATCTGCCTGTAGCAAAGAACTGGTGGGATCATAAGCCTGAAAAAGTGGTCGAAAATGAGCATGCAAAACTACTGTGGGACTTCCAAATACAGACTGACAAAGTTCTGGAACACAATACCCCAGATATCACGATTGTGGAGAAGAAAAAAGTGTGGATCACCGACATTGCCATACCTGGTGATAGCAGAATCGACAAGAAACAACTTGAAAAAGTCACCAGATATCAGGACTTGAGAATCGAACTGCAGAGACTCTGGCATAAACCAGTGCAGGTAGTTCCAGTGGTACTCGGCACACCGAGTGCTGTGCCTAAAGACCTAGGCAAGCACTTAAAAACAGTTGGTGCTGACAAGATCACCATTGGTCAGCTGCAGAAGGCCACCTTACTGGGATCTGCTCTCATAATTCGACGATACATCACGCAGTCCTAAACACTTGGGAAGTGTTCGACTAGTGATTTGTGATACGAAACCCAGCATGGTTATCTCGTCTGCTGTGTATACTGTCATTTTTGTGTGTACAACAACAATGACAAAAACAACAACAACAACAATAATAATAAACATCTGGAGACCCACTTGTACACCACTGGCACTGACAAAATCACCACCTGTCAATTGCAATGTGATGAAACCTTTAGTACTATCAAACAACTTACATCCTGTGATGGCATCTTTAGTACTATCAAACAACATCTCCCTATCCCAGGTCCTTGGGAAGGACTTGAGAAATGAGCAAAAATGCCAGCTCCAGTCTCAACATCTGGCTGATTATGTGACCAAGCATAATAACTATGTGATTTTTGCTGAGTTCCATGTTGGAGGTAAAATAGAGTATAGATGTAACAAAATAAACAGGAGTACCATTTTGGAGATGGTGTCTAGTATTAACTATGATGAAGAGTTAATATGAAGCATAATTCCCTAACTTGTGGTCCAACTTCTACAGATGAGCTCTAAGTTAATAGGAAAAGATATATCTGATTCACTATGAGTCCTAATGTGGTTCACAGTACTTTGCTATTCCCTTAGCTCTGCCTCTAGATTTTCTCCCTTGTTATGAAAATATACTGCCCAACCTCCCACCCCACCAAAAAATGGCAGAGCTTTCAAAGGAATGTGAGAATGGGGTGTTGTCATCTTAAAATCCCTAGATAAAAGCTGCTTAAAGTCTTTTTCATTTTACATTGATCATATCTTCTTGTGTGTAAAAGAGATTAGATAGAATCTTTGCCTTTTATCCATAAATCCAATTAAAATAGCATGTGGAGAGATCAGATTTCCTTTAGATGTCAAGTCTGGAGTTAACATTAACATCTGTTGTAATTTCAAAAAACAAATCTTTATGGGGAGACATAAAATGCCCATTTTAATAGAATAGCTCATTAATGCTCTCAGCTGAAGTACTAACTAGATTGCTTACCTTTGCTCTGTTCTGCAGAAGTGCAAGGAAGCTGTGAAGAAATATAATAAAATAACTGGGGGAAAAAATCTGGGAACAACTTTTTTTTAGTTTGCTTTGCTTGAATATTTTGGAAGATTTCAAAAATAAAAATACTAGAACTATGCATTCTCCCCATTCCAAGACATTACAAAGCAAGAACAGCATAAAATTGCATGGTTTCAAAAGCTGTTCTTCAGAATATTGTATCCAGAAGTTGTATGGTCAAAAGTTCCAACCTCAGATGTTCTACCTCATTGCTGTGATGCAGTTCTGCTGCACAATTGCATTAACTGAATGAGAAAAAAATAGGAAAAGAGAGACATTTGCAGAGTTATGCATGTAGACTCCTCCCAAATATGTGGGGTATGGAATGTGGAGCTCCTCCTTCTACCTTTTTTTGAATGGGGAAAGGTATCTCTTACATTAGCGGAAATTTTGAGTAGTTCAGAGAACCAGCAAATACCACCTCTGACTAGCCCCTCCCCCATCTATTCTCTGCCTCCTAGGTCCCAGCTGATTGGCTGGGTCTTGTTTTGTTGTCCTGCACAGGAGAACGGAGCTGGAAAGCAGGTTAGTGGAATGGGGAGGGAATGGGATTTTGCAATAACTTTCCTTGCCATGCCCACCAAGCCATGCCCACAGTACTGGTAGTAAAAAAAATTGAATCCCACCACTGATTGTCAGCTAAGAAAAAACAATCTCGCATCTGGTAATACTTTGCGTGACATTAAAAAAAAATCACACGTGCTTGTTCTGTTGTAGCTATTTTGCACCGATAGATTTCTCCATGGTGGTTTACATAAACCCTTTTGTGCATTTAGTGAATCAGTAGTCATTCCCAGCCCTATCCACCAGCAGAAACATCTAGTACAGCTTTACGTATTACAACTGACTGCTAGATATTCATAAGAAAGAGTCTACACTGAAACAATGCTTACATTTAAGGAAGACCATTGCTGACAGATCCTGCTCCTTTACTGTAGGAATTTCCTCTTATATATATTTGGAGAAAGTTTTCTTACAAACTCCGATGGATACTCACTGAAGAGAAGCACTGCATGATTAATGAGATTCTTTGTGCTTCAACACATTGTCTACTGATCAAATAAGTGGTGAAAGTCATGCAAAGTTCTCCAGAAAGCAACGAAGAACATAAGGAAATAGTTATTCTTTTGTTTTTTTTAAAGGAGGATTTATGTTTAGTCTGGAGAAAAGAAGAGAACAAAGGACTGACAGACAAAATTGGGGCATAACTATTCAGTTTGTTCCAGAAGACATGAAACAATGGATTTAAATTATGAAAAAGCAGATTTCTATTGGACATCAAGAATTTCCTGCCAATGGGGAACTTCTGGTGGTGTTTCTGTCGACGATGGATGAGAGACCGCGATCGTGCGCAGCTTTGATCCATGTTTCCCTTGTTGGAAGGGTCCCCATGGGACTGGAGTCATCTGACCCACCTTGGAGGGATGGGAGAAGATGGGGACACCACCAGCTGGGTCGAGGGAAGCCACATCTCCACTCCCTAGCTAGGTATTATTCCCCTGGAAGACAAGGAGAAACGGCAGTCTAAAATGGCTGCCTTGATGATGAAAAGCTGCCGGGACCCTAAGTTTTGTGCTAGAGCGGTGAAGTGGTGAGCAATGTGTAACCAGATAAAAGAAGTGAATTTTTTCTTATCAACCCCGAGAAGTAGAAAGAAAGTGCCCTCGCGCAAGAGTATCACAGCGGCAAATAGAAAATAAGAAGAAAATACAAGGTAAACAAAATTGGAGTATAAAAAGTTACAACAAAATTAGAGACTAAATTTTGAATAATATAAATTGGCATTAATTAGGCATTGGATAAAATGCTGGACTTGCCTGGAATTGGTTATTATTAAGAAAATTAATCTTGGAAATGGTTGGAAATTAATGTTTAACATAATTAAAAGAGAAAAGAAAAGAACTTTGAAAAGTAGAACGTGATACACAGAGTGCCATCTAATGGTCAAAGACGTTTTTACCCCTACAAAATCTTATGGAAATTTACTGGACTCATAACTGTTATGAAACAAAAGATAAATAAAATAATAAGAACCCCGGAATTTTTTTTAAAAAAAAACAGGGAGAAACTCTACTAGGTGGATATACAAATGCAATTTCCTGGGACAGTTGGGTGTTGATTGTGAAAGAGACAGAAGGATTAACAAGAGAAACAAAGATAAAAGGAGACTTTTGGCAAGGATTGCAATAAAAGACTTTGAATATTAATAACTTTACTGATTATAAAAAATGGAAGAAATAAGCAAAGACTTTAAGTTGGAATTGCAAACTATAAGAGGAATACTGAAAGAAAGAAGGGAATTATTGGAAATATTGGAAAAGAAAATAATGGCGATGGCTGAAGAACAAAGAAATTCCAGTGAAGCAGAGTTAAAGGAAGAAGAAAGAGGCTCAGCTAGACATGGAGAACAAGAAACACTGCCAAAATACACTAAAGGAATTAAAACTATGACATTGATGACAGAGTCAATAAATAAAAGAGAAAACGCTCCCAGGATTAAACAAAAGAAGAAAAAAATATACAAGAAGAAACTTCAAAAAAGAGAACAGGAAAGGGCGGGGGGAGAAGATGGGCGAAATGTTAGAAGGAAAGAAGGAAGATCAGGAAAATTAACTAAAAGACTCAAGGTCCATCCCACCCCTGAAAGGACCTAATGGTAAAGACTGCAATGACGACACTATTAAAGCCAACCTCTTTAACACATTCTTTGGCTCAGTATTTGTAAACAGCAATGGATCATGCCCAGTATTTCCTAGTCGAACCACAGACAACTACAATCATCTAATACATATTGATTTTAGAGAAGACAATGTTGAAAAAGCACTACGCAATCTAAAACCATCTTTATCTATTGGACCGGATGGAATATGTGCCTACTTCTTAAAAAAGCTACCCACTGCCATAGCCAAACCTCTAAGCATAATCTTTGAAAAATCTTTCAGGACCAGCTCCTTGCCAAAACTATGGTCACAAGCCATGGTCATCCCCATCTTAAAAAAGAGAGACCCCAGCCTAGTTGAAAATTACAGACCAATCTCTTTATGCTGCGTCACCTGTAAAGTCATGGAATCAGTTATTAACCAATCCATCCTCCTCCACTTAGAAACAAACAACCTACTCTCTAATAAACAATTTGGTTTCAGGAAAAAGCTATCCTGTAATCTGCAACTCTTACACTGCAAAAACATATGGACTACACAACTCGATCAGGGCAAAACAATAGATGAAATCTACATAGACTTCTGTAAAGCCTTTGATTCAGTGGTACACAACAAACTACTCCTAAAACTAAAATCTTATGATATCTCTGGACACCTGCATAACTGGATAGAAGCATTCCTGTCAAACAGACAACAAATGGTCAAAATTGGGAGCGTCCTATCAAATTCTGTACCTGTCAATAGTGGTGTCCCCCAAGGCAGTGTTCTAGGACCAACTCTCTTCATACTCTACATAAATGACCTCTGTGATCGCATTAAGAGCAACTGCATTCTCTTCGCTGATGATGTAAAGCGATTCAACACCACAGACAATACTGCTACCCTTCAAAAAGACCTTGACTATGTATCAGAATGGTCAAGCAAATGGCAACTTCAAATCTCAACAAATAAATGCTCTGTCCTACATATTGGCAAAAAAAATATCAGAAAATAAAATACAGGCTGAATAGTCAAGACCTTGTTGATGATCCAAACTCTGTCAAGGATCTTGGAGTACTCATCTCTAATGACCTAAGTGCTAGAGCCCACTGTAACTACATAGCCAAAAAGGCGTTAAGAGTTATTAACCTAATCTTACGTAGCTTTTTCTCTGGTAATATCACACTACTAACTAGAGCATACAAAACATTTGCTAGACCAATACTCGAATACAGCTCATCAGTCTGGAACCCACATTACGTATCTGATATTAGCACAGTTGAGAAAGTCCAGAAATATTTCACAAGAAGAGTTCTCCATCCCTCTATTCGTTGCAGAATACCTTATGACACCAGACTTGAAATTCTAGACCTAGAAAACCTAGAACTACGCCGCCTTCGGTCCGATCTAAGTATAGTATATAAAATCATACATTGCAATGTCCTACCTGTCAATGAATACTTCAGTTTCAGCCATAACAACACAAGAGCAAACAATAGATACAAACTCAAGGTTAATCGCACCAAACTTGATTGCAGGAAATACGACTTCAGCAACAGAGTGGTCAATATCTGGAATACTTTACCTGACTCTGTGGTTTCTTCCCCAAACCCCAAAAACTTTAACCTTAGACTGTCTACTATTGACCTCACCCCTTTCCTAAGAGGTCTGTAGGGGGCATGCATAAGCGCACCAATGTGCCTACCGTCCCTGTCCTATTGTTTCTGTTATTTTTTTATTTTTCTTATATGTATCCATGTATTGATAACTATGTTTTTACTTATACCTATTATTTTGTAAGCAATTGACAAAAATAAATAAATAAATAAATAATGTGTAATGTAAAATAAAATAGGTGGTAAGCTGGAAATGGGAATAATAGGGGATAAAGAATTGAAAACTTATATATGGATGAAATGATACTGATATTGAATTAATGAATTGAAATATGAATTGCAAATTTATTTAAAGATGAGTGAAATGGTTAATAATATGAGTTAATATTATATAAGATTAATGGAAATGAAAATATGACTAAGTACAAGCGTTATAATCTGGAAACATGTTGCTCATGTGAAAAGATGTATAAAATTTAAAAAATAAAAAAAACTTTTTACAAAAAAAAAAAGCATTCCCTGACAATGGGATCTATTCAGCAATGGAACAGGCTGTCTTGGGAAGGGGCTGTTAATGGAAAAATTTAAATAAAGGTTGGATGGTTATCTCACGGGGATGCCATACAGGTAGTCCTTGACTTATGACCAATCACTTGGTAACCATTTGAAGATATGGCAGATTCAAAAAAAGGTACTTATGACCAGATTTGAAGTTTCAAAGGCTGCCCCTGCCCCCACAGTCACATGATTGCATTTTGTGCAACTGTTCTGCATTTATGGCTGTTTGCAGTGTCCTTTGGAGGTGTTACTACAATTTAATGACATTTCTTTTTCCATTTTTACTTCTGATTTCCAGTCAAAAGCACCCATTGTGAACAATGGGTTCATGTAAAGGGGGAAAAAAAGGTACAATCAGGTTTGTCGTGAGATGACCTGCTTAATGACCAGCATGACTTACGACTGCAATTCTGGGATCAATTACAGTCATAAGTTGAGGGTTATTTGTTGTAGTGGATTCCTGCACTGGACAAGAGATTAGACTAGATCAGTGACAGCGAATCAATGCTGCAATGTTTTGAGTGACATGCCAGTGTTTACTAAAACCTAACAACTATTCTTGAAAGCAGGCTCTATTTTTGCAGAATTTGCAGAGGCTGTAGGAGCTACGCAAGAATGGGGTGTGCTCTATCCATGGGCTCTGGAACTCGTGTGGCCTCCAGAGTCTCTGAAAATCACACAAGAATGGGGCATGGTTTCACATGGCTTTTGGAAGCTGCAGAGGCTGCTGAAGAGCCCCGTCCAAAGCATTTCAAGAATGAAGGCCTCATGTGACCTGGAGCAACCTCCAATAGGCCATAGCAGTCTGTCAAAAGAAAGAGAACCCCTTGGAGGTTAGGTGAGGGTGTGGTAGATCCTGGGAAGCACTGGGCTGCAGGGGCAGTCAGGCTGTTCTCCAAGACTCAGATATCTTGGGATACAAGATGGCCTTTTTGAAGGTGGTGCTGGGGCCCAGCCTTGGCACTGCCACTGAGTGTCACTGAGTGGCCTAGATAGAGAACTGGGACAGAGAAAGAGAATTGTTTCTTTTTTACTGAAGTGACGTGGCAGCAGAGTGAAGTTAGGCATTTCCCCAATTTTTGACACGTTGAGACCTAAGGGTTTGTTATCAGTGGATTAGATAGTCTCAGAAGTTATTTCCAATACTTACTTTCTATGATTCTATATTATAAATTACTGAATTATAAACACGCTTTCAGCTTCCACCTAGAACATGCCACCAAATCTATCATCTATAGTCAGGCTCTCTACTACAAGGATCCCCAATTCCCAGGTCATGGCCCATTCCCAGGCCTTGAGCCCTTCGGAACTGGGCTGTGGAAATGGTAGGTCAGCACGTGCATGCATCCCCACTTGTACGAGCAGTGAGCAAAAGTGAGTGTGCATACTCCATTTGTGCGAGTGGTGGCCGCATGTGCCTGCCGCTTGTGCAAATGGAGCTGCGTGCGCTTGCATGCTGCTTTCACAGAACCATCCTCATTTCCTTTTGGGGAACTCTGTTGTACTATAGCCATATTTGTTTTGACCCACTTATCAGAGTTGCTCAACTGATGGAATTAAACCGGGCATTCAGGAGCCTGAACTTCTCACCCAATGAGATGGACAGACAAATCAGTAGAGACAGATGAATTCCCATTTAGTAAAAGATAGAACATGAATGCCAACAGTAATCTTCCATAGCTCAAGCCACTCAAATGCTTTATTAATAAGCAAACAACCCATACAAAGCCATGGCACTTTCTCAGGTACTGGGTGACATACCCATAAATACATAAGCCCTTTTGCACAGTTTCCCCCTAACGTGACACATCTGATCATCTGCCTGTACAGCCCCTCTGGATTTTATGCAGGACAAACAAGTCAAACTTTGTGCAAGGCAATTAATGGTCACAAGTTCAATATCAGTACTTAAAAAAAGGACAGAGTAATAGCAAAGCATTTTAAGCTCCCAGGATACTCCATTACAGATCTCAAAAGTGCTGCTTTGGAGTAACAAAACTTTACCAGCAAAATTGGGTGAGAAACGGCATTCTCAGAGGGCCACGCTAAGACATTTATAACACATTACAGTTGTTAATTGATCCGATACTTGTCATCTATCTCACATGAAAACTGCAATCTGTGTAACCACCCTACTTTCCCCTCAACTGTCTTACTTAAGCTTAGCTATTTCATGCATTTGACGAAATGAGTTGTAGCTCATGGGAGTTGTATCTTTTAGTAAAATTTGTTAGCGCGCAAAGATGCCGCTACATTCTTGATTTTTGTATGGTTAACGTGCATGTGTGAACCTGGCCCCCAGTAAGAATAACTGTTATATGTGCTAGCTGCCATAGTCAGACTATATAAACATGATTGTTAAATAAACACAACTACCAAAGCATAATGACAAAGATGCACACATGTGTGTGTGCGCGTGCACACACACACACACACTTTCTCTCTTTTCAACATGAACTTGCAGTCAGAAAATGTATGATGTGATAACATAAATTGCCTGAAAGTTATTTCTTTTCCTGGCAAAATCTTTTATGTCATCAGTGTTAAATACTGTGTATACTAGCTAGTACAGTGTTTGAGCTGGGCCATCTTCATACCTTAAAAGAAAGAAAGAAAGAAAGCAGGGCCTGATTCAATTCCAGCTCTGGAAATTAAGATTTTTGTACATTTTCAGACTTTCTCAAAAGATGCTGGCTGGATTGAAGGATAGTGATTTTCTATGTCATTGTACAGTAGAATCAAGAGTTACTTGTATTAATATAAAATACAATTCTTGATGATTCATCAGGAATCATCAAGACTTAATTGTAACTGTTAGTTCTGTATAAAAATTTTGGGGAAATGATGGAATATTTCTTTAAAATGTTCAATAGATTTGTATTTTTATTGTATTTTATTCTTATTGTATTCATATTCTTGCGTTGTTTTATTCTTGTTAATATTGTAAGCTGCCCAGAGACACTTTGTAGTTGAGATGGGTGGCAAATACATTTACTAGAATAAAAATAAATTATTATAAATGAAATAGATACTGTAAAAATACAAATCTGTTACTTATTTTTTATTTATTGATATCAGGGAGAAAATTTAGGTTTACTTCCAAGTTTCTGAATGCAAGCCAGCCAGACACAGTTTGATTCTTGTTTCTGAGTAAGTTCTATTGTTCAGTGATTTTTGTTTCAGAAGAGATATAACACTGTTGTTTTTCATCTTTTTTAAGCACACGCTGTCCATCAGATGCCACTTTATCACATGAATATGATTTATGCTGTGGCTATATTGAAATTAATTTTGGAATTATGTTAATTTACAATAGATTAAGTTGCCAAGTTTGCTTTCTCAATAGAATTCTTCCAAGTTTTTAAGATATTAAATCCTTATGGCCAATTCTTTGCTTGCATAAATTGTTACACTTAAAAGTGACAGCATACTAAATCTCTTGCTTTATGACTTTCTGCTATAGTCTTCAGTCACACATATACACTTTGTACTGGTTATATTTATGCAGGAGAGAAACTTACATCTAGACTGAGAGCTAGGCATGGCAGCTAAAAGAAATTGTTACATTCAGATTCAGGTTACATCCAGCTATCTTTCTTCTTCTTCTTCTTCTTCACATATAAACTACCAAGAGCTCCAGATTTTGTTCTGCTCACTGCTAGTTTTTCATATTCCTCTATTAATGAAGGTCAACATTTAATACTCTTTGCAAATTATTGTTCATAAAATCACCAGAAAGTGAGTTCAACTTGCAAGAAAAATTACTTTTTGTTATTTCTTTTTAGTTGTTGTGCTAGAAGAAAGCTAAGTAATCCTATTGAATTTCATGAAACTTGGGCCAAGATAATTGGATATTAGATTATAGCCTTCTGGTCAAATGAGCTGTCTCAGCAGCTAACATTTTTTTCTTGAACATTCAGTGAATATAATCTCTGGCTGGTCTGTAACTACTCATATTGAAATTAATTAGGTTTTGCTGTGTTTACTGGAACTTACCATTAGTATTAATCAAACTGGAATGTAGCACCCTACAATACCTCAACTTACATGCAATTATTACCGAGTCCAATAAAAACGTATTCCTTTATACATAGATAGGTGTGCATTTAGGGAGTGCTACATTACTTCAAAGCATCTTTTCAAAACCAGAGGCAAACAATTTTATCTTGGGATCTCAGTGGCCTTCTGGAGAATAATTCATACAGCAATGCGTCAAGAATGATTTTGGAATTTAATTAGGATTGAGAAAATATTCTGAAGTAGATAAACAGTTGGCTTAGAAATCTAGCATAGATGGAATAAAGGAAAAAATATCAAAAATAGAATTGTATCATATAGTCATCCACTGGGAATATTTTCAATTTTGTATGCATTAAATTGTAAGCAATAGGTCCAAGTATAATTGCAGCTGATGTACCACAGAGCAGTTGTTCCCAATCCAGCTTCCTGTAAATGTGGTAGACTGCAATTGCCAGAATACACTTCTAAGTCAAAGGCTGCCAATTTATTTTGTTTATTTATCAAATTAGATAAAGTGAAGTTTAATTTAAATTCTGAGAACAGCCATCCAAATGATTGAGGAAGGCTGCTACTCCTAACGTAGATGATCATGATTTGATATTTGGTGATCCAAAATTCATTGGGGAGCCATTTAGATGGCAAGCTGTATTCTTGTCAATAAAGTTTTTCATTGTGGGTTTCCATCTATTAATAGATTTGGATCCAAGTCAATCAGCACTTCTAGATAGTCAGCTTTATCATTAACCCTTCTGGATCCTATGTAAAACATACCCCAGATTGAGCCAAGCTGTTCTGTTTTCAGATCTGTTAAAACACTATGGTATGACCATGGGCACATTTGTAGTTTGTGACTTTATAGAACTTGCAAGAAACCACCAATGCTTGCTCTTTGTGTCTAATATCCAGATACAGAAAAATTGACAGGCAGGCAGGCAGGCAGGCAGGCGCCTGCTTGCTGGCCAATACATACTTGCCTCATCAGCCTCTCAGGATTTTATTTAAGAATTTTCAAAGAATTTAACACAGTTTAACTATTTATTGAGAAGGAAGATTGCTAGAATTTTCTATGTTCATCACAGGGGCCAACTACAATACTCCTAGTGCTGTCTTACCATGGGCTCCTTATCAAATGTATGATAAGTATGCAGTGGTGGGATTCAAATTTTTTTACTACCAGTTCTGTGGCTGTGGCTTGGTGGCATGGTGTGGCTTGATGGGCATGGCAGGGGAAGGATACTGTAAAATCTCCATTTCCACCCCACTCTAGGGGAAGGTTACTAAAAAATCCCCATTCCCTGCCCACCCACTAACCTGCTTTCCAGCTCCATTCTCCTGTGCAGGGGAACGAAAGAAGACCCAGCTGATCAGCTGGGACTTGGGAGGCAGAGAATAGATGGGAGTGGGGCCAGTTAGAGATGGCATTTGCCGGTTCTCTGAACTACTCAAAATATGCGCTACCGGTTCTCCAGAACTGGTCAGAACTTGCTGAATACCACCTCTGTAACTATGGTCATGCAAATCAGGTCTAGTAATAAAATAAAAACTTTATTTGGTTGTTGGAGTTGATCAGGATGGTATCTCTAAAGTGGGCCTGATTCAATTTACACTGGTAAAATGTGTAGACAAGTGCTTAAGTTAGTCTGAATTGCTCAAGTTAGCCAGATTTGATTTAAACAAAGATTTGTCCGTTTAATTTGCCCAAACCATAAAACATTTTGGATCAGTCCAAATCAAGCCAGACCACGGTGTATTTGCACAGAGTAGGCAGGCATGGATTATGAGAGAGCATTCAGGACATCTTTTCCATAGCATTGGGCTGATATGGAAACCCTCTTATCTTTTCTTGCTATGTTTTGCAGAGATTTGTCAATAGTACCATTTGGAGATTGGAAAAAAAAAAGGGGGATCCCTCTCCTTGGATATGCTAGCAGATTAGCAGAATGTAAAGGAAAAATAGCCTGTATGCAACATCAGGGCTAAGGATGTAATGAAGCCCGTTTTTGGCCTCCCAGGGCCTTCGCACGACCCTTTTTTGCCTCCCCGACCTCTAGAAGCACTCTGTTTGCCAAAAATGGGCCATTTTTGGCCTCTCGGGCCTCCACAAGGTGGATGGGGGCCGGTGGGTGGGCGAGGCAGCCTTGTGGTCCCATGCAGTCTGGATTAATGGCTTTGGCGGGCTGTATCTGACCCGCAGGCTGTAGTTTGAGGACCCCTGGCTTGGTATGATATTTATCATTTGGGCTTGTTGGCTGGAAAACTGGCAGTCCAGGTGTTCCATATTAACATACTTGGAATACTCTTTTCCTATTGGTCCAGATATACTGGACAGTGATTGGTTGGAAAAGCCACTGTGATTGGTCCGCTAAGAATCGCCCGCGATTGGTCAGGCCGATCGCGGGAGATTCAAAGAGCCGTCATTGGTTGCGAGCCGTGAGCGATCCCTATATGAAGGGTTGCCGCGGCTCCGAGGTCCAGCACAGAACTATATACTAAATAAAGAGCTGAACTGTCACTCTGGTCTCTAGTCTCTTTTTCCCGCGACCGAACACCAGGTTCAAGAGCTGAGTGATGGGGTGAGTTTCTGTCTTGGCCTAGCTTCTGCCAACCTAGCAGTTTGAAAGCATGCAAATGCAAGGAGATAAATCGGTACCACTTCAGAAGAGAAGATAACAGTGGTCTGGGATGTCATACTGGCCACATGACTACGAAAATGTCTTCACACAGCACTGACTCAATGGCTTTGAAATGGAGATGACCACTGCCCCCTACAGTCAGCAAAGGGTAGCAGAGTAAAATCTGCAGGGTCGCCTTTACCTTTAGCAATGAAGGCTACTTGGAAGAGATTGTGCAGGTTTCCTATCATAGAAAAGAAACTGCTCACCTAGAATAGTAAATGAAGTTCTGGTCCAAACTGCTGTCCTACTGTAGGTCAAGGACTACATATTAAACTGGAGGTTGGTCCCATTGTCTTCAGAGGCACTTACTTCAAAGAAAAAGTAGAAAGATTCTTTGCTTTTGAGGATGCAATATTGACTAATGGATGTACATATTTTTTTTTCCATCATGGTCATTCTGTTGGCTACTTATTTTTTAGCAAGCAGTGCCTTTTTATGATCGCTTCATGTGCAATTTGTATGCAGCGATGATGATAGATGAAGTGCATTAGACAATTTGTAGACACACAAATATCCAAATGTACGTCAACTCAGATATGAACGAGATCAATTTCACTCCTGCTTCCTAAAAGAAGAGGGATGGGTTGCTTAATTTCTCTGCTGATCAGTCATGTGACAAAACACTTCACCATAAAGCTGAATGTGAGCACAGATACACCATGTAATCTAAACCTCTCCATCAAGAGCCTGCATAGAATTTCTTTTTTGCTATGACATCTGCTGTGTTTGTAGCCTTTTTATAAATACCAGGCAGTGTTTTCCTTGTTGCTATGGTCCTTGTGGAAATGTAATGCAGCCAGAGGGAACATGTTCTTGTTTCCTTTGAATGGTGCATAGCGAGTATTTGAAGGGGCTACATTTGACAAATATTAGCTTAGGCAAATGCTTCTCTCTGGCTACTGCTTCTCTGTTCATATCTCATTAAATTAGGAGTAACCTTAGTTTCATTTAGCAATCTCTCTATATATTTATTTCCACATTTCTGACTTGCCCCAAAGAGCAATAGATTTCAGAATGAGGTAGAATCAATAAATGCTCAGTAGAATAAAACTGCACAGTCACCATACACTATAAAAATGTTGTCCACTGTAATTATAACTACTATTAAAAAAGTCAATATCCACAAGCAAAATGGCAAATTGCTCATCTTACAATCATCACATTTTTGTCATTAAAACCCAGTTCTTAACATAAGGTGGAATCTCCTGGAAAATATTTTCAAGGCTCACATAATGAATTTTTTTGCAGTAGCATGGTAAAAAATTGCCTTCTTTGAGTATCTTTTTTTTTAACAGATCTGATTTTGTTTGGGGGAGGGATCTACCTGCCAGGTTTTAATTGGCTTTAAACCGAGTTTCAAATTAAAATGAAATCTGAAATTTAAAATCATAACTTGGCTTCTAGAAGAAAGCATTCATTCCGTAACTCAGGGACCATAGCTGAGTTTTGTCCTGCACTTCTTCAAAATGTTTAAGGTTTATTATCCTCTGGCAAACCATTGAGGACTTTTAATGGTATTATTGGTGCCTTGAATTTAGGTCAGTAGCATGCTAGCACCCAAAGCAGTTGTTCTGAAACCAGTGTTAATATATTTTGTAAGCTGTATAAATCTCGACGGAGTTTCTAAGTGTCACATTCTTCATTACTTACAGTCTCTGTCTCATTCACCATAAGGGTAGTAGAAGTCAAGCACCAGGAAATCAGGGGATCCAGGCCATTCAAATATGTATAAAAGTTTAGTGTAAAATTAAGCTCTCTACAAGAATCTGAATTACTAAGGGTCAAGGCTGGAGTTAAGAATAGAAGGAATTCAAGATGGACTGGACTTAGATTTCTTATGTATGCAAAGGGACTCATGACTCATGACTTATTTGATTCCTCCTTCAGGCTCAGCCTGGTCATTTCCTATAGTAATTTTACTAATGCATTGTTGTAATCTGGATGGCAGTTGTCAAGAGGATTAACTACCTACTGAAGCCCATTCCAGCCTGGAGTGCTTATAATTGGCACATGAAGATCTTTGACCTTCTAATAATATATAGATGAATCCAATCTCTGACTTGTTTTTTTTTTTCAGTAGAAGTGCGAACCATTATAGTAATTTCTAGACTTGAATATGAAATTGCAGTATTGATTAGAAAAGTAGGATTCTTGTTTAAACTACAGAGTCTTGAGTTTTGAGTTCTTTTCTTTTTAGTTCAGGTGTCACAAACCACCATAGTCATTCTGTACAGATTCTACTCATTGTCATTGTTGCTCTTCCCTGCACTCCTTCTAGCGCCTCATCATCTTTTTTGTATTGTGGTGACCAGAACTGAATGAGGCATTGCCAGAATGGTCTCACCAGTGTAGTATAAATCACATCCCATGGTCTTGAGGCTATTCCTTTGTTGATGCACCCTATAACCTATTCGTATGATGAACAGCTAAGAGAACCAGGTATGTTTAGCCTAATGAAGAGAGAAGGCTCAGGGGAGAGATGATAGCAGTCTTCCAATACTTGAAGGATTGTCAGAGGGAAGAGGTATTGATTTATTCTCCCTAGCACCTGAGGGCAGCACAAGAAGAAATGGGTGGAAGCGCATCAGAGGGAGTTTCAACCTGGAAATAAGGAGAAATTTCCTGACAGTAAGCATGATAAATCAATGAAACAGCTCGCCTCCTGGAGATGTGGGTGCTCCATTGGTGGAGGTTTTCAAGAAAAGAGCCGGGTTAGTGGTTAGAGTGCTGTACTGCAGGCCACTTCTGCTGACTATCGGCTGTTCAAATCTCATCAGGCTCAAGGTTGACTTAGCCTTCCATCCTTTTGAGGTGGGTAAAATGAGGACCCAGATTGTTGGGGGCAAGAGGCAGATTCCTTAAAACCACTTAGAGAGGGCTGTAAAGCACTGTGAAGCAGTATATATAAGTCTAAGAGCTATTGCTGTTAGTCTGGGATCCTATAAGAACTCCCACTTGGGGAAGGGAGTTTGACTAGAAGACCTCCAAGGTCCCTTCCAATTCTCTGATTCTATGCTTTCCTGTTTTCCTAGGCTAAGCTCAGTTTTGACTCACAGTATTCACATATTTTTTTCCAAGGTTATCACTAGAATCTTCTACGTAGGCACATAAAGTTACATTCAAGACTAATCAATTTTTTGGGGGGGACTGCTGCTATTTTTAGTATCTGCATTTCTAGGTATGTGTATGTATAGCTAGCAATGATCGTAAATTTTTGAAAGGGTTGCTTGCATATGGGGTACGTATCTAATTGAGATGATTGTACCAGTTACACTTTATCTTATGGAACAAGATTGACTGTTACATTGCTGGGTTTGAAGAGTAATTTGATTTTAACTGTGTGAAACAAACGGCATTACAATATGCAACACAGCAAGACCCGAAGCCAAAAGCCTGGAGTGCTTTCTCAGCGAGATAAAAGAGGAAAATCAGTACATGCAACCCTTTTGGCCTATTAGAATTATTGTTTCTTCTTTTCTTTCCCCTCTTTGGAAAGAACATTGATTCATTGCTACTGTTGATTTAATTAACTGGGTTAGTGCCATTTGGGTTGGCAGCCTGTCTCTTTAACTGGGAATTAATAAAATCACTGTCATCCTAGACACTGATCTGTCTAAATTTCTCATTTAAAAAAAGGCTTTAACCAAGGTATTGTCACTATGTACTCCATGACCCTGCAACCAGCCTCTTAAAATACCAGGTTATTGTACTGGTATTTGATCTGCACAATTTTTTAAAAGAAAAACCTTCTCCGTATAGATTTTACATCTGAAAGACCAGAGCAATGAGGCTGATAGCAATTTTAAAACCAGGTTGCATATCTAGTTATAAATGTGGATAAGCTTATTCCATTTCAGACACTAATGGATATTTTGTGTATAGGTAGGCACGCACAAAAAGGCACTAAATATTGAAAAAAACATTATTTACTTTGCTCATCCCTGCCCCCAGAATAAATCAAGGCTGTTTGAGAAGAAGTATGGTCTCATTTTCTCAGGTTTTCTTTTATAGTTAAAAATCATTTGTTTAATTCTCCATTTGCTAGCTTCATTTTTCACATTTTTGGGTTTGTTTGGATTTTGTTTTATTTTTTGCTTTGATTTATTTTCTTTTTTTCCATTCATTTCAGTGGTAATCCAAGCATCCTATTCTCTTTAAGTTCAATGTTTTTTTACCTAAGTGATGAAGAATTTTCTGTATAACCAGATAAATGTTAATATCAATGACTGACTGAAATGAGAGCCGTTTAGGGCACCAGGCTAGAAAGTAGGAAACCATGAATTCTAGTCCTGCCTTAGCCAGGAAAGCCAGCTGGGTGTCCTTTGGCCAGTCACTCTCTCTCCCACCCCACCCCCCACTCACTTCACAAGGTTGTGGTTAAAATAGGCAGGGGTGGGCTTCAAAAATTTCAGCAACAGGTTCTCTGCCCAATTGTTGAGTGGGCATGGCCTAGTCAGCCTTCTGCATCGTGGTGGGGGCCCATTTTCGCCTTCCCCAGGCTCCAAAGGTTTTCCTCGAGCCTCTGGGTGGACCGTTTTTCCACCTTCCCCGAGCCTCCACATGGGCCCTGCACTTACCTCGCATCCAAAGCAGGCCGCAAGGAGACTCCTGGGAGGGACAGGGAGGGGTGGGGCGGGGCTGGAGGGGCCAGCCAGGGGTGGGATTTGGCGGTTCTCTGAACTGACCATAACGTTAGCTACGGGTTCTCCCAAACCTGGGCAAATTCATAGCAGCCCACCCCTGAAAATAGGAGAAATTGTGTTGAATATGTTCAGCACCTTGAGCTATTTGTAAAAATAATAAAGGTGGGATACAAATAAATAAATAAACAAACACGTGTCAAGGTGCATACAGAATTTGATTGAGGCATTATATTCACAAAAATTGTATTGATGCACCCCTTGGCAACCGTTTAGGCTTTTCATTTTTAAGACGTGTTAATACATCTTCCATGTGTTTCAGAGACATTCTTGATAAAAGGCAAGTGGTAGATACATTTTGCCTAATTTCGACGAAGCCCAAGGCATGCTGTGGGTGATCTTGCAAGTGAGTGACAGATTTCTAACTTTACTACTGTAAGGTGTGATGTCCCAAGTCATTCAACAGTGTTCTCATGCATGCTGTATTTCCATAGTTTAGTTCAGGGCACATTGGAAACAGTTTCTATTTAGTCTTGATATTTGACATTTCATGAGCATACTTTTCTTTTACTCATGGTTCAATGGCTTTTGGAACAAAGAGAACATATGTGTATATTCCTTCCTTCCTTCCTTCCTTCCTCCCTCCCTCCCTCCCCCCCTCCCCCCTCCATGCCTCCATCCTGCTGTGTTCAGTATGTTTTAATGCTTTACACTAACTGAGGATATACTCCATGATAGACAGGCTAGGAATGTTTTAAGAATACAAAATGAACATTATTCTTAGTGTAATCGTTTAGGTCCTATAAACGACAATAGCAAAGGAAGAGCTGCTGACTCATAATTTATATGAAATGGTGAGGCGTAAAGCATAAAATCGAAATCAAAACCATAAAATCAACATTAGCACTATAAAAGACAGGGATGATCTAGCGGCCTTTGCTATTTGTTGGTTTCAATATAATAGTTATGATGTTTTAAAAAGTTTCATCTTTAATACGCCACAAGTGTCTACTGTATGAGGAAATTGAGTGTATATTATAAAGTTCAACAGTGTTTGCTGTGTAAATCATTCCTGAATTTGAATCTCAACCACAGTCCTTTCTCTCTCCTCCCCACCCTGTTATGGTAGGGAGACAATTATATGGGCTTAATTGATAGGCCTGTTGTGATCCTATTTGTGATGTGAAAAATAACGAGAAAAATATTGTTGGATCAGGTCAATTGCCTGCCTAGCCTGGTGTTTTGTTTTCCACAGGAGCAATCTAGAGGGTAATAATAATTATAACAGTAAAACATTCAGCTGGTTCGCTATCCATGTGCTGTACAAATTATAAACACAATGATGCACAGTATTTTCATTTGTGAAAACATTTTGATTATATGAAAACATAATGTCATCCCTGAATAGGTTCTAGAAATAGAAGTTTCAAAGCAAACAAACAACCTGTTTTGTTTTTTTCATAATCTATCTCAGAAGCTGACTGCATTGCAAAACATGCCTTCTCTTGTTATGCTTTAAGGTACTAGCATAGCATTATTTAAAGTCAAGACCAACTGCTGATCTGATTCTAAGATCCAGCTAGTATCTCAGGAAAGAAAGCACGAGAGAGCAGACATATACACTTCCCTCTTTCAGAAACTTCATCTTTGGCTACAGAGCTGAAATTCTAGGGTTGACGTCAAGATCGAATTGGCACTTGCCTTCAGGACTGGCAGAACAATTAGCTCTCTCTGTAGATTGCTTTTTTTTTGTTTGCACACTTAATGTTGCCGGCCCCTTTGGCCGGCCCTGTGGTTTTCAGCATGCCCTGCCTTTCTCCATCTCTCTCTCTCTCTCTTCCTTTCTGAAACCAGGCATGCTGTTATCCTGAAGGAGTCAGAGACCAGGCTGTGTGGCACTGGCTGTGCTTTTCAGCTAGTTAATCTGACAGTTGCCTACTGTGCCGAGTTGCTAGGAGAAGGTGAATAGTCACAATTAGAGCATGCTCCTTCAGTGGCAACCTGTAGAGCTCTAATTTCCTTTGTGCAGGGGATGAGTACGCGGCTGCAAAAGCTGGCTTGCGCTCCGTCTATGCATTCAGCACATTTGTGCTACTTCTGTCCTCCGCAAAGCAATTCAGAGTCAACTTGAAAAGGCATAAGTGCGGGCACCAGGCAGATGTTCCTTTTCAGAGGGCGGGCTCGGATTTGATATTAGCCACCTGCTTCCTGATTGCATCCTTGCTTCATGAACAGCAGAGTGCAGACTTCCATCTCTCTCCTGCACCGGCTAGGCAATTGCAGTTCTTTTGCGATGGCCAAAAGATTCCGGTAGATTTTGAAAAACAGACTCAAACAGCCAACGACGTGTTCCAGTGCACAGAACTCTGGCAGTTAGTCTGTAGCAAAGGCAAGTAATGGGAAGAATGTGGATGCGTTTCAGGGGTGGGGGAAAAGTCCTTCCACGGTTGGCTAGTGGTACATTTCCTGCCTCAGTGGATTTAATCTTTGGGGAGATCAGAAGGGCTGCCTGCATGTGGGGCTGGTAATTTGGATGGCCAACTGAATAGGCAACTAAGGTAGAAGTGCTTCTCTGCTCTGCAATTCTAATTAGGTGTCCGAGAGAGAAAAACGGAGCAGCCATCTAACATGTACGGATCTTCTGGCACGTGTGCTGGGTGGCAGGAGCTTTTTCCGTCCCACTGCTGAGCCTAATTTGAATTCAGTTGCTTGGGCCATGGGCTCCACAGGTCCAGAGGGAACTCAGAAAATGGACAGCACTCCTCTGAAGTATCCAATAGGAGGTCATACAGAGAAAATGTGGCAACGCCTGAAAGGGATGTGAGTATCCTGCCTTTTCTCTTTATTTGATCCTTTCTTTCTCAGAAAATAATAAAAAAAAGAACTGTCGGATTTCGGAAACACGACTAATGCATTTCTGGGCAGAGCATTTCAAATGAAAGAGCAAGAATCAATAATGTTCTTTGTTTGGTAAGCCAAGCAAGAGAGAATATTGCATAGGGAATCTGGATTGTTTTTTTTTACTGTACATAAAGTTGGTGATGGAGAATAAAGCATGTAGCATGTATTTTCACAGTTAAGCCTCTTGATCAATGAGATGTGATCATTTCCCCATCACAACTAGTGCACCGTATCTTGGTGTCGGACCTATTAGTAGCAATCTTGCTAGAAGAAACTGGCCCTTTTGCAGGGAAATTGGGATAGTAGAAACAGAAAGATGAACTTGAACAGCATTTAATCCTTGAACTATGTATACTGTAAAACTCCCTTCTTTCTTTGCTTCCTTCCTTCCTTCCTTCCTTCCCTCCTTCTGCTAATCTCAGAAGTTACTTCATGGATTCTGTTAAAACAGGTTTTCTAAGTGGTTTTTTTTTCTGGTGGAGCTGGATGGGGAAGAGGATACTGAAGTCACAGATTAAGGGAAAAAAAGACTTTTCATGAGTCAGTCACATAGGCACAAAGTAGAAGCATAGAACAAAATCAGGGCAAACTGGAGATGTTGGACAAAGGACCAAATTAACTTTTTTGGGATGGGGGAGATTGCAAAATATGCAGAAATGGCAGTGTTCTTTTCAGTATGGAAAAGAGGAAGTGCATAAAGAAAGCGGAAATTGGGATATTTTATCTCAAGAAAAGCTCATGAAGAAAAACAGCATACATTTTTTGTGCTATCTGCCCAATAGTGGGTGGTTTGTGAGTGCAGATGAAAACAATTTTGTTTCATACAAGTTCGGATTTCTAATAAAGCAGTTGTTTTCAAAATGTGGTTTGGGAAACCCCTGTGAGTCCCCAAGACCCTTTCAAAGGTTCTGCCAAATCAAATCAATAAATATTTTAAAATTTATCAGGTTGAATTTTTAAGGTAGAAAATATTGGTACTGGTAGCCACATAAACTAAGGCTCTTTGGGGTCTTCTAACATTTTTAAGAATATAAAGGTGTAAGAATCAAAATGTTTAAAAACCACTGTGATAATCTGTACTTGAGTGTAACTTCAGATCAAATCTCACCACATATCACCTTGCATGAACCATTTTTCAGTGGAACTATCAAGTGTGGAGAATCACAGCTATGGATCCAAACTACGGTTTGTTAGTTAGAGGAAGTTCTAAAGCTATAAGTATCAATAGCTCATTTACATACATAACAAAGCATAAATCAAAAGATTCTGTGATACTTTGCATATTTGGAATTCCATTCCCAGTTCTGACATTGGGTTTGAGATGGGTTTTTAAATGCTGACTGTTATAGGCTGAGACACCTTGTACCAATGGAAAGCAAATATATGTTTGAGGAGTTCAAGGTGCTTCCGAAATAGTTTCTTACTAAGAAATTGCATTTTCCCATTCACAGAATGAAAACTCAAAGCAATACAGTAGCATATTTATAACTCTCCCTTGTTTTTATATCACGTTTTCTATCTTCTTTCTTACTGCAAAATACTATGTAAAATAAAAAATTAAGATTAAATAAAAATTGCATGTATAATAGGTAAAAAAAGTAAAGGGAAAAGCTATAGATTATTTTTGTATTGGTGTCTCTATGAATCCATTGCCAAGCACCCTTCGATTTGGTGTTTTAATGAAATATAGATTATGTCATCTTTCTTCATCTCCATTCTGTTCTTCTGAAAGGAGGAGAGTCATGGACTATCTTTCCTTCTGTTTCTTCTGTGGCAAGTTCCAGTGAAGGCAACAGAAACAACATAACTTAATCTTGGGAAAATATATACCCCAACCCTACATAGTATGCCAAATAAAGGGTGTTACAATAGGTTGATGGATGATCTTTTATTGATTTAATTGGAACATATACCCGGAAAAGCTGGGATCATTGAAAAAAACAATATATCCAATGTTATATCCTCCCCAAAGCATGGACTTTGTCAAGAGGTGCATGTCCATGTATAATCCAAATATGTTGGACTTCCCCTCTTAAAATTCTTGTGAGTTCAACACAAGTACATCACAACAGTTCTGCTGGATCAGACCAACACCATTGTAATGCAAGTGCTCTGTCCTACAGCAGCCAAGCAGATGCATCAGGGAAACTCACAAAGGGCAATAACTCTCTTGTCCTATTGCACCATAGCAACTGTTATTAAAGACACGTAGCCTTTGATTCTGGAGACAGCAACCAAGATGATTTCTCATTGATAAGCCCTATCCTCTCTGTTTTCATTGGAACACAACTCACAGTTTGGGCTTCATTATAAGGGCAGCTAGTCTGTGGTGCTTCATGCCCTCTAGATGGCATCTTTTGAGTACACAAATACACTACACTAGCTGAGGTAGACATGTGTCATTGCTATTTGGTTGTATATACTGTACACCATGGTTAAGGTGTTGGATTAAGAGTGAGGAGAGTCAGGTTCAATGGAAATTTCCAACAAATGGCTTCAAATGCCTAGAAGAAAGGCTTCAAGTCTCATTAGTATTTGCATTTTGAGTATTTTTCAGCATTATCATTATTATGTTGTCATCCATTTTACCATAAAATCTTTAACATATTCATCTTCCAGATTCATCTTAAGTAACATTTTATAAACCTTAGTCCAATTCAGATTTATCTTCTGAAAAAAGCAGAACTTTTTAAATCAAGTTTAAATATTTAAAAAATTCTATAAACCAACCACAATTAAACCTTACACTTACTAATTGTTTTCTTGTTTTTAGTTTGAATGCCTCTTCTTCAAATATCAACAAGTCATGATACAGTATGTCATTAAGTTCTAGTAACATCTCCTTTTATGTAATGCTTTATATGGTGATAACCATAAAGCTATCTTATCAGCCAATCTTCTTTTGTACTTCCACCATACATGCCCAATCAATTGCCTAATAGAATGATTTTTTAAAATCAGGATTAGCCTTATATCATAAATAAGCATGCCACCCAAATCTCAAATTAAAACCTTCAAGATCTAACAACTAGCAACTACATAGCCAAAAAGGCATTAAGAGTTGTTAACCTAATCCTACGTAGCTTTTTCTTTGGTAATATCACACTACTAACCAGAGCATACAAAACATTTGCTAGACCAATACTCGAATACAGTTCATCAATCTGGAACCCACATTACGTATCTGATATTAGCACAATTGAGAAAGTCCAGAAATATTTCACAAGAAGAGTTCTCCACTTCTCTACTCGTTGTAGAATACCTTATGCCACCAGACTTGAAATTCTAGAACTAGAAAACCTTGAATTACGCCGTCTTCGGTCTGATTTAAGCATGGTATATAAAATCATACATTGCAATGTCCTACCTGTCAATGAATACTTCAGCTTCAACCATAACAACACAAGAGCACACAATAGATACAAACTCAAAGTTAACCGCACCAAACTTGATTGCAGGAAATACGACTTCAGCAATAGAGTGGACAATGTCTGGAATACTCTACCCGACTCTGTAGTTTCTTCCCCAAACCCCAAAACTTTAACCTTAGACTGTCTACTATTGACCTCACCCCTTTCCTAAGAGGTCTGTAGGGGGCGTGCATAAGCGCACCAACGTGCCTACCGTCCCTGTCCTATTGTTTCTCTTATTCTTCTTTTATTTTTCTTATATGTACCCATTTCATGTATTCACAACTATGTATACACTTTTACTTATTATCTTGTAAACAATTGGCAAATCAAATAAATAAATAAATAAATAAACCTTGAGTTTTTCAAAGTTATCCATTCTTTTTACAGGCTTTGTAATACAAACTAAAGCATGCCAAGACCTCCTTTTTCTTTGTCACTTTGTAAGAGCAAAATATTTACTTGGGATAAAACGAAGGGAGTTCTCTTATATGGGCTGCCTCAATCACCTAGACAATATTGATTATTTGATGAGGTGCCATCAATGTCGGTGTCTACTCTTAGTGACCATGCAGATAGAGTTTCTCCTTGATGATTTGTCCCTAACCTGGGCTTTCAACTCTCCCAGTGGTGCACCCATCTGGAGAATAACCAGTTATTAATTTAGCAAATAAAACAAATAATTTATTAGATAAAAGTTTTGTGTTTAGGAATTATGAGTTATATAGTTGAGCCACATAAATATAAAGAGGTAGAATAACTTTTATTATGGTATGGTTTTCATCCCAAAGGTGCTTTCACAAGAGGCAACTGGACTTTCTAGTTTTTCTTTGAAAATGTTTTGCTTCTCATCCAAGAAGCTTCTTCAGCTTGAATGAGAAGCGAAACATCTTCAAAGAAACACCAGAAAGTCCAGTTGCCTCTTGAAAAAGCACCTTTGGGACAACCATGACCTAGATGACTGTAAATCTCCATAGACATTATGGTTTTCACTTTTCCTAAAAATATGAACAAAAGAAAACCCTATTCCTTCTTTCTCTCCTTTCTTCTTTTCCCTTTCTCTTCTCCCTTTTCTCAGTGTATGTGTGGACTGAGCTTTCACATTTTTAATTACAGTATGTCTCTTTATTGCTGTTTGCTGTCCTATTATTTCTGAGCTTTGTTTCAAAATCAAAAGATTATCTCCTTTGCTTTCCATTTGCAAAAATTACCAGAACTCACGGGGTACTTGACAACTATGCTTTGTGAACACTAATTTAACAAAAGCATTGCTTGTTATGTCCAGGTTCAATAGTCAGCTTCTATACTTTTCTTTTACAAGAATCAATACTACATTGCTAATATTACTTTAACTAGATCAGGGGTATTAAACTCAAAGCCCTTGGGTAAGATCTGGACTGCAGGGTGCTTAGATCTGGCCCACGGGGCAGCCCTAGAAACATTGAAGGACCAGCCCGCGGTGCCTCTGCCAGTGAAAATGAAGCTTGAGCTCCATTTTCACTGGCAGAGTGTTGCAGCTGAAAACAGAGGTTGACAGCCTGTTTTTGCTGGCACAGTGCTCGAGTCACCACAGGTCCCGCCCGACACAAATGATGTTGAGCTGGCCACGCCCACCCTGGCCATGCCCACCTCAGCCCTCCAAGGTCAAACACAGCCCTTAATGCAACCCTCAATGAAATCGAGTTTGACACCTCTGAACTAGACTGTTTTGAATCAGCACAATGCACTTTTTTGTGTAAAATATTGTCACTGAATTCTTCCCATGCCTTGGAGGATTGAAGAGCAGCTCTCTTTTTTTTTGTAAGTTTTATTTGAGTTTTCACAAAAAGAAAAGAAATACAAGTATAACATCTTTTTTGAAAGCGGCATAATCCCGGGTTACATTTCTTCGTACAGACGCAAATTCAGGTTCATGCTCCTATTTATATTCTATTCCATATCTTATTACTATTTTACATTTTCTACATAGCTTCTCCCCTCTTTTAATTTTCTTAATTTTATTTTATTTATTCCATCTCAATTCAAATCATTGTATTTATATTTTTTGTCTGTCCTGTTTCAATTGTCTATTATCTTTTCTCATTAAACAAAATTTCTCCTGTAGTTACTGATTGGAGTATGACGCCTTTATATATTTTCCCTAAAATTATAACACTCAATATAATACATAACTTCCATTCGGATTCTGCTTGGTACACTCTTAAACTACACACTGTATTCTTGAAAAAAGAAAAAATTATAAGTGTATAATATAATTAAAACAACAATCCATTCCAATTCAATTCTATCATTAATATTAATATTCATTAAAATCTTAACATTTTGCACGTTACTTTTCAAATAGATCTCATATTTCTATGGGAACAATTATGAACTTTCCATAGTTAATTCCCCCCACTTCACTTATATTTTATAAAACATTGACTGATTAAAATGTTCCTGTTCCTTCCTAATTCAATTTTCTCATTTATTTTATTTCATTTATTTTATTCACAAACATTTCACTAAATTACATTAACTATTTTATCCCTCTTTTTAATTATATGTTGTTTCCAATTTTCTAAAGTTATTTCTACTACAAATATAACAATACAATCTTATGTATCTTTACAGAATCCCTTTTTCAGTTAGATTTTCACCCATTATCTCTAAATAGATCCTGTTTCATTATATCTTGCTCTGGACCTTTGTAACTTCTTTTCCTTTCCTTCTTCCCTCTCTTCTTCTCTCTCCCCTTTTTTACCCCTTTGTCTCTCTACCTCTATTTTCCTCTTCTGCATTCCCCTTCTCTGTTGCTTTCCAACATTATATTTATTTTTTAATTATTTTTCTTTTCTTTGGTTGTTTTTTTAAGTCTTAAGTTCTCCATTCTCTTTCCCCCCTTTCCTTTTTCTTCCTCATATAGAGTTGCTTGTTCATTAAAGATGGCTTCTTCTTTGTCCCAGTCTTCTTGTTTTGCAGTCTTTTCTTGTTGTTTCTCATAGTTCCAGATCTCCATTTCTAAGAATTGGAAAACGAAGCCAAAAGAGCCCTTCCCTTCTTGTGTATCTTCTTTGTATTTTTAAAGTTCCATTTTCAATTCATCCAAAAGTGATGCCATTGTAAAAATTTTAAACAACCACCCAATTAGTTTTAGTCATTCAAATATAATAACCAAAAATCCAAAAGTCACCAAGCAATCCAAATACACACAAGCTGTTTCTTTTACACTTTCTTTTTTTTTTTTCACTTTCTCTTCCTGGGGTTAGTATTTAGTTGCAAAGTTTCAGTTAAAATGTATCTTTTAGAAGTCTTATTGAAATTTTACTTTAGATTCTTTTAAAATCCAGGCAGTCTCCTTCCTCTTCCAGATCCTGCCCTTATTCTTTTTCTCTCCCCTCCTGCTTATAGAAGAAAAAGTTTTTAATGTCCAGAAATCTTTATTGTCCCTTTGGCATTTAATTGTATTTTCAACTTAATTGCCTATTGATGCCAAAGCGGATTTTTCCGATTTCTTATTTAGGTCTCTTAGCTGTCAGTGTAAGGAAGGAGAGAGAAGAAAAAAAAGCCAAATCTTTCCCTTTTCACTTTCTTTCGCTGCTTCCGACTCTTCTTTGGGAGCGATGTTAACTTTTGTAAAATTTAAGTTCCAGGGTACCTTAGTTATTGCTTTTTCAACTTAACCCGGTCAGCCAAAACTTTCACTTCTTATCTTCCTCCTGCACGTTCTTTTCCGGTTGAGTTCTTCTTTGAGGTGGCCATTTCTGACCACCGCTCCTACCGCCTTTGGGAAAGGGAGTTTGGCCAGCTGAGGAGGAGAGATGCGGCTCTCCTCGACCCTGCTGGCGGTCTCCCCCCTCTTTGCCACCTCTACGGGGTGGCTTAGCCCTGAAACCAGCCGGCTCGGGGCGCTCCAGAAACCGTGCACAATCGCGGATTCCTGTCTGTCGCTGAAGCCCTTCAAACCGCAACTTCTGAAGAGCAGCTCTTGAACTAGTGTGACAAGGAAAAGTGGGAACAGACATACAGAATGTCAGAATCTTTACAATAAAGTATCAATTTCTGCCTCCAGTGGCCATCAACTGGGAGTTACTGTTTGCTTTAGCTTTTCAAGGGCCTCAGTTGAAAGCTTAAATTATTTCCTTTGTGTGTGTGTGTGTGTGTGTGTGTAAAAGTGTAAAATTCTTGGAAAGTATTTAACCACAAATCAGAATAAAAGCAACATGTTGTTTTTGTGAACCATTTATGAGATTGGTTGCAAATCAAATAAAGGGCAGCCGGATCATGTAGATTTTTCTGTGGATGAAATTGTATTTCCCTTAATAGCAATAGCACTTAGATTTATATACCACTTCACAGTACTTTACAGCCTGCTTTAAGCAATTTACAGAGTCAGCATATTGCCCCCAACAATCCTCATTTTACCAATGTCGGAAGGATGGAAGACCGAGTGAACTTTGAGCTGGTCAGGATTGAACTTCTGCAAGTGATTAGTCCCCAATACCAATAATGTGTCTTTAACACGTAGGCTTGCTTAGTTTCTCTAATTATTTTTTTTGTCTAATCTTTTTTTTTTCTGTAGGTGAAATTTAAATTTATCTTGTCTTTCTTCTGAATAAGTTACAAGATTAAAAAATAAATAGTTAATTCATAAAGGGAGTTTATGTCTTTTGAAGAAATGAACAGAGGTTCCAATGCTGCAAACAGAAGTTCCCTTGAGTGAGGTCTGCTTGATTACTCTTTGACAAGAGTGAGTGTAGTTTATACAAAACATATTGGCCAGTGTTATTAAATTCAGCAATCTACCTTGCTTTTCTCCAGTCTTGAGGTATACTGTCTTTTTAAAATTCATGGTAAATGCTCATTAATGTAAAATACAGACACAGAAATCATCTCTGCATCTAGGTTAGTGATGCATAATTGCTTGAATGTTAGGGCATAGCGTTTTTGTGTTGTAAACTGACAAGGTTTCCTAGTGTAAGATTCTGAACAGATCTGATCCCATCTGATGAGTGTGTGTGTGTGTGTGTTTTAATTCACTGGCAGGATCACTAAACATTGTATGTTTGCATGGTCCCAAAACCCAAGGTAAATCCTGCTTGCCTTTCCCAGCTTTTTAATCAAAGGAACAAATGACCAATTGGCAATCTTATCAGTGGTTAGCGATGTTAATAGCAGCTGTGTCCTGATATCAGTTTCCTCCCAGAAGTTCTGCAGTTCCTGTAATAGAGGACAATTTGAGAAAGTAAGGTGGCTTTTTAAAAAGATTTATTAGCTAGCCAGGCACAATGCCATTTTGTCCTCAACTGCAAATGGGCTTAAACCGATTGTTTAATATTTCAGATTGCAGTTTATTATACATTGTGGGGAAATTAAAAAATGTTGCTATCTTAAATGTCTAAAGACTTTACTGCTATCTATAGAAGGCCAATCTTAGTTCACTACTTTATATATGTAATTAAATCTTAGATTTAGTCCAGATAAATGATACTGCTTGTTTTCGGCAGACCAAGTGATTTGTATTGTACCTGGATTTTTATTGTTGTTTTAAAAATCAATGTTGCTTTTACAATGGTCATAGGAATTAAAAATACACGATTCTATCTTATCTAGATTGAAATATTCTGTTATGATTTTATGAAACTTTCACTAGTCTCTGATTTTCACCCCAAAAGCATTATGGATATGCATGGATTTCTGTGCTCATTTTTCTGCGTGTACAGTCCTAGTCTGTACATTTTTGAAACTTTCCAGTGTAAAATATGGTATGTATGTATATATTGTAATGCACATATTTTTGTGTGTATTTTCATCAATGCATTCAGAGTTTCAAAATCAGCATGCGCATCTGAAAATTACTCTCTGGTGAGGAATTCGGACATTTGTACTCATTCATCTGGGTATAATAATGTTTCTGAATATTTCAATATTAATTCAAATGCTAATAATTTATTGTATAATTGATCCTTTTTTGTGGGTAGTTAATTCCCCATGTATTTCAAATAGCTATTCTTTTATAGTCCTTTGCTAGTAACTAAAATATTAAAGATGCATAATTAGCGATGAGTAACAAAGCTCCTCACCTGATGCTATTTTCTAAAAAAAATTCCTTACAATAATCCTGAAATATGACAAATGCCTTAAAGGTATCTGAATCAGCAAGAACTATATCTCTTTCTCTTTCTCTCTGCCCCACTCCTCTCTCTGTCTCTGTCTCTCTCTTAGATTAATTAATTTTATGCATCAGGTTGATCTGATGATTTGAATCAAGAATTCAAATCACCTACTGATTATATATACATACATTTATATCCATCACACTATTTTGTTTTAGAATAAACAGCATTACGAAAAATGAAGAAAATAAGTATAATTAATTTTAAAAGAATTTAGAAAATGAAAGGTATGATATCAGAACAAGAGATAATACCAACACCATTTTGCTATGACTTTCTATATCTTTTTATATCTGCAAAACATCTTTGCTTCCACCATCCACCAGTTTCATACATTGTCTCGTTTGTTAAACTTTTCTCTCTTTCTGAGGATCTGATCCACTCTATCCATCCATAACTTTCTTGGTCTTCCCTTATCCTCCAGACAGTTCACCTTTCTTTCATATATTTGCTTTCTGATTGGAATTTCAATCATTCTTCCTACATTCTTCCTAAACCACATATATTCATGTACTTGCTCTATTTTTCTATATTGATATCTAATTTGCAAACATTCCATTTTTTTCCATCAAACAAAAGTAACCGGAATTCTGTTATTTTAATGTTTAGAGCTGTATTCCTTGTTGCATCATATAATTTATCTAATATCTATTGCAAGTTGTTTCGTTTTCATACAACAGTACAGCATCATTGGTACACATACTTTCACATTCCCCAGATTGAACTTTTCTTTCAATCAACAAATATTTAATACATTTGTTTCTCAGATTCTACATTTTTCAGTCACTGCTGAAGGTCAGATATTTGATTTACACAATCAGACTAAAGATTCAAGCTGAAGCTTTGCACAGCACTGAAATATGTGTTTCACTGCTAAAGATTTCTATACCATGGCAAATGTGGTATATTCTATAAAGTTTAAGCATGGCAGAAAATGACCAGTCCTTCAATCATCTTTCCTAGCTACATTCATAATGTTAGTTATGTTCCCCCCCCCTTTCGCCCCCCTTCTATAATGTTGAGTATCTTATTGACTAATTTTAGGTGATGTTATGCTGAGGGAAATTCAGCCTGGATTCACAGAGTCAGGCTATTGCTTTAATGAAGTCTACTGAATGAACACAATCGCTGTGGCTTGTAAATCAGTTTATGGCTTATTATTTTATTGAATGTCATTTTATTTAATTATTTATTCAATAAACAATGGTTAAATAAAACATATCCAGCACAATGGATGATCCATCAAAAGTATCTTAATTTTAACCATGGGTTTGATTGCAGCTTAGAGCAAACATAAAATGCAGTAGATGCATTAAGAATTGTTAAAATGAAGTATACTTAGAATTAAACTCCCTCTCCCTCCCTCCCCCCTCCCCCCCACACACATACGTCATGGGCAATATTTTAAGTTTTTTGACCACACTCTGTGAACACCCCCAGTTTAAGTCACTCCCATCATGGACCAGCAGCAAAGGCAGATGAAATAGTATCATATTTAGGTGAAAGGTCTTTGGTTTAATCGATGGACTGTCAAAGGAGAAAATCACAAACAAATAAAAGACAATCCACATGTTCTAGCATAGATCAATTATTTGTCTGATTTGGTATAGTACATTCATGCAGGGTGCCTCATCTTTGCGTTGGTAAACAGCATTGGATTGCATCTGCAAGAATTGGCTCCAGATAGGTAGACCTGGTGAAAAAATGTGAACAAACATCTCCATCAAGCAAAAACTGGGATGCAGGAAACTTCCATAGTGCAGTGTGGCACCCTTACACTCCCATCTGTCCTTCTTTTTAAGTATCCGCAGCATATTCTTCCTGCCAAGGAGTCACAGTATACTTTGCTGCAGCAGCTTTAGCAATTTAATTGCTAGGCATGCCATCCCTGCAGTGCTCTTTCCAAGTGTCACATCGGCTAGCTGTTCAAAATGCGCCTTTTGAAATATCCTTATTTTTTTTTCAGAAACACGTGGCTGCATTTGTACAATTAGAGTTAAGTTTTCCTTGTGTTGTTTGGCTTGTGGCAGCCATAATGATTGGGTTCATATGTAACCCTAAGCAATAATCCCTAGTTTTGCAAACCACACACATTAAACCAGAAACAAAGATTTGATGATGTAGTGGTCAGCGTCAAAGGGTGAAATGCCTTTGTAAGTAGCCTGTTTGCGGGCCTTAGGAGGTTCAGATGAAAGGAATTGGCAGAGGAAAAGAATTGATTTGATTTATAGTCAAAGCAGGCAATGGCCAAGACCCAGGATGCCACACGGGGAAAAGGAGGGGAACAAATAGAAGAGAAACAGACTTAAAAGCACCTTGCAAGAACAGAGACTGGTGGACTAGGACTGATCCTGGGGAACAGTTGAATATATCTTTAACATATTTTAGTGCAGGCTGTGATAAGTATTTCAAAGTCCAAAGCCAGATAAAGTTTCAATAAACTTTGGCAGTGTCACTATCTACTTTGATTGGATGTTGGTTAAAAAAGACCCAAAAGAGCTATCAAAAGCTTTTCAGATTTTTACTTCAGCTTCTTCTGCAGTGACCTTACTACTCCCACTGTGAGTCAAGCAGAGTCAATTATGGCCCAAAGAATTGCTTTGGGGCTAATTGAGGAGATTGGCATTCAGCTGGTGAACATTTGCTGTTATCTGCCAGAGAAATGGAGCTGTTCCTTCTTCCACTTACTAGCACAAAACCCAATACAGTATTCAATTGGCAGTTAACTCCCCCCCACCCATTCTCACACTTGATCTTTCTAACGCAACCTCATTATTCTTAATACTGATATCTTTCGCCGTGTGAATGTTTATGTTGCCTTACAATTACCGAATTTGCAGCGTGCATTTTCAGATACCTCCAAAACCATTTGCCTCTTTCTTCCCTACCAATGCAGTTTTAAAACGTTTTGCATAAATCAGCTGGATAATTGTGGACTAGAGCACTCAAGCATATAATAAGACAAGCACGGTAGCACTTTATAGTTTTGTGCTTTTGAATGGGATGGGCAACCTGGGATCTTCATGTATTTTGTGTTTCAGTTCCCATCAGCATCAATCAGTGTTACCAACATCAAGGGACAGTCAGCAACATATTCCAAAAATTCTGAGACTAGTAAAGTGTCACCTGCTGATTTACATGCTAACCTGAGAATATGTTTCATGGAACTCAACAGACTTCTTTTTGAATGGGTGCATGATTGCCTATTATTTTACTTCATATTATATGGATATGAGTTGCTAGGATATACAGTAGTATAAATAGAGGTTACTTTACACATAATTCTGACATTGAGGTTTCATGCCATATAGGGCTATAAATAGAAGCAGAGAGTTAGTTTTCTGCTATCTAATGGATTTCTGGGATTATTGCAGTCTAGATCTGGAATGCCTAAGAAAAGACCAAGATAGCAATAAATATTGCCATAATGCTTAATGCTTATTTATGGCTTCTGATATAAATGTCTTCTTTATTTATAAATAAATTTTTAAAAAGTAGTTTCTGCAGTTTGCGATTGTGGTGACATGCAGACAACACACAGGGATTCCTGCCCTTCGTCCCTAATCAATGACCACTTGAAGATCTCATGGCAGCAGAACAGAATGCAATCAAGGTTGCTAGTTTCTGGACAAGACCTAATTAACTTGAACATATTTCAATCTTGTATTTTATATTTTAAATTTTAATCTTGATGCTTCTGACACAAATAAACAAACATATTAAGCACATTATAGTGGTAGGGAAGTGCTTCACACAAAAAAAAACCCTGATACACAAATACAGTATACCAATATGAATTAATTCTCCTATTGTGATGTTTGCTGATCTTAAAATATGGCAGTCCTAAATGAAAGATAAGGAGGTTATACTAAAGTATAATACTATAAGTATCATAGTAGTTTCAGTCTAGTCACAAATCATCTTCTTTTCAATAAGATGTTTAGATGATCATAGCAAAATGCTAGTTTTAGGTTCATTGACCTGCTTATTTGTAGGCAAACTTGAGCTAAGATCAAGGGTGGGATTCAAATTTTTTAACAACCGGTTCTGTGGGCATGGCTTAGGTGGTGGGCATGGCTTGGTGGTCATGTTACTGGGTGGCCATGGCTTGGTGGTCATGTTATTGGCTGGGTGTGGCCAACTCAATATCACTCACATCGAGGCACGCATCTCCTCCCCTGGCCTCTCATGACTGTGGGGATGCTGCAACAGTCATAAGTGTGAAAAATGGTCATAAGTCACTTTTTTCAGTGCCATTGTAACTTTGAATGGTCACTCCACACAAGCAAAGTACCAGCAAAGGAAGGAAAAAAAACTCCAGAGACATTTCTGAGACAGGAAGTCTAGTCCTGCCAAGAATGTAAAAAGGGTTAACGGAGAGGCAGTTTCTGTAAGCAACACCAGAATGTTTCCTTCCTGCCTTCCTTACAGGATTAGGCCAGTAATTTCTTCTAACAATCGGTTCTCTGAACTGCTTAGAATGTTAACAACCGGTTCCAGCGAATAGGTGCAAACTGGTAGAATCCCACCCCGGCTAAGATCCTTTCCTTTGATGTAATTCTGTGCCCCTTCTGAGATTTATGAACAAGATGGTGGATGATGAAAATGTGAAAGCAAACTGTGCCAGGGAGAACAACTGGCATGAGCACAGCCTGATTTAAATGAGTATTCAGTTTCAGTGTATTCATAAATATTCAGTTTTATGTATCATAAGTATTATGATAATACCTCATAAGTATTACCCTTAGACATAAGACAATACTTATTATCATCTTTTAACCTTTCCTATTACCTTCTCCCATCGGTATCTTATGATTATATTACTTTGTTGTTTGTATGCACACTGAGAGCTTATGCACCAGAGACAAACTCCTTGTTAGTGAGACAAATCCCACTTGGCCAATAAAGAATATTCTATTCAATTCAATATTCACTGACAACAGCATGGCAAAGACAATATACTAGGTGCAGTTCACTCGATGTCTATACAAATGTAGTTGATTTTTCTCGTATTGTGCTTTTCCTCCAGGTCTTTGCAAACCAACAAAGAAGCTTCGAGGCTGCCAAAGACACTCAGTATTATGTTTACTCTACAAAATAGTGTCTCCTTGCATCAAAATATTTACAATGATAGTAAACTCTTACACTTTCCCAATTATTAAAAAAGAGTATTATTGTTTTGCATTTTAGACTGTCCATTCTACCCAGGTCCTATCTTTGAGGGAGTTATTTTCCTTCTTCATAAAACTGTTTTCTCTTCCAACACAGTACAAATTAATTCACGCTGTAATCAACATTCTCATCTTCCAATAATTTCCAGATTTTATTTTATCACCATATGCAAGAAACTAATTTTAGGAGTTGCTTTTGCATTGGCTATTGCTTCATGCAATATGATGCAAAGTCCATTTATTTGATGCCAGAAACAAAAACTGTGTGTTTTTTAAAAAAAGGATTACAACTGAGAATCGACCAAAATTATATCTTAGAAATCAATCAAGTAATTTTACCAGACGTTGTTGCTTTTGCTAAAGATGTTTGTAGATGAATTTAGCATGATGTGCAGCATTTATTTATTACACATTTCCATCCCAGCAGATATTCTGTCTCTCAAGTATTAAAGGAAAGAGTCAACAAAGCAAAGCCTTAGTAAAAACAAAAAACAAAACAAAACAGAGGAGCAGTTAAAAGAGTAAAGATGGCAGTCCCATTCAATCCATGCAGAATTTTCTGTGTTGTTCAGTGTCTGAGATCGTTCCAAAACAGGCAAGCCTAAGGGGTGGCTCTGTCTTTTTTTTGTAAGGGATGAGCTTTCCTTCCATTTCTCCCTGCATCAGAAACTCTTCCCCCCCTTTTTTTTTGGCATCCTCCAAAATGGGTTTGACCACAAGTTGTACCACTGCCAGCCCGCATGGTTTGGATTACAAGAATATACAGCTGATTCTAACTAGGATAAGGAAAAAGAGGGAGAAACCAGAGGTGGTATTCAGCAGGTTCTGACCAGTTCTGGAGAACCGGTAGCGGACATTTTGAGTAGTTCAGAGAACCGGCATATACCAACTCTGACTGGAGATTTTACAGTATCCTTCCCCTGCCACGCCCGCCAAGCCACGCCCACAGAACCGGTAGTAAAAACATTTGAATCCCACCACTTGGGTTTCGAAAGTATGGGATTTTAGGAACAATGCAGGGGTGGGATTCTACCGGTTCGGGTAAACTGGATGTTAGGTTTTCATCTGGTTCACCGAACCAGTATTTTAATCAGCTGACTGGCCCTGCCCACCCTGCCTTTCCCCTCCCAGGAGTCTCCACATGGCCCATTTTCAATTAAGGTAAGTGCAGGGTCCGCGCAGAGGCTCTGGGAGGGGAAAATGGGTCTTCCAGAAAGTCCAGAAATGGGCCTGCTTCCAGCTTCCAGTGGGCCTCCAGAGCCTGGAGGAGGCTGTTTTTGCCCTTCCAGAGGCCCGGGGGAGGCCTCCAGACCCTTGGTAGGGTGAAAAACAGCCTTCCCAGAAGTTCTGGTGGGCCATGCCCAGCATGGCCATGCCCACCCAGTTGCTGGGATTTTTGAATCCTACCCTGGAACAATGTCCTAGAATGCCATCAACCATGGCAGCAATAAGTCAATGGATGGAGAGATGCCATATGTCTTCCTTTGTAATGGGACTCCTCTTCCATCTTACAATTACTTTTCCTCTGGATTCCCCTATCAATACTTCAAACCTTCCTCACCCTTTTTCACCATCTGGAAAAGGGCTTCTTTTGCTTCCCACTTCCTACCCTCTACTTTTAATATCTTTCTAGAAAGTGCAATGCTGCCACTTATACTGGCATGCTCCAGCCAGCCTCTGAAACCTGGATATTTTGCCAGGTGTTGGATACCCAGATGAATAGAACATTGGAAGTTTTAAAATAGGATATGCCTGAGAAAGGCCTGGGTGGATGGGAAACCTATCCTACATGTGGCCTTTGGTTCCAACAACATTACTTGAATGGCTTGGTAGGGGACACTCACCCCAAAGAATCCAAGGCCAAATGAAGGAAATAGATGAAAGTGGATACAAATTTTACATTAGTGCATTTTGTTTCACCTTGCTTTTGCCCAAGTCAAGACAGCATATATAAAACACCTTCTCCCATTTCCCCCCACAATAACCGCCTTGTGAAGTGGACTAGGCTTAGAGACAGAGAGTGACTGGCCAGGATTCACCCAGCCAAAATTCATGCCTAAGGAAGTCCTAGAACACAGAACATTCCAGTTTCACCTTAATTACTACATCAAACTGATTCTCAAACAATTTTCTGTTGGTAAACCAGCAATTTTTGTGTTATAAGACAAAGTTACATTAATTGTATTATTGTTAACTGTCAACGTGCATTGCAACAATACAGAGAGATACATTCAATGTTATTGCACACATATTTAATAATTTCCTCTACTGCCACACCAAACATTACAACACCGTGTTGACTGCACCGGAAATTCCTGGAGTGATCGTGCATCTCTGAGATATAAGATTATAAACTACCAATGAATCATTCATATGTTTCTATATATAACATATTTGCTTTTTTATTAAACAAAACATAAAAACCAAAACTAATAAGAATTTTTTAAAAAGATAAGCCAAGAACAAGACTAAAAGCAAATTAAAAAGAAAAACTTGGAAGCGCACACGTGAATACATGTCAAGCATTCATACCATTTTAAGTAAATCAATTTGTATAGCTAATCTAGAAAAAAAAAACTAGGAAAAAAATACTTACTATGGATAATTTGTGCTCAAATTTGAACACATTTATCCTTGTTGTAGGATTTTCAAAATTTGTTGTAGTAAATTTTTCATTCAAAGCAACTCCTGAGATTTTAAATACCTCTATCCAGTGAAAGAAATGAGTCAATTTTATATTTTTTCACAAACAAAGGTGCCCCACTCACTTTTCATCCACAATTCGGTTCAGGTTTAAAGGTGTTGCTCCCAGCATGCTACTCAAATGTTAGGTGCAGCCCTCCTGGAACTGATCATTAGCACAGCTTAAAGGATGTGGATCCTCTTGGAGATGTCCCAAAAGTGTATTTCAAGTTGTTTACATAGAACCAGCAGGATGACGCTGAAAAATATATCACTAGATTGAATAGTGTAAGGTATGCCTATAACTTAGGCTGATAATAGGGTGTTACTAGGAGATGCAGATCTCTGTATTTTTTTATTGTGATAACAATAAAACGAGATCCATAAATCTTCATAGGGGAAAATAAAATGCTGAGGTATTTTTATACCTTTTCTTTTATTCCCAGTTATTTTATACATACGAAATAAACCATAACTGCATCTGCCTTCTATAAAGTCCAACTGAATCTGATCCAATAGTGTTTATCTTGGGTTAACAGTTTAATAGAGTTGGAAGGGACCTTGTAAGTCATCTAGTCCAAGCCCCCACTCAAGCAGGAAACTCTACACCATCTCTGACAAATGGTAGTCCAATCTTCCCTTAAAAGCCTCCAGCGATGAAGCTCTCACAACTTCCGAGGGCAACTTCTGTTCCATTGGTTGATTATTCACACTGTCAGAAAGTTTCTCCTTATTTCTAGGTTGAATCTCTCCTCGATCAGTTTCCATCCATTATTCCTTGTCTGGCCTTCGGGTGCCTTGGAAAATAGCTTGACCCCCTCCTCTCTGTGGCAGCCCCTCAAATATTGGAACACTGCTATCATGTTCCCCTGGCCCATCTCTTCACTAGAGTAGCTATCCAAGGGCTCAAATGGATGCCCCATTTCTTCCTGTCTGGGAGATGCTAGGAAAAAATGAACGAGGGACCTTTGTCAAGAGCCATACATACTGTGTCACTGAGTTACTGTTTTTGATTCCTATGAGGGGGGGAAAAACCCAAATGGACAGTTTGTCTCTGGCAAGGTTTTCCTTGCTTTCAGGTGTTTACTTTAGTTCTACAGGACCTCGGGGGACACTAACAGTAAGCTATGCTCACTGTCAGTGCTCTGTTCACGCACTGTGGAGCTTGCTTACGCTAACTGTCAAAATCAATCATCATGAAGAAGAGCAAACATGTTAGGGAAAAAATGTGCATTTGGACAGTTACGTATTGAAAGTTGCTTATAGGGAAACATTTATTTAACTGAATAATGTATAGGGCTGCATATGTATGTATGTATGTATGTGTGTGTGTGTGTGTGTATATATATATATATATATTCTTAAGTTTTCGCGGGTACTTACCTGTATGGTATTCAGCTTTGTTCAGGTATTTTTCCCACGTCATTGTAGTTGTGCTTTTAAAGTTGTAGCAACGTTTCGGCAGAATCTCATCTGCCATCATCAGGCTTCTGTATTGTGTTCGTCTGTGAGTCAGACTTTTAAGTAAAAGTCATACCATACATGTAAGTACCCGCAAAAACTTAAGAAAATATGTATGTATGATGTATGTATGTATGTATGTATGTATGTATGTATGTATGTATGTATGTATGGTATTCAGCTTTGTTCGGGTATTTTCCCACGTCATTGTAGTTGTGCTTTTAAAGTTGTAGCAACGTTTCGGCAGAATCTCATCTGCCATCATCAGGCTTCTGTATTGTGTTCGTCTGTGAGTCAGACTTTTACAGTTGTTTTACAGTCTGACTCACAGGCGAACACAATACAGAAGCCTGATGATGGCAGATGAGATTCTGCCGAAACGTTGCTACAACTTTAAAAGCACAACTACAATGACATGGGAAAAATACCCGAAGAAAGCTGAATACCATACAGGTAAATACCGCGAAAACTTATATATATATAATATATATATATATATATATATATATATATATATATATATATATATATATATATATATATATATATATTCATTTAATACCTTCATACCATTAAAAAGTCTCTAGAGTCAAACTTAATTCTTGATTTTATGTAATTTTCTTGGCAATAAGAGTGAAGTGATTTGCCACTGCCACCTTCTGGAAAGATTTTCTGATTTCCTAACTTAGCCTACAATCCTAATATTCCCTGGTAGTTTCCTATTATCCTAGCCCTGACCAAGACGTGATTAGGTTCCAGTTGCAGCCAACTCTCTCTCTCTTTTTTTTCTCCCTCCCTGCGTCTCTCCCTCCCTCCCTCTCCCCCTCTCCCTCTCTCCCTCCCTCTCCCTCTCCCCCTCTCTCCCTCTCCCCCCTCTCTCCCTCTTTCTCTCCCTCCCTCCTTCTCTCCCCCTCTCCCTCTCTTTCCTTCTCTTCCTCCCTCCCTCTCTCTCCCCCTCCCTCCCTCCCTCCTTCTCTCTGCAAAATAAGGTGGCATATATAATATTCCTTCCTCCTATAAACCCCATAACAACCTGATGAAATGGAATGGGCTGAGTAAGAACGACTGGCCCTAAGTCACCACATACCATTGTAAGCAAACATACCATCTTCAAAGCAAATGATTAAACAAACAAACAAATAAAAATTCTTTTTCATATAAGGAGAAGCCATCTCCAAGATTAGAAGGCTTAAACAAAACAAGAATGTTTTTGTTAGATCTGGGGTGGATCAGTTCGAAGGAGACGCGAGACCATTTTAGTGAGTTCAGGTCTTTATTTAGGATAAGAATAGTCTGAGGGATACAAACCGCGGCAGCCCTTCATATAGGGCTGGCTCGCGGCTCAGCGGCCAATGGCAGCGCTTTGAATCTCCCGCGATCGGCGCAGCCAATCGCGGCAGATTCCTAGCGGTCCAATCTCGGCCGGGGTTTCGACCAATCAGGTCGCTGTCCATCTGGACCAATCAGTTGTGAGGGTTTGGAGTATGCTAATATAGCACAGTTTTGTTGTTTTAAAGCTACATAGGTAATAGCCCTAGAAGATATACTATCCAAAGTGAGGTTTTTAGATAAGCTTTTACACTGAGGGTTCACTGCTGAAAGAAAAATATGGGGGGTAGAAATGAATGAGAATAACACCAGTAGAAACATGCTGTTGGCACCTGCACTTGTTTTCAAGGTCAACCAGAAGCATTGGGACCAATTGTAAGTTCTAAATACCAAAGGGAACTGGAGGAACGTTAATTATCCTCTTCGGGAGTGCTACATGCTGATTGTATAAAGCCGTTCAGAAACAATTTTCTTGCAGTCAAGGGTTTCCTCCAAAGAGGCTGGTAGGAGTAGAGTATTTGAGGAGTAATCTTTCTTTTTAAATATACCATGTAGAGTTTGATTCCACCTTGTAGAACCTCTACGTGTGAATTCAATTAATGAGAAGATTCATATTAAAATGTCAGAAGCAAATTTCCGGGCAAAATTCTCCTCCTTCTGGCTGCTGTTTTAAATGCTAGGTAATAAGATCTCTCACATTCGTGATTTGATTGTGGAAAAGAAGGCTGGTCTCATATCTATTACCAAGACCTAGCTGTGCCCAGAAAGAGAAGTGGTCTTTTCAGAGTTATGCCTGCCTAGGTTTCAAGGGTAGTGCTCTGAGAATCTGGCATAGGAGTGGTGGTATTCAAAAATTGTTTTTACTACCGGTTCTGTGGGCATGGCTTGGTGGGCATGGTGTGGCTTGGGCATGGCTGGGTGGGCATGGCAGGGGAACGATACTCCATTCCCACCCCACTCCAGGGGAAGGATACTGTAAAATCCACATTCTCTCCCCACGCCACTAACCTGCTTTCAAACTCCTGTAAAGGGCAACAAAAGAAGACCCAGCCAATCAGCTGGGACTTGGGAGGCAGAGAATAGAGAAATAGGGAAATAGAGAAGCAGGGCCAGTCAGAGGTGGTTCTCCGAACTACTCAAAATTTCCACTACCGATTCTCCGAACTACTCAAAATTTCCGCTACCGATTCTCCAGAATTGGTCAGAACCTGCTGAATACCACCTCTGATGGTATAGCAATTGTAGTCATCAGGGATCAAATAAGATTGTTGCGGTTATACCAGCCTCCCTGCTTGAGCATCTTTAGATTAGTGATGGGATTTAAAGTCTTGATGGGACTTCAAGCTGATACAAGACTTCAAGCTCAAATACAAGTTACAGCTGCTATTAAGGCCTGCCTTATAGTAAGGGCAGCAAAGGGGTAGAACTTCCTTTCTCTGATTGCATCAGCAGATTATTGCCCTGGAGCCCTGTTTCAGGTGACATCTTGGGCAAAGGGGACCCAAAAAAACCTCTTGCAGGGACATGCAGAAATATTTGCTCAGCATCTACTGGACAAAAATCACTCAGGTTTCCCAATTGGACACTGGCCTTGTTACAGGCCCTGAGGAGGTGCCTAGAGTGCAGTCTTGCCCAATTATTTGGGAACTGTTTGAACCTGTTGCATCTGAAGAACTGGACAGGGTACTTAGGCTTGCAAGCTCAACCACCTGCTCTTCAGATCCATGCCTAGTTGGCTTTTGAAAGCAGCCCTGGGATATTGTGTGAATATTGTGTGAGTCCTCGTGGGGATTAATTCTACTTTGAGCATGTAGGAGTTATTCTTTTATCTCTTAAGGAGGCCTTGGTTCTTAAAGGAGCTATTGGTTGATACCAATAGCTCCTTTAAGTTAAAGTTATCCTATTGGACAACTTTCCCCTAGTATCGAATCTCCCCCTTTTATTGATGTAGATTGAAAAGATATAACAGCTTCAGAGGACTTTAGACAAAGTAGATTATCTGGATCCTTTTCAATCAGGTATGGAGCAGACTTTTTCAGACCTGGGTATGGATCAGAAACAGCATTGGCCACAGTTTCAGATGATGTCTAGCCTGACGATGAGGATGAGGATGCATGATGCATGTTGATAATGCATGCATCTATCCTTGCCTTGCCTGACCTCTCAGCAGCTTTTGCTACCCTCAAGTATGTCCAATTCAAAGTGACCTGTAAAGCCCTACATGGTTTGGGATCATGTTATTTGAAGGACTACCTCCTGAAGGAGGTTCCCTTGAAGGACTACTACCTGCCCATCCCAACAGATCTAATGAGTGTGTTATGTATTCTGTCATCTTTGCTGCTGTGGTCTCCCCTATAAAATCTCCTCCCCCCCTCCCCCTGATATGAGGATGGCCTCTTCACTCCCAGGGGCTCCAAAGATCTGGGTATGAGATCTGGGATCTGGCCATGACAGCAGGCCTGGGGATCCCAGGCGACTGGTGAACTACTGAGGTGGCTCCATTATTATTAACATCACTTTGTCTATTCCTGTTTCAGCTGTTTTTATAGTTTTAAAAGTTCGTAAAGTATTTGTTCATGATTTTAGATATTTATTGTTTTAGTTTTGTTGGACACTACCCAGTGTCACTTGCTTGTGAGAGGGGGGCTATATGAATTAGTTAAGTAAATGTAAATAAATAATCGTGCAGTTTTTAGGAACTTGATGTGAATTTTGACTTCATTATTGAGCCTTCTTATGTAATTGAACTTTATTTAATGTTAGGGTATGTTCATGTTATATCCTGCCAATTATGATTGGCATATGTTTGAATTGAAAAGACTTTGCTTTCTAAATCTGCCCAGACAGTACTTCTGTCTTTTGAAGTTGTTGCCAAGATTAACATTTTTCACATTTCCCCCCCAAGATAAATTCTGTCACTTGAGCAAACTAAAATGAAGCAGGTAAATTAAGGAAGCTTTCAGAGAATTAGCCTTATATGTATAGACTTAGATTCTTTTCTCTTGGAAGTTATAATAACAAATAAATTTTTTGTTTATTATTTATTTTATTTTGTTTATATGCTACCTGTCTCGCAGTTCAAGGCAATTCTGAGAGGCTAGTATGTAATATATAAGAGAAAATGCCATACAGCAGTGATCCCCAACCTTTTTTACGCCGCAGCCCGGTATCCCCAACCTTTTTTATGGCGCGGCCCGGTACCGACATCAGCTGGGCGCTGCCATCTTGTTTTGATGAAAAAGTGCTTCGGTGAGCTCACCGGAAGCACTTTTTCATCAAAACAAGATGGCGGCGCCAGCGCTCCGTGAGCTTTTCCGGTAGAAAGCTCACCGGAGCGTATGGCGCCACCATCTTGTTTTGATGAAAAGTGCTTCCAGTGAGCTTTCTACCCGGAAAAGCTCACCAGAAGCACTTTTTCATCAAAACAAGATGGCGGCACCCAGCAAGCCAGCGGCCCAGTAGGACTTGTTCCACGGACTGGTACCGGTCTGCGGACCGGTGGTTGGGGACCCCTGCGGTACAGTTTTGTTTTATTTCTCTTGCAACTGGAAAAATTAGACTCAGTCTTGTTTTTTCTCTCAACTTTTATTTGAACTTTTCATCCGTTTATTTCCTCATTGCTTCTTTTATCTGATATTCCAAGTTCTCAAACTTGAATCCTCCTGTTTCCACATTGGGTCTCTTCTCTTTTTATAGTCGTGCTTTTTTGTGTTCATTAATAATCACCAAACAAGAGAGTAGAAGAATATTCAGAGGTACTTTAAATTTCTCTCTGCTAATTTATATACAGAAAAAATATGTGTATGATTTCTAATTTACAAAATTATGGAAATAATTTACTAGAAATTTCATGATATTATCCTGGTGTGAAAGTTTCAGAATACTTCTAGACAGGTAGCTGCTTTCTTGGCTTAATGTCTAACAGAAAGCAAAATCAGAAGGTATCACACGGTTTAGCATAAATCCTATAACTGTATACGTGCCTATCTATATCTCTGAGACACAAAATTACAAGAAAAAAGAAAACATTTCGCATTTTTATATCGCCTATCTATATCTCTGAGACACAAAATTACAAGAAAAAAGAAAACAGATCGCATTTCGGGGGTCTCAACATTCGGTTCTGAGACCAGACCCCGCTTTTATGCCTTAAATCAACTCGGCTTTTCACAGGGCACAGGAATTGGTTCTGCCTAATTTTTGTTCCAAGCCTTCTCGAGAAAGGGAAAGGCAGTGGCACACTCTCGATGTTCGAAGGACTCTTCGCATATACATCTATCGGACGCAGTCTATCAGGAAGTCCGAGTCTCTGTTCCTGTCCTTTCAGCCACAGACGCTGGGTTGCAAGGTATCCCCGTCTACTGTTGGCCGCTGGATTAGGGCTACCATATACAAGGCCTATCTAGCTCAAGCTCTGCCGGTCTCTAGTGGGATAACCGCTCACTCTATCAGGAGTGCAGCTACCTCGATAGCCTGGGCTACCCAGGCTTCAATTCACAACATCTGTCGGGCGGTCACCTGGGCATCTCCGTCTCCCTTTATCCGTCATTATAAAATCGATGCTTACGCCTCGGCTGAGGCATCTTTTGGCAGGCGAGTCCTTCAGCAAGTGGCGAGAGCGCCAGAGGAGATTCCGAACCAGACGGAGTCCCACCCGTAGGACAAACAGGCTTTGGTATGTCCCACTCTCTGGATGCTTGGAGCAGTTCTACGGAGAATGGGCGTTGGTTCTTACCTGATACGCCTCTTCTCGTGGAACTGCGTAGAGCATCCAGCCCCACCCTAATTAGTCCGTCTGGTGGGGAATCCTGTTTCGGCCAATGATGTTTAGTGTTGTAGTTGAGTTGTATATTAGTTGAGTTTAGAGGATCGTTGCTGTCCTCTCGTCTTCGTAAAACTGGGGGAACGCATGGAGGAGTCACGTGGAGGAGGAGGAGCGTTCCTTCAATTATAGCTCAGCCTGTAAGAGTGAAGACTAGAGCACCTCCCACTCTCTGGATGCTCTACGCAGTTCCACGAGAAGAGGCGTATCAGGTAAGAACCAACGCCCAATCCTATAACTGTATACGTGCCTATCTATATCTCTGAGACACAAAATTACAAGAAAAAAGAAAACAGGGTTGCTGTAGGAGGAAAAGGAAGATGGAGGAGGTATGTTCATCACCTTCAATTATTTATTAACAAAATAACAAAGGTGGGATTTTTTAAAAAATCTGAAAAAGAGAAAATTTTTTAAAAAGCAGTGGCGTTAGAAATCTAAGCTCTTGGGATTCCCTGTCAGAGTCTGAATCCGAAGAGGATGATGAACAGCCATCAGGGAGCAGGAAAGTGGCTCCGTTGGCTGTGGAGGAAACTGGGGAAGGGCAAAGTCAGGTTGGGCAGAGCAGGAAAGAGGTAGAACAAGGGAGAGGGAGTTCAGAGGAAGACCAAGTCCGACCCCCCCCTCTTCATCCTAAGGCATACAGCGAAGAATGGAGGAGAGAGCAACATGGGTTGCATGGCTTACAAGGGAGGAAAGGGCCCTGATTCCCTTCACAAGGCACACCTGGGGAGGGAGTTTAAAGGAGAAACGGTTAGGAGGGGCGTTTGTCGGGAACAAACATTGAGTTTATCTAATGTTGGCTGCTGTTACCTTACTTTCTGGCATCCTCCTAACTGGTTGGATTTATTACTGTGTTACTTCACTTCTGGAACTCCTTAGCTTGCCCTGCCGGATTTATTACCTTATCTTGCTTTGTTGGATTTATAGTTTAAAGTTTTCTGTTTACACTGTTTTGGATTGGAATATCTGCAGCCAAATGCGATTGCAGGTTCCTGGGAGAGTTTTTCTCCAGACCGGAAGGTAACCAGGACATTGGGGTCAAAGTGGGAGCTAATGAAGGAACTCATTCTTATTATCTGGCTGGGTTGCCTTTGTGCCACGCCCCGGGTCATCACAGCTCTTGTTGCTTGAATGCACATGGATATATAAAAGTGCAACTAAGGCAAAAAAAACAACAACCAAACAAAACCTTTATTTAGACTCACTTGATGATTTATACACCTGCTTTCTCAATCTACAGGTCAACAAGATAAAAACCATGCATTCCATTGTTAAGGTTTTTTGTATTTAGACTGGAATTAGATCAGGCTGCTTTTCAGTGAGAAGAAGGATAAACAATACGTTTTGACTTGGAGGGGTTTTTTTTTTTTGTATCCTGCCAGGGCACAACCAACTGAGATTAGCTCAATAATCCTATACTTCAACAAACCATGGCTTAATGTGTGAACCAGAACTCTAAAACCTACTTCAATATGTTTCAATAAAGTTCTATGCATGTGTCTGAAATATAGTTCTTTTTTCCCACAGAATATTTTTTTTAATGCCATGGGTTTCCTTCCCCACATGCCATTGTAAAGACCAGACAGAATTCTTATATTTTCTGATTTCTTGATACTTGACTGAATCCCATTGACAAATGAAGGGTCATTAAAAAAAAAAAAGCAGAGTTAGCACCTCCCATTTTCCAGTGTCTTCTTCACATACTTGTTTAAAAGTCATGAAACAGGCTTCTCTATCAACAAATTGGTATAGGAGAAGGAAGGATTTCATTTTCATGAAATCTGAATATAATTTTAGTTTTAAACAAAATTGCTCCTGGATTGTCAGGGAAAAACAGTGTATATTTCTTGAAAATGATTGCTTGCTAATGGGAAGGTGAACAACCTGCTTTGTGTACATGTATTTTTCAGTTACGAATTCCACAGAACATACATACAAAATTAGCAGCTGTCTGCTGTTTTAGAAGCATCCTTCAATGTCCAATACCTTTGATATCCTAGATATCCAGTGTATTATTATATCTGAAGGCAACCATCGGTTCCTTCTGGGTCATTTTTTCAATTCCTCCAGGTAGCCTACAGTGGACGATCTTTGATGGTCTCCTCCTCAAGACTTTCCAGGTCTGATCCTACTTAGTTTTTTATGTTCAACCAGGTGTTGTCACCTACAGTACCTGGGCTAGCATATTTTATAAAAACCTCCATAGAAGTCTCTCTTTCATAATGCAACAGTCCTGGAACAGTAAAAAGATCACCCTTGGCTTACATCTTGCCATACTCACCAATATTCACCAATACAAGAAAAGGAAAAGGCACACTTTTGCATTAAAATTGCACCAATGTAATTTTGTGGGTGACTGCACTTACCAGATAAGGCCATGTGAATCTGAGAAAGATACAGAGAGGTTGTCTGTGAATATCATACAGTACAGTGCCAATGCAGAGAAAATTGGTTGTTGCAGATACTAGTGTCATTGGCAACCCTACACAGGATGTTGATGCTTTGCTCCGTTGTAGTTCCAGGAAGTATGGCTGCCAGATAGGATTCTTGGATTCTTGTGGGATGAGCAATGAGAAAGAAAAGAAACTGCTTGTCCTAATAAATAATTTTAATATACCTGATTTGTGAAAGTCAATCAAATTAAAGTGTGCATACAGCCAATTACTGTTGGAAGAGGCTGCAATTCTACTACATCCACCACTGACAAGTGTATAATTATAACAGCTTGGAATTATAAAATCCACCCACGTGCAGCACCCAGAAAGTACATATGACATATGAGATACTCTGAGAACAAGCCACTAGTATATTTTTAAGGAAAATAGGTACGCAGTGTTTTAGCAAATGATCTATCCAAATCTTATTCTCAATAGTAAAGTTATGCAGAATATTTATTGATTAAAAAAAATTATATAGCTATCCATCTTGCAAAACAAGCTATTCGGGGCAGCAAACAACAAAGTTAAATATAAGAGTTCATTATTATTAAAGAAAAATTATAAAACACAAATGAAAAATATTGAACAAAGAGATGTTAATAATATCAGAGCCTCCTCACTAATTCTCCAGTAGCTTATCATCCCCAGGCCTGATGACACATCCAGATCTAAAAGGATCTTCAGAAAGTCAAGAGTGATGGTGCCACCTAAGCTTGTGGTGGGGGGAGTTCCATAATTCTGAGGCCACAGCCAAGAAGCCCCATTGCCTAAGGCCTGCCAAATGTAGCTCTCTAAATGATGGAACCTGCAGCATTCCCCCATTCTAGATCTGGTGGGATGAGAAGATATAATGGAGAGAAGAACGTCCTTCAAACAACCTGGTTCTATGCCATGTAGAGCTTTACAGTCAAATCCCTACTTTGAACTGGACCTGGAAACAAATTGGTAACCAATGTAACTCGCAGAGCAGAGATGTAATGTGTGTTCCCCAAGAATCACATGTAACAGTCTGTGCCATTGCATTTTGCCCAAGCTGAAATTTCTGGATACTCTTCAGTGTATCCAGAAGTGGAATGCATTACAATTGTCTAACTGGGAGATGATTAGGGCATGAGTGATCATGAGTAAGTCCCCTTGATGAAGGGACAGATGCAACTGGCACACAATACAAAGTTGTGTGAAGCTCTTCCTAGCCACCTGCTCTTTGATCATGAATCATGAATCCAGAAGTACCCCCAGATTGCACATGGGATCTGTTTGGGGCAATGTAACTCTATCCAGAAACAAAAATGGCATAGTTTCAGAACCAAAAGGTCTCTTGGAATCACTCAAGCTTTAGTTGAAGCCTGTTGTTTCCCATCCACACTCTTGCACCTTCCAGATACCATAGCATTGCTTAAATTGCCAGCAACAGAGATGAACAATTGGGTATAAACAGCATATTGATGATACCTCACCCTAGTGAGGGATGCACTCATCCAGTATCTCATAAGAGAAGAAGATTCCTGCAATAGGAATCTGCAATAGGTCAAGGGTGGAACCTCTCCTCCATAATCACCACCAACTGGAATAGTTGCTGGAGAAAGGAGTTTAACCAGCCCAATACCATGCCACTCATTCCCAATCTTCTGAATTGATCCAGAAGGATACCACTTAATAGCAATAGCGCGTAGACTTATGTACCACTTCATAGTTCTTTTTGGTTTGAGTTACTCTATTTTATGCTTTGAGAGCCTCTTAAACAACTTTATTCTTTGGCATATGACAAAATATCAAATTTTTATTATGTAATGTCTATGCTCAACATGTTCCAGAGCATTTGGTACATTTTTGTGCATATGTAGAGAGAGAGAGAGAGAGAGAGAAAGTCAGGAGAAAGCTAGAAGAATTCCAATAGGCTAAAAGAGTTCCTGTAGTGTTGGCAGCAAACCACAATAACACCAGAATAACAACGACTGATAGCAGTGTTTGTTAAGGTGATGAAGCAAGTTATTTTTTATCCCCCACTTTCTCCTCTGCAGATGCCCATCCCCATAAATGCACAACACAACCATATATTTCTTCAAGCTTATGCAATAATTTTACAGCATTCCCCCTTCAAAAGAACCCCACAATGAAAAAACCTGGAGAAAATAGAGCTGAGATTGAAAAAGAAGATAAATAAACATTAAAGGAATAAACATTATTCCTTTACTCCCACGTGGTTTGTAGAGAAAAACAAGCAGTCTTGATCAATGCACTGCATGTGACATCAAGAGATTTGAGCAATTTCCAGCAAAGCTGTACTGTTCTGGACCATTGGTGCTGGCAGCTGAGAAGCAGACTATATCTTAATCAGATTCTAGGACTTTTAGGGAATTGGAAGCAGGATCATCGCTTAGTTGCCAGTTTTAAAAGTCTCCTCATTTCCTGTAGCTTCTTAACATCAATAAAACATAAGAGAGTTCTTTCTCTTTCCTCACTTTTTTTTTGCTTTCTCTCACACAAGCAAACGAGTTCAGTAAAAATGGAAAAGCTGGAATTGTTTATTTCTAGGAAATCTCTCAAGAGCAGAAGTGGCAATGACAAACATGACTGGCTCTTCATCAGTGCTTCATTAGATGAAGAAGGACTTTGAATAATTTCTACATTCATATATGGATATATAAAGGGAGAGGCTGTATCATTTTGCGGACAGTTTTGGGGAGGCAGAGAGAAACATGATGATTGTTCAGTGTTTAGTTTCTAGAATGAAAGTAATCGGGTTCATAAAGCGTTGCTTTGATAGCTGGGGATTCATAATAGGACAATAAAAATGGTATTTTGCCATTTAAAAGCATTTGACCTTTCAATATTTACTCAGATATCCAATATTATTCTGACATAAGTGCTTTGCCTTTGAGTAACTGTATTGAGAGAAAGTAGGAGAAAGCAAGAGGGCGAAGTGATTGTGCATTAGGGGAGAAATATAGCTGATTTTATATAAAAAGGAGTCCTAACTACAAGTCAATCAGTTCCGGGATAAATCATATTTAAAAAATAATAATCTTAGGATGTTTTATACCCAATTAATTCCTCTGTGAGAGGTTGAACCTTTCAACCCATCTTTAATACCTACATAATTTTCAGGCTGCATCAAATTGACCATGATGGTGTCATGGTGAGTTTATTTTGCAACTGGGTTGGCAACGCCGACCTCCACTGGACTAACAAAGGACTGGAATCAGATGAAAAGCTGGACCTGAGACCTGGTTCTCAAGATTCTGCTAATCGGTAGGTTGTGGTAACTGTAGGTACTGGGAACTGTGGATTAGAAATATCTGGAGTGGCAGGTTTCATGGCGACATTTGGCATTCAATTACAACTTTGCAGACAGATGATCACTGATTTCCTGTTGGATAAGTGGGCACTCCAAATCTGATTAGACAAAGTGGACATGCTCTAAGTTCCATTTATTAAACAATTCTGTCTTGCGGGATCTAGAAAGTGTGCCTTCTCTTTTGTGCTGTCTGCCCTCAGGAACTCCATATCCCCTGAAATTCATCAGGCCCTACTCTGCTGACATTTCATAAGTCCTTGAAGACTTGGGGGTTCCCTTGGATACGCGGTCTGAAGCTTAAGCGAATCCACTGATGTGCTTGCTGTGCTTTTTGCTATTTGAATCAGCTGCCTTTATTTCATTATTAATTGTTGTTTTTATTTGCTTTAATGTTTGGTGCGCCACTCAGAGTTGCAATTGTGAGAGGGCCATTTATTATATGTAAACTGATGTAATCAATCACTAAAAAATTAATGAGAAGCTTTGCTGCCCAGAAGAATGCAGCCTTAACACAATAATTGACTCCTGCTGAAGCAGAAGAAGTCTTCTGCTCTTCTGAGTTAATTGATAATTGGCTGCTTGCTTGGTGGCTTTACATGGCTGGGATACATTTATATAGTGGTCTTTTCTCGGCTGCCAAGTGCTGTTTCCTGCCTTACTAATTTTAGTTCAGGTATTCCACTGCTGTATCGAAACCAGTGATGAGAAGGCCTGGGGGGGAAAAACTGTTTTTCCCAATTTTTCTGGGTTTATTTTCCCCAGGCCTTCCCATCTCTAATCCCAACACACTAAACTCCAGAGTGGACAATTAGATCTTAATGAAAAATCCCAATACTAGTTTCAGAGATGATATATTGGGATCTGTGAATCAAACACCGAACCCAACTGAAATTTGCCTTTCAATCTAAAGATTCAACTTGATTTGAAATTTGGTTTGAATAATCAAATGAAATGGATTTGATAAAAGTGTTTGTATGTGAGCATGTGTGCAAACCATCATGGAAGTCTTCAATAAATTTTAAAGTAGGATGCAACAGTTGTATGGTAACAGGCACATTGCAGTTCAACTGTAATATGTGTAAAATTTTACACCTAGGCAAGAAAAACCAAAGGTGCAAGTACAAAATAGGTGAAACCTGGCTCAGAAAAGTAACCTGTGAGAAGGACCTTGGATGAGCAGTATGAGCAGTAGTGTGTGGTGGCAGCCAAAAAAGCTAATACAATCCTTGGTTGTAAAAACAGAGGCATAGAATCAAAATCACATGAAATATTAGTACTGCTTTATATAGCCTTAGTAAGGCCACACCTGGAATACTGCATCCAGTTTTGGTCACCACATTACAAAAAAGATGTTGAGGCTTTGGGACTTCTGGTTTGAGCTTCTTCAGCGACAGACCGAAACCTCATCTCTGCAAGGCTTTTATCTGTGCTCGCCGCTGGAGCGCCCCGAGCCAGCTGGTTTCGGGCCTAAGCCACCCCGTAGAGATGGTGAAGAGGGGGGAGACTGCCAGCAGGGTTGAGGAGAGCCGCATCTCTCCTCCTCAGCTGGCCATTACTCCCTTTCCCGAAGGCAGTTGCAGCGGTGGTCAGAAATGGCCACCACAAAGAAGAACTCGACCGGAAAAGAATGTGCAGGAGGAAGATAAGAAGAGAAAGTTTTGGTTGACCGGGTCAAACAGCAAAAGCAACAAATAAGGTATCCTGGAATTGAAACTGTTAAAAAACAATAATATTGTTCCCTAAGAAGATTTTTAAGCTGCGAAGGAGAGAGAAAAGGGAAAAGATTTGGTTTTCCTATACTGACAGCTAACAGACTTAAGCAAGAAATTGGAAAAAAATCCATTTTGACATCAATAGGCATTTAATGCTGAAAATAAAAAGTCAAAGGGATAATAAAGATTTCTGGATAATTAAAAGCTTTTGAAAACAGGAAAGGAGAGAAAAAGAATAAAAGGGTAGGATCTGGAAGGGAGGAGACTGCCTGGAATTAAAAAAGAAGTTACAGCAAAATCTCAACAAGACTTCCAAAAGATACATTCTAACTGAAATATCGCAACAAAAACCCCAGGAAGAGAAAGTCGAAAAAGAAATAAGAAGATATAACTCGGGACTATCTGGATTACTTGATGATTTCTGGATTCTTGGTTATTGTTTTGAATGACTAAAATCAATCGGGTGGTTGTTTAAAACTGTTTAAAATGGCTCCACTTTTAGAAGAACTGAAAATGGAACTTAAAAAGTACAAAGAAGATGCACAAGAAGGGAGAGGTTCTTTTGGCTTTGTATTTCAGTTTTTAGAAATGGAGATTTGGAATTATGAGAAACAACAAGAAATGCCTGTAGAACAAGAAGATTGCGACAAAGAAGAAGCAATCTTTAATGAACAAGTAATCTTAGATAGGGGAAAAAAGGAGAGGGGAAAAACTATATAGAAAACGTAAATGAGGTTTGGTGATTTGGATGTGTATTTATTTCACCTTATTACTGTAATGAGGATTATATGCCCCTCCATGCAACTTTTTTTTGCAGCAACATATAAGCCTTAGTAAATAAAAATAAAATAAATTTGGTAGAGAAAAGGTACATTGCAAATTGCTGTTAAACCAGTGATCTGAAATCTTTTGTTGATTTCCTGGAAAGACCAGTCTGACACATGTCTGAGATTGGAAGAGAGTAATTTTATTCCAGTTAAAAGAGACACATTCTAAGAGGAGATGAAATCTCTTTGATCCTCTCTAAATTATGGAGTGACTCATTTTCCACAGTGTACCTTGTATTAATCTTGTTTTTAATTGACCCCTATAAAAACTTGCTATATTTTATTGAAATTAACTCTATGCAGCAGACGTTTCCATAGCTTAGCAGTCCATATAAGACCCAGACTAGAATTTCAGTCACATCATCTTCAAGACTTCTTTTTTTCCTATTCTCTGAAAAGCTAAAACATAATCTTTTAAGGTTATAATGCTGGCAGTCACACATTTTGGATATGATTCAGACCAAACTAAAAGTGCTTACCTTTGCAAAGCTATGCTTGCTGATTTAGGAGTTTATTTTGTTGAATTGAATGACATATTCCACTCCCCCACCCCCATTGAAGAAAATCCATTTATAAGAATGTGTAGACTCTTTAGTTCAGGGGTCTCCAACCTTGGCAACTTTAAGACTTGTGAACTTCAACTCCCAGAATTCCTCAGCCAGCTTTGCTTGAAGTCCACAAGTCTTAAAATTGCCAAGGTTGGAGACCCTGCTTTAGATTGAGAAATGACAAGGAGTGATAGAGTGAAACCTATGGCCTAGAAGAAAAAGCAGTAATATGTTCAAGTTTCCTTTCATGGGTGGTTTGCTACACTATTTCTATGGAATTTCCCCACTAATATTTTTTGAACTTCATGGTGGTATGAAAACACTGCCATCACTTTGTTTCTAAGAAGCTTCAGGGTCTCTTCTAATTTCATTCAGTGGTCTCTTCTAATTTCTGCTTGAGAATGACAGGTACATCAACAAGTAGAAAACTGCCCATCAATGTTTCTGGAACTGAAGTTTAACTAGAAGTACAGATGCTTTTGGCATGAAGCAAAAACCAAATTGAATCTTACTGGGCTGTAGAAGATTATTTATCGTTTATTTATTTATTTCTCACCTTTATTATTTTTGTAAATAACTCAAGGCACAAAGATATCCAACACACTTTCCTCCTGCTATTTTCCCCACAAGTGAGGTGAGTTGGGCTGGGAGAGAGTTACTAGTCCAAAGTCATCCATCTGGCTTTCATAGCCAAGGCAGGAGTAGAATTCATGGTCTCCTGTTGTCTAGCCTGGTGATTTGTCTGCCTTTTTGTTTACCCTCCTTACAAAAAAGATGAAACAACTCTGCTGATTGGAGGGTACAGCTACACATTCCTTGCCTTCTCCCATTTGTAAGACGTCTCAGCTATTAGTTTTGATGATTTGTGAACATCTATTTCTCTGCTGCTTCCTATTCAGCACCCAAAAATTACACATACATAATGAAACTACAATATGAACTATGATCATCATTCTTCTTGATAATTAAGAATAATACCTGTGTAGAAATGCAATCCATTGAACTGAATGGACTTATTTCTATAAACAAAATGTCTCATCTTCCCAAGATTCCCCTCCTTGGGCAATTAAATTAGGTTGAATTTAAAAGGTTGGACTACTATTAAGAGGATGACTCTGTTGGAATACCATAGCCTGTGATAGATTGGGACATTCTAAATTACTTTGGGAATTATATATTCTTCTGCCAAGAACCTGCCTTCAACTCAGTTCTGGGAACTGGGTGGGATGGGCAGGGAGTGTTTTAAATGCCCTTGTTCCAAATGTAGAAGGCTGGGAAACTCTAGACCATAGAAGATAGCCGTGTAATCATATAGTCATCCATAGGAAAAAAAGTTTTAGGAAATGTTCTGTCTTTAAGCAGGTCAGGCAAAAATGCCAAATACTGTATATAAAGGTGTTTCCGTGAGGGGAAAAATGGTCGTCAGATCTTTTTCAGAATATTTTTCATTGCAGAGAGGGTAGTTTGAAGATAGCAACTTGCCATCTTTGATTAAGATTAACATCTTTGATGTTAAGAATGTTTCTGAAAGCAAAATCTTTCCCATTTATAAATGAAAGCCACTTTCTTCAAAAATCTACTCTTATCTAAATTAGACAACAAGTGATTTATCATGATTGCAAACCAGCCATGTGGTAGCAAATTTGTGGATGCATACACACACAAGATGTAGAAGTGGTGCTGGAGAGTGGTACTTGAGCTACCTGGAGCAGATGTGTAAACTCATGCCAAGACCTAAAACAAAATCTCTATAGCAGAAGCCTAACCAAATTTAACAATTGGTTGATGCAACCTTATCTAGTCCAACTTACTAATAGCTCTCTGACTGACAAAAGGATTGTGCTTCCCATTTTGAGCTCCAGAAGAAATCATTATTTCACACGAAGAGCATTTCCATATTTTAAAAAAGGTGTAAAAATTATCAATCATCATGTTTCAGTGATAGCATGTGTGCATTTGTAATATTTACACAGCAAGAACTATACAAGCATATTAATATGGTGACTCACAGATGGCACAATAGCTTTTCCAGGGCTGGCCCTACAATTTTCTTAACCATTGAAGCAGTTGCCCAAAAGCAAATATTGAGGGCTGTCTCTCAGATTTTTCTGTTTGGGAATTAAATTTTCTTGATACACAGTTTATTCTCCACTCATTAAATTATCCTCACTCTCTGTAGTTGTGGTGGTAGACATCCCTCCATCTCTCTGACAGTGCTGATAGAAGATTCAACTGCCCATCTATTTGTTTCTAAACCAGAAATTAGAATGTGTAATCTTGCCCTTCCCTTAATTGGCTATGAAAAATTTACCTTTTCCCTCCCTGGAGATGTTTTATGAATGACAAGAGAAAGCAATACTGGAAGTTGTCCAGCAGTTACAGCTATGAAATAAAGCTTTGTAATATTGTAAGACTATCTTAGTGACCATATTGTCCATAATGAATCTGACCATCCCAACAGCATGTCTAAACATCTAAACATATGCTCTAGATCTCCACATGCATGAGATAAGAGGAACATGAAGTAGAAGGCAGATGTATTCTGTGATAGCTTCTATTGTAGAGTAGGACGGAGGTGACCTTGAAGAAAAAAAACCAGCTATCATCATGCAGAAAGTAGAGTTCCTGACTTGTATCCTGCACCACCTGTTTCCTGACCACGTAGATAGTCTTTTAATGGTCTAAATTACTTTTTGAGGATAGAGGCAGGGCATCTGATTTTATATCGGTTTTTATAGTTAGATTCTACTGTTAGATTTGAGGTAATGAGGAGATTTCTGTCTGAGATTCTTCTGTGTGCTGTCCAGAGTTATTTAACTGAGGTGGCAAAAATGTTGCTAAATGTACACATTCACAAATATCAGAAATGACTGGAAACAAGCAGTGGTTAGCAATCAGGCCAGTAGTGGGATTCAATTTTTTTTTTACTACCGGCTCTGTAGGTGGGTGTGGTTGGTGGGTGTGGCAGGGGAAGGATACTATAAAATCTCCAGTCAGAGGTGGTATTTGCCAGTTCTCCAACCTACTCAAAATTTCCGCTACCGGTTCTCCAGAACTGGTCAGAACCTGCTGAATACCACCTCTGAGTCAGGTTAAGATTATGGAAATATAATGTTACTGGCAAAGTGGCAGATTTAAAATATTTCTCCTCTGCTGAAAGCTATTATCTAGCAACTGCCTGTTTTACATTTTGGGGGTGGGTGGGATGGAGCGATCTTCTCAGATTCAAATTGTAATAAAATTCTAATCTCAGAAGAAAAAAATTCTGTTTGCATTGAAACAAGAGGTATTTTTAAAGTTACATAATTTTCTTTTCAAAAATTTTAGGGTAAGTCAATAGATTTGGAAGAAGAACAGACTGCCAAATTTTTATTTAGTAAAAAAACCTAGAACGTGCAACCTTAAAAAAAAGGGACACTTAAAAAAATGATATGCACTGAAATACTTTTTAATTTAAGGCTATTGTATACTTATTTCAGTATCAGCATTTTTATAAATAGTTAGCAGACATATAGCACACATTAAAATAATATATTTTTAAAAAAAGAACAACACTGCTGACAGACCGTCAGACCTGATAAAACAGGAAGCCAGAAGATTTTGTATGTCATCCAAGAGTATAAAATTGTTCAGTTTTATGTGTTATTATGTATTTGATGCTAGGGCCTGGAAGAAATGCTTGAAAGTGCTTGTGGGATTTCCTGCCTGTGCTGGTTGTGGTATTATTCCAATGGCCTTGAACTCAAATAATCACAAATACAATTTGTTACAATTGAGTGGAAATAATAATAATAATAATTTGTACATCCTTTTTTGGTAGCCTTGTTTTTCTGGTTTTGCTTTGCAGTAGGATTTCATTACAGTGCGGTTCTCTGACATAGTGTATTTCTGCCGCTTCTGAGGTTGTTCAGCTTCCAGTAGCCCTGCAGGCGCTTGCCCTGGTTGCTCAACTATGGGACCCATGGCCTGTAGCCCACTTGTCGACGGATGCCCAGGTTCCCCAACACCCGATACGATCCTTGTTAACCCAGGCGACAACCGAGCCG